>NW_004524577.1:36594033-36644209 GCF_000260255.1 Octodon degus
TAAATCAAATATAACAGTGTTTAAGGTGTACAAACCCTGAGCATATATACAAAGGTTAAAACATTATTTTATATATGTTATTGGGAGCCTCGGAATCTGAAAAATCAGTCAAAGGTGTGTGAGCAGGACTAGGCCTCAGTGCCTAAAGTGAACAAGCTACCTCGGTCCTGAGATAAGCATCCTGACTGGTTAATGTCGGCTGCTAGTCACCAGGCAACCTTGGTCATGTGTTACTAACTTTGCGAAAGTCTAAATAAACGTAGGCTTCATCTTGCTGGTGTGTGTCTTGCCTACCAGGCAGACTGGCAACCACCTAGCCCAGCTTTTGTCTTCTTGTCTGTCTTCCTTATTCCTGCCACCACCTCTCCCCAGGTAGAACTGATCCAACTGGGACCAACTGATCCCTACAACGTGTGTTGGTTAACTGTAGGTGTCAATTTTGGCTAGGCTATACTATCCAGTTATTCAATCGAATATTATCATCAAGTTGCTGGGATGGCATTTTGCAGATATGGTGAGTATCTCCAGCCAGCTAACGGTAAAGCAAAAGGACTACTCCTCAAAATTGAATAAGCCTTATCAAAATAATAGGCGAAAGGCTTTAAGAGTAAAAATTATACTCAAGGCTCAGCCTTGAGCCTTGTCTAAAAGCATCTACCTTTGTTGGCTTGCTCTGTGGATTTCAGACCTGTCAGTCCCTTCAGTCATATTAGTTGGTTCCTACAAATCTATCTCCCAGGGCCAGCGAGACAGCTCAGTGGACTAATCACCTGCTTAGGCAAGCTCAGGGCCAGGGTTCACCCCTGGCACCACATGCCACACTGGCCCTGCCTCTGGGCACACTGAGCTGATGACTGAGTCCAGGGATGGTGGTGCACCCCTATAATCCCAGAGCTTGGGAGATTGAGACAGAAGAACCACTAAGAGTCCAAGCTGTGTAGTGAGACCCTGCACAAAATGCATTAAAAGAAAAAAATCTATCTCCATCTCCCTTCTTCCCTTCCCACTTTTCTCTCAAATCTTAAAACAGCAAATTTTAAAATGTTATTTTACTTAAACTAAAAGGCCCAGTACAAGTTATAACTCATTCATATAAAAAACTTAAACCTGAAATATTTAAATGCCGGTGAACTTTGTTCAAATTTTTTTTGAAATACTCATCTTTTTTTTTATTTTTTATTTTTATTTTTCAGTAAGGATCTACAGGGTCCACAGGGTCTCACTACATAGCTTGGACTTGTAAAGATCCACCTGTGTTCAGCCTCCCAAGAGCTGGGATTACAAGCATGTGCCACCACACCCAGTCTCAATCACCATCTCAGTGCACCCCAGAGGTGGGGCTGGCACAGCAGGCCTGGGGATCGAACCTCTAGCCCTTGCATCTGCCTAACCAGGCACTTTAATCCGCTGAGCTATTTGGCCAGCCTTCATCGTCTTATTAAATAAGTCTGTAAAAATAAAGCCCTGCAGAACTCTGGTCCTCAACAACCATCTAGTTGTCCTATAAAGAGTTATTCTTTGGGCCAGGGAGATAGCTCAGCAGCATAAGCACCTGCCTGGCAAGCACAAGATCCCAAGTTCGATCCCTGGTACAGAAAAATAAATTAAAAAAACAAGAACTATTCTTCTGGGAATTGGAGATGCAGCTCAGTGATGGAGTGTTTGCCTGGCCTGTGCGAGTCCTCGGGTTACATCTGGAGGCTGCTGAAGGAACTGGCTACACAGGGATCAGAGGACTAAAAAGTGATAAAAGGACATGAAGGTGGACAAAGACAACCCGGCATGTCCTACTGTGAGCACCTGGCAGGAGGTGCACGCACACAGTGTGGATACCCTGGCCCAAGGGCTGACATGTGTTCTGGGAAAGAGGGACAGATGACCTGAGATCCCATCATGTGACTCAGAAGCTGGGCAATTTAAAACTTTCGAATTGTTTATTTCTGGAATTTTCCACTTAATATTTTTGAACCTTGCCTGACCCCAAATAACTCAGCTGAAACCGTGAAAAGCAAAGTTTCAGCCAAGAGGAAACTACTGCCTTCGCTGAAGCAGCCATGCCTGGGCTGGGAGAAAGGAGCAGAAGTTAGGAGCTCGGAGCAGGGGCCTGGCAGGACCTGGACTCGGGGTTTTGAATTCAGGGAGTCACTTGGCCATGTTGGTGTTTTTAAGGTGATGTCAGGTTGCTGGCTGGAGGACTGCTGGGGGACAGTTGGGTCAAAGGTGGCTGTCACACTGGAGTGCTGTTGTGAAGTTCACGCTGCTGGGAATGCTCCAGCAAGATGAACATGATTCTTCCCCTTTTCTGGCCTCGAATCCTCACTGTAGCATCCCCTGTTAGTTGAGGATCAAAATGTTGACTTTTTTTTTTCTCACACACAAAAATACAGAGGGTATTTTGGTATCTCAGGGACACAACAAATTTGAGTAAAATGACTTAATACTGTAAGGTGTTCCTTCTCTACCATTTAGGATTATGAATGCAACAGTGTATGTGTCAGTTCCTACAGATCCACGAATGGGAACACATAGAAATAACAAAAATGCTTGGCCCTATTGGGAAACACTTCGCTATGAAGAATTACTGCTCTTTGCGCTCTCTGAGAGGGATCTGACAAGTTGACAAATTTGTCTGTTTTCTCACTTCTGCTGCTCAAATCTTCCCAGAACTCCAAAAAGCTATTGTCTTCCAATCTTGAGAGTGGAGCACAAATCTTCCTGGCATTTTGTGTAGTTGTTGGCGGCCATAGAGCAGGACGCGTGAAGAAGTGACCCCTGCGGCCTCATGAGTGTTAATAACAGGAGCGGGGTTGGAGATTGTGTTATAGCCATGGCAATGGCAGGATCCTAAGTGGCAAACATACACTGTGTGTGTGTGTGTGTGTGTGTGTGTGTGTGTGTGTGTGTGTGTGCACGCAGAGGGTTTGATGTTCCAGACAAATCTAAAACATGAATCTCAGGGCAGTGCCCTTTTTTTTGTCCAGTTCTGTTTGCCTGTAACCTGATGGGGTTATTGGTAAGGGGCTACCAATGACATGCAGGGAGAAATTTTGAGCCATGTAAGATGGAAGCCAGTGGACAAGTACTTCCGGCTCTCTCCTTCCCCATGGTGAGGCTGAGGTCCTGGCTGTGTGGTTTGCCAAGGGTATAGCCTCAGGGCTCGGCAGTCTGTTGTCCTTATTGCTGGTCCTCCTCAGAGGTCGCCTCATGGTGGACACTGCTTCCTAGCATCACTGTCCATGGGGCTCACCCCTGCTCCTTGAAACCACCCTTTTCTGGAAAGGTACTCACAGATAATATCTCTTTTCCAAGTTCCCTTTGGCTCGCTTGGATCCTTGGCTAAGACGCTGGAAGAGGATTTCTATTCTAGTTAAGAAGCGTACAATTCCATTCTCTAAGACAGGGTGGAGACCACAGTAAGGAAAGTGAGGTGCCTCTGTTTCAGGCATGTATTCCCAGGGTGGTGCAAGCAAAGGAGGGGCTGCCAAGAGGAGTGCAGTGCCTCCTTAAGTTCTGCAGCCGAGGTGCCTCAGTTGTCCCACTGTAGTGTGGCCTTTCTCTGAGATGCTCTCATTGCAGATAAAAGATGTCACTCACTCCTCCTGTGCTTCAAGTACCAATCCACTGAAAATAGATATAATAAATCAGTGCAACAGAAATCCTAATATTAGCTGGGCAGCTCCCAGGAACTCCGGGACAGCCTCTACTAACTTGCCTTGGAGCATGTAGAATCTGCTCTGTAATTTTCCTCTGATCCACATTAGTGGTAACTGAGGAAATCTCTATAAATAGACACACACATTCATCATTGTTTTTCAACAAAAGTATTTTCTCTCATTAGGCTTCTGGTACAGATAAGCGAGTTACCCATTCTCAGGTTATTACTGTTGATTCCACAATGTCTTCTAGGCCTAAGTGCTCAAGTGACTGTATTAATGTCACTGAAGCTTTCTGGTTTTATACTTTCTTTTCTGATTTTTTTCTCCTAGTTGTACAAAATGTGGGAAGCTTAGTAAAATATGAAAATATTTATAATCTACACTTAAATCTTGCTATTGTTAACATTTTTATAATTATTAGGACTTGCTCTGTGCATTTATGTTTTAGGGTACATTATGTATATAGTCCATGATTTTTTCTCAAAGATTCTATCAGGATCATTTTGTAATGCCACTAAGACTCTTAGTAAACTTTTAAGATGGAAATAACTTGGTTTGAGTATTAAATATAATAAAAATAAATAAAAATAATAAATTTGCTAATATAAAAATTGTTAATAATAAATGAAATTATAATTCTAAATATGTCCTGCTAGTATTTATAATATACCCCTAGGGCCGGGCAGATAGCTCAGTGGCTTAAGTGCTTACCTGGCAAGTGCAAGGTCCTAAGTTTGATCCCTGGTATTAACAAAACAAAACAAAGGAATGGCTACTTTATAAGGGGATGGGGAGATAGCTCAGTGGAGTAAGCACCTGCCTGGCTTGATCCTCAGTACCTATCCCCCCAATAAAAAAAAATATATATATATATCCTTGTGGTAGATTATAGGCACAAATTTCTACAGTTATTCCCTTCTCTGCCTCCGTTTACATCTTCACAATGTAATTTGGTAGTTCTTTCCATTGGGTGATGAAGTCCGTTTCTTCTCCTCTGAATATAAGCCAGCCTTGTGATTAACTTTAGCCAGTAGAATATGGTAGGAGGAACATGGTGCTTCCCAGGTCAGGATTCGCCCTGTGCCCCATCAACCAAACTAGCCTGGTTTCCTAGGGCTTGGGAGACCAGCTGAGGAGATGGGCTGTTGCAACGGGGCCTGGTCAGTTACCAGCCTACCCACTGCTGACCACAAATAGATGAGTGACGCGAAGGCCAGAACTGCCCAACTGGACCCAGTCCAAATCACTTCCCTGTGACATGATGAGCAAAAGATATGGCTGGGTTGTTTTAAGCCACTCTGTTTTATGATGATCTATTATTGTCTCTGTTACTTTTCACTTGTTGCTGGGACAAAATACCCAACACCCAAAAGGAAGGAAGGAAAGGTTATTATTTAGCTCACAGTTTGTGGAGCTTTCAGTTCATGTTTCAGTCTATACTCAGCTGGTTCCAAGGCAGAGTAGCACATTGCAGAGGGATGTGGAATAATAATAATAATTATTATTAATTATTATTTTTAATAATATTATTATTATTATTATTATTCTTTAGCAGTTCATGACAGCAGAAAAGAGCAAAGCAAAGAGAGGAGATGCAGTTTCAGCTTCTAGCAAGTCTCTCCCTTTCTTCCATGCTGACTGTGAAGGCTGGAGCTTCTCTGAGGAAAGTGGTGCAGCTGTGGAGATCAAGCACCTCCAAGGAAGCGGGCACAGAATCCTTCCCCAAACCCTTTATATACCCTTATTGTGCCGAGTCACTCTGGGGCGGGCCTCCATGTCCCAGGGAGGGGCCTCCACACCCTAGGGCGTGGGGTAGCTGAGCCAATTCGGCCAAGGGTGGAACCCCTCAAGTTGACACAATGTATCAACCACCACAATCATGCACCAAAAACCAACAATGGAATCTTTCCAGGCTGTTTTTTATGCTTCACCTACATGAATACTTTTCTGAACAACCAAACTACCTTACCCTGTGTCATTTTGAAACCTGTTTTGATTTTATTTAATAGTACAGCATGTGTTAAATAATAATTTTTATAATAATGTAATGGTGTTTAGTAATTATATTAAGATTGTATTCATGTTAATATTATGATTTTTGAATACCATTATTTATTAACTGATTTTCCATTGGTTGATGCTTACATGATTTTCTGTTTTATATTTCTCCTGTAAAAAGCTCTGAGCTTCTAGGCATGGTGGTGCACACCTGTAATCCCTGCACTCTAGGAGGCTGAAGCAGGAGGATCACACATTTGAAGCCAGCCTGAGCAACTTGGTGACTTAATGAGACCCTGTATCAAAATAAAAATTCAAGGGGCCGGGGAGATGGCTCAGTGGAATAAGCGCTTCCCTGGCAAGCGCAAGGGCCTGAGTTCAATCCCCAGTTCTGCAAAAAATAAATAAATAAATAAATAAATAAATAAATAAATAAATAAATAAAAATTTAAAAAAGGCTGAGACTATAGCTCAGTAGGAGGACCCTGGTTCAGTCCTAGTATTACCGGGGGGTGGAAGAGGGAATCCAATTAACATCTTGAATATATATATCATTGCAAATTTGTACAATTATTCTTTGTGCTACATTTTTTTTTTTTTAATTTTTTGGTGGAACTGGGGATTGAACTCAGGCCCTTGTGCTTGCCAGGGAAGCACTTATTCTACTGAGCCATCTCCCCAGCCCCTTTATTTTAGAAATAAATTATTGGACAAAAGGCCACATACATATTTAAGGCTATTAACATCAAGAAAGATGATGCCTCTTTGTCATTCTGTTCCCACTCGTGTCCATCCTAGATGCGGACTCTGCTGTTACAGCACTTCTCCCTGCCCTCCTCTTCCCCTTCCTCCCTCTGTCCTCCCATCTCACATATCCTGTGGCTTTATGGTCCAGTTTCCAAGGGATCAGGTACCTGCCTTCTTCTGAAAATATGAAACTTAAAATTGTATTATTATTGTTATTATTATTATCATTATCATTATGATTGCAGAAACTCTTTGAAGAACCTTATGGTCTAATTCTGAGGATGATGGCTTTCCTTTGTTCTTGGGAGCTTCTCATAGACTCCTTGCTGTTAATTCTACTTATCCCTGAGAGAAACCAAATCTGTGTGGAGTTTCCAGTCAAGCACACTCTTTGGCCTCACCTCTGCACTTTTTCTTTAGGAGTGGGTAGGATTCATGAGTCAGAACTCAGCCATGGCCACTGCTATCCAATTCCTGTAGACTTTCACCTGAGTCTCTGATGGGAAGGGATGGGATCTTCCGGACCGATTTGCCAGCCTTCTCCCATGTCCCCACAGCAGCTCATAAATAAGAATTACTCTCCAGGGTGTATCCCTCCAAGGGTCTTTCTCTGCCCCCACCTCAGACCTCTACTTGAGGGGAGGCCATGTCACAATTTAGTTGAATGCTCCACACCCCCCAATGGCTGTCTAGCTAACAATTCAATCATCATGTGATGTGATTGCAACAATAAAAGAACAAAAGTACTACACGCCTCAGCCTTTCTGTGGAAGGACTTTGACTTTCCCTTTGCACTTCTTCCACAGCATCTTTCAGAGGTCTAATCATTGGGCCAACACTAACTAGCATCCTTAAAGCAACCTCATGGAGCAAGAGAAGATAAGCGTTCTTGGGAACCGTCCCAGGGCAACAGAAGCACAGAGCGACAAGGTGATTCCTGCGCTCGGTCTGTGGACACCTGTCCATTCCTTTTGCTTCCTCGTCATGCTTTCTGTGACACTGTGCTACCAGTCTTGCCAGTCCCTGAAGTTGGCTGGGCTGAGGCAGAAGGTCGCTTTGAATGAGTCATGCGAAACTTTGAATTGCCTTGATATAGGTTACCCTTAACACAGGTCGCCTTTCTGGGTACTTTAGGTGTGGTCCTGAAAAAAAAAAAAATTCATGCCAGGCAGTTTGCCCTAAAAGCCCTGTGTCACATGTGTACTGCTCAGACTCTGGAAATCTTAATCTACTTCATCCGCAATAAGAGCTTAGTCAGAAGGAAGTGCCGCTAATAATAGCCGCAGCAGATGCACGCACACCACACCTGTCACCCTAAAGGTGCCTTAGGAAACTCCATGCAGGTGATTCTAGGTCTGCTGATGTCTGGAACCACACAGCTAGAGCAAGATGCTCATGCTGAAGGAGATGGAAAGACCTGATAACGGAGACACCATGGGGCTGTACCGAGGGGCTGCTGGATAACATAACTAGGTCCAGCTGACTTTGGTAGATGTGGCACTTCATGCAGAAACCAGCATTTACTAGGAGCATTCTTCAGGTGGTTCAGTTTTGAAATCCTGGGGATTGAACCCAGAGCCTTTACACCGAGTTACATCCCAACTTCCTTTTTTAAAATTTAATATTTTGAGACAATGCTTTACTAAGTTGTTAAGTTGCCCAGGCTGGCCTCCCGCGTGCTGGCATTCCAGGGGTAGACAACTCCACCCTGTTGAAGCATGTGTGAAGTGGTTTCCTTGGAATGTAGAATTAGGATGGTACAACAGGTGCACCAGGGACCGGCTGTGGAGCTGCTGACGGAACAGGCTAGAGGCTAATATTTGGAACCCAGAACATGCGCATGTGTCTGCTGATCTTATAGAAATGAAGGCTGGTAGGAAAGGGAGAAAGGGAGGAAGAGGGGAGAGAAGTTAATATCATAGTGTCATTGCTTCTATCTTAGAGAAGGAGGACTTATGCTACTGATCAGAGGGACCACGAGGCTGGTCCCCGCGAGGTTCCTAAGGGGCAAGAACAGTAAAGGAGAAAATTTCCTTATGCTTCAAGGGAAGCTGCACTGAAAACAGTTCAGGAGGCTTTCGTCCCTGCTCTTATCTGCAGATGGGATGCGGCTCTCTGCGCAGAGCCACGCTACTAGAAAGACAGGCTGAAACATCCGTAGTGCGGACTGGAGAAGAAGGGTGACAACAGGGAGAGAGAAAAGGAGACTTGGAGATGCCACTCGTTACTTCACATTCACAAAGTGAAAATATATATAGCACTCAAAAGCAAATATAAACAAGTGTAACATATGAATACCTAGGACTTCCGGGGGGAAAGCCTCTACTGCATTCCATGAATCAAATCACTTTGTCATTTGTTTTGATAAATCAATTTACTCATAGACTCCTAGTAAAAAAGCTCGGTAATCTCACATCTGACCATAAAAAGCCTATTCTCTACAGAAGCTTCTCATTTTGTTATCCAGATGATTTTAGTTAACAACAGGAGAAGGAATAATTTCATGGGCACGGACCTAAGGGCAGAAAACTATTGTTGATGTTTAATAAATAAGTCATGCTGGGGCTGGGGAGACAGCTCAGTGGAATAAGCGCTTCCCTGGCAAGCGCAAGGGCCTGAGTTCAATCCCCGGTTCTTAAAAAAAAAAAAAAAAAAAAAAAAAAAAAGTCATGCTTCCGGAGGGGCGTATACTCAATATGGAAAAATTATAGTGGGTAGGGCAGGTTGAGGTCTCAGTTCCTTCTCCTTCAGCCATAATTTTCGAGGAGTGCCATGTTGGGCCGTAAACCTAGAATCCCAGGCTAAATCATGTTCACAGGCTGGAGTATGATTTCTGAGGGTTCCAGGGCCCCTGAGGATATTTTCATGGACCTTGAGGAGCTAATGTGTGTAGCTTTTGCTCTCCAATTTCTCATATGAAACATTTCCATTGAAGAGAGTTGACAAAAGAGCTCCACCAGTCCTATTTTCTTAAATTTAACAATGATCATCATTTGGTAATATCTTGTTTTTCTTTCTCTGGAAATTACATTATTTATTGCCTTTCAAGCCAGTCGTAAACAGGAATAAAATACTCGCCCGAGCTTGACATGGCCATGCCATCAGATGTGGAAATTCTTGAATAGCAAAGTGAAGGGTTGCTGACAGAAATGGTGGGCAAGATGGATTGCGGCGTGACTTCTGGGAATAGACGGTTCCAGCACTTAGCCGAGTCTCACATTGATTCGCAGATAAGTGGTGCCATTTTGCAAAACATGCATAATATACTCCATCTTGGTGGCTCTTGTTTTAATAATTTCATGGGAAACAAAGCATGTCCATTGTAACCTTGCACACTTTTTGTCTGTTTTCTTCAGACAAAACACAATGTAAATTCAGAAAACACATCTTTGTTACAGCTTATTGTACATACTAGAAGATAGAATTTGGTTTTTGCTTCCAGCCTATCAACTACTAGAGTGATTTTGTAATACATATTTGAAATTATTAAACAAGGAGTTAGGATATTTCATTACTTTGCCTGTGACTTGAATCACATTTCAAGGTGAAAGGTGTTGAATGTTAGGTAACATTTGTTTATGATGGCAAGGTAGTGCTGTACAATAATGGCTACCTATGCCAGGAAAAATAATTTAATGGACCCATAATCTCAGGGTTTTTTTGTTTTGTTTTGTTTTTGTATTTAGGACAGGGTGTACAGGGTGTACAGGCTCTCATTGCATAGATTGGGCTCATAGTGATCCTCCTGTTTACAGCCTCACAAGTGCTGGGATTACAGGCGTGCCACCACGCCCAGTGTCAATTGCTGTCTCAGGGACTGGCCCAGCAGGCCTAGAGATTGAAACCCCAGCACCTACATCTGCCTAAGCAGGTACTTTAATCCACTGAGCTATTTGGCAGGCCCCTTGGGTCAATTTTTATTTTTATTTATTTTGTTTTATGTATTTATTTATTTTGCAGTACCAGGGATTGAACTCAGGACCCTGCACTTGCCAGGCAAAGCACTTATTCTACTGAGCTATCTCCCCGGCCCTCAGGTCAATAATTTTTATTGCTGTTTTGTTCCTAACTCATCTTGTACACACATGCAGGACTTACTGCCAGCTAATCAGTGCCTAGATTCTAGAAAGGAGAAATTATTCATTAGGAAGCTACAGATGTCCTATCTTTGTTTCAGAATACACCAGAGAATTTAATTCAAAGCTCTAAAAAAATGTGGACAGACAGATGGGCTATTAGTTTGGTGAGCCAGTGTTGCTCTCTAATACAGCAAGCCCTTCTCTGGTACTTTCTTTTCTTTCCGCAACCCTCCCCCCAGCCCTATTACAGGTCAGCATGTGGCACCCATGACAAATTCTCAACAATAGTGGTCTAAAATTGGACAAAAGCCATTGTAACTAAACTAATGATACATAAAACTGTAGGAGCCAGCTGTTTTATGTAAAGAGTGGTTTGGCTACCACCAAGCGCCCAGAATCCTAGCTGTTTATCATGCGTCATGCAACAATCCAGGTATGTGGCCTAGTCCAGTGATTTCAGTCCAATGGGTGTGTGTGTGTGTGTGTGTGTGTGTGTGTGTGTGTCTGTAGCAACCAGATCCAGGGTTAGTTTTCAAGGATCTACACTCCCAATATACCATGATACTTTGCTCTCATGTCATATATGCTTTCATCCAATCATCCTGCTGTGCACAATGCTGCAATAATAGCCCCAAGTTTGGGGGCCTTCCGGTTAGCTGAGTTGTTTAAATGCCTGCTCATGCAAATGCAGTCAGGCAAAGGATACCGCGGTTCAACCCCTACCACCACCTGCCTTACCAGACCCGCCCTTAAGGTAGCCTGAGCCAGAAAAAAAAAAAAAAAGTTTTATGGAGGAAAATAGGCCAAAAGAGACAACACTCCAATGTTTTAGTGACAGATTTCGAAAAAGGTAGAGAAGCCTAATAAAAATAGTAGAATGGGAAAAAAAAGAAAAGAAAGAGATAGAACAGGGCTGAGGAGATAGCTTGGCAGTCTAAGCACCTGCCTGGAAAGCACAAGGATCCAGTTCGATCCCCAGGACCACATGCCGTGCTGGCCCCAGGACCCTGGGTATGCCACGCCGACCACCCAGACTGGGCATAACGTGACATGCCTACAATCCCAGCTCTAGGGAGGCTGAGACAGGAGGATCACTATGAGTCCAAGTTGCATAGGAAGACCCTATGCCAAATAAATAAATAGATAGATACTAAAAAAAAGAAACAGTAGAACAAGTCTTAAGCATGTTTGGCCAGGGACATAACATACTATATTAAATATGTAAGGTCTTATCTACGTGGTTTTGATTACAGAAATTAATAAAATATTCTCTAAATAATGAAGAAAAAAAGATTAGCTGAGACAGCAGCTGTGAATGGCTGTGACTTATGGCAGATGTTTGAGGGTAAAAATATACGTGTCCAGCTCCGGTAAGCCCAGCGCAGTTTCTGCTCTCAGCTAAGTGCTTGCTGCTCATGAGATAGCAAAAGGAACTTGGTGCTATGTGCACAGGAAAAAGGAAATTCACTTTATCCTCATATTGTTTCCCTATATACAAATCATGCACTTTTCCAAGACCAGTGTTACAACTGGAAGGCGTCGTCAGCATACACAAAGTTCCAAGTTCCTTAGACCCTTCGGATGACTGCAAGGGTAAGGCTACAAAGCAAGGAATGGCATCTTTTCTAAGAGGGACTGGGGACTAAAAATCTCAATGGTGTTTCCTTCTCTTATTCTGTTTCCACAGACCAATCCAGATTAACAATTGCCCACAGGTTTATTATAATTATTAGATATAGACTAAAACAATGTTAGACTCAGCAGACTGAAGCACCTACATGCAGGCGCAGCGGCCTGGTGTTCAATCCCTGGGCCTGCCGTGCCGGCCCCACCCCCGGGGCACGCTGAGATGCCAATTGAGACTGAGCATGGTGGCGCACACCTGTAATCCCAGCTCTTGGGAGGCTGTAAACAGGTGGACCAGTACAAGTCTGATCTACTAGTGAGACCCTGAACACCCTGTAGGCCCTTCCAAAGAGAGAGAGAGAGAGAGAAAGAGAGAGAGAGAGAGAGAGAGAGATCCTGTTGAATGCTTCAAGTAGAGAGAGCGAGGGACGGAGGGAGAGGAAGTCGGGCATCACATGCCACACCGCTGGCCCCGCCCCTGGGTGCACTACCACCAAGACTGAGTGCGGTGGAACACGTTTGTAATCCCAGCACTAGGGAGACTGAGACAGGATCACTGCAGGACAGAGGTGCATAGTGAGATCTTTTACCAAATACATTAAAAAAGAAAAGTGAAGCAGAGTTTATAACAAAAAAAGGAAACCTCTTTTAGCTCTGTAAATTGTGTAACCTTAGACAAGATTATGTGTCTCTCCTGGACTCATTTCCTAACCTATAAAATAAACTGTGCTAGGGCCGGCCAGATAGCTCAGTGGATTAAAGAGCCTACAAGCAGGTGCTGGGGCCAGGTGTTCGATCCCCAGGCCTCCTGTGCTGGCCCTTCACCCCCACCCCCGGGTGCTCTGAGACTGCAATTGAGACTGGGCATGGTGGAGTGAGCCTGTAATCCCAGCTCTTGGGAGGCTGAAAACAGGAGAACCACTAGGAGTCCAATCTAGTAGTGAGACCCTGAGCGCACTGTAGATCCTTCCCTAAAATATAACACAATAAATAAATTAAAATAAAATAGACTTGCTGTATTTCATTGCTCTTAGATCCCTTCTGAATCCAACATCTTGTGACTTTGAGGCCTTCCCTGTTTATTAAACACTGACTAAACAAATGACTTTTATCCTCTTCAAATCTCTTCATATTAGAAGCTCAGCAACATTTATCTTCATCCTGTCTCCTCCCGTCTCCCTTATTTCCCAAAGTGAAAATTCCAAACCATTACGGTCCTTCATCTCTTTCTCCACTGACTGGTGGAATCCACGGAGGCAGATCAAATCTGAGCTCAGGAGACTCCCTTCTGTATTTTGTTAAGAGCTTTATTAAGGTTGACATAAGAAAGTCACACAAGTTAATGTGCATAATCTATTAGGTATTATAGTGTGGACCCGGAATATCCCCTAAAGACCCCTGTAGTGAAAGTTTAGTCCTTCAGCTGATGTGTTATTGGGAGGTGGTGGAAACCCTAGGGCCTGGGGCCTAATTGGAAGAAGTAGGTCACCAGTGCTGTACCTTTAAAATGTTTCTCTCTCTCTCTCTCTCTCTCTCTCTCTCTCTCTCTCTCTCTCTCCCTCCCTCCCTCCCTCCCTCCCTCCTTTTCCTTCTTTCTCCCACTCTCTACCTCTATCCTTCCCAACCTTGTCTAATGCTTTGTATGTGACAGACAGCTTTATTCCATCATGTATTTTCTGCCTAGTCTCAGATCCACTGTGGAGCCAAGCAATCAGAGACTAAAAGCTCTGAAACCATGAGGCCAAACTAGCCCTTCCTCTTGTAAGTTTTTTTAACTCAAGTATTTTGCCACAGCAACAAAAACTAACCCAGCTAACTGGTACCAGGAATGGGGTCATCGCTGTGACTACACCACATGACGTGGTTCAGGACCATGGGGTGTGGAGGCCTTTGGAACTCGCTGGTCGGAGCAACTCAGAAATGGCGGAACGAACATGCTAGAGAAAGCTTAGAATGTTATAAGCAGAGCTTCAAGGGCAATTTGGATGGGAATTAAAGAGAGAAAAATGCTGATAGGAATGCAAAGTGTGAAGGCCAGGCTCATATGGTTTCAGACAGTAGTGAAGACTCTTTAGAGAATTGGACTAGGGGCTGTATGCATTTCATTTTTGTGAGGACACCGCTTGCACTTTGTCCTTGCCCTCAGACTATGTGGTAGGAGAGTTTAAAGGTGACGGACTAAGTAATTTGGCAGAGGAAATCTCAAGGAAGCGCAGTATTCACACAGTTGCATATATATTGCTTGATTCTTCAGCCAGTGAGGACTGGCAGCAAAGGAAGAGAAGAAAGGTTAGAAAATCTTTCAGTTCAGCCAGAAAAGAAGAAAATGTAAAGTTAAGGTCATAGAAGGTACAGCTTCTGGAGACCTGAATGCCATTAAAATGAACCAAGTTCTTTGTAAAGGGGCAATAAGAAAAAAGCCTTTTAGTCCTCTGAGGAATTGGCCGGGTGCCACCCGCTGTGGGGTCAAGGTTGTACCACTGTATATTCATGTGAAAGACTTTGCCTTGAGGAAAGAGTATCCAGTCCCCCTGCTCCCACGGGGCTTCTCAGAGACGCGGTTCGCCTTGCCCTACCATCTGGGTGCTCAGGAACCACGGCTGCTGAGGTTCAGGGGGGCACGATCACACGGAGTCACAGGGGCTTCAACCAGAAGTTCAAAGAAAAGTCTGGAAAGCAAGAAATATGTTGAAGAATCAGTATTCCTGGGGAAGCCCTGGAAAGAATGATGCCTGAGGCTAGGAGAGCGAGACAAAAGCTCCAGTAGAGACTCCAGAGGTTAGAGACAAGAAGCGTGGGGCATTTGCTGAGGAAAGCCACGAGCAACAAATAGAGCTAGCCCAAGAGACAAGACCTGTGCCTGCAACCCACAAGACCATATGGTGCGGGGGGCTTCCCGACTCCTTTGGGGCGCACCTGCTGCCATCACTTGCTCTGGAGGCCTAACGAGAAGCTACAGGATTTAATCTTTGTCTTGCTGGGTTTCAGTCTTGCTCTGGTTTTGCCTTTTGTTTCTACGCCTTCAATCCTCCCTCACAGAATGGGAATATTTTCCCTATAACTGTCCTTGTGTGTTGAAAGGGATTTTTGTTGTTGCTGTTGTTACTTTAGATTTTTACAGATAACCATAGCTAAGACTACCTAAAGTGTCAGAGGAGGTACTGACCTTGCGCTTTTGAACAACACTGGCAGTTGATTTAGGCACCATTGGAGACAGGCTGTGAGGCGGATATGGACCTCGGGGGCAACTGAGACTGGGCATGGTGGCTCTACCTGCAATCCCAGCTCTTGGGAGGCTACAAGTAGGTGGATCACTACAAGTCCAATCTAGCAGTGAAACCCTGAATACCCTGTAGACCCTTCCCTAAAAATACAAATAAATAAATAAATAAATAAATAGTGGAATTATTCAATATTTGTCTTTTTTTTTTTTTACTGGTTTATTCAGGTTTTATCTCCTTTGTAGCATTGTGAGAATTCTTTTCCTTTTTAATGTTGAATACATGTATTCCCTATATCATTAATTACGTCTCTGTCTAATATCAAGACTATATAAAGAACTCAAAAGAATCCGACCTCCCGAAATGTGAAGACGAAATTCAAAATGGGCATCTTAAGTGAGTAGACACTTCTCAGATGAAGAAATACAAAGAGAAAATAAATACATGAAAAATGTTCACCATCACTAGTCTTTATGGCTCATCTCTCGATGTCCCCCCAAAGCTTCGTGCAGTCACGCGGGGGCTTCACTGAGACGGCTGGATCTAGGGTGTGTGATGCTAGGATCAGGGATGCGATAATGGGATCGCCCTGTCATACTCATGTCCCCACCCTGAGCATGAGTGCTACCTGCCCCCAACAGGCATGTCCTGAATAGCATGTAAGGGACAGAAAGGAGATTGTCACCACTGCTTCACTTGCAGTTTGCTGCTTTGCTGCCTGCCATGAATTGTTTCTCCTCTTTGATGTCCCTCTGTCATGCCATCCTGCCTTGGAGCCAACTAGGAATTGAAACTTCTAACAAATGGGAGCTAAATAAAATAAGTCTTTCATCCTTTAACTTTGGGAGGTTGGTGTTCTGTTTCAACAACAAGTAACTAAGACACTGGCCATTAGAGAAATGCCAATTAAAACAATACTGAGAGTCCAGCTCATTCCAGAAAGTGTGGCTGTTGTCAAGAAATCCATCAACAGCAATTGCTGGACGGACTGTGTGGAAAAAAAGAACCCTTCTCCACCACTGTTGGTGGGAATGCAGACTGGTACAACCACTGTGGAAATCAGTGTGGAGAAACTTCAAAAACCTAGGATTGGAGGTCCCATTCAACCCAGCTATCCCCCCACCACCCCATATCTTCCTGAGAGTTAAAAGCATCATACCACGATGATACATGCACACACGGGTTTGTAGCAGCACAAGTGTAATAGCTAAATCTTGGAAGTAGCCTAGATGGCCACCAATAGATGAATGGATAAAGACACATACATCTAAAAATTGGCTACGTTTTTGTTTGTTTGTTTGTTTGTTTGTTTGTTTGTTTGTATCAGGGATCAAACTCAGGACCTTGTGCTTGCTGGACAGCGATTATGCTGCTGAGCCATCTCCCCAGCGCTGTGTGTTTAAACATTGTGTTGCTTCTCCTGTGTGAGAAACGCAAGTATAAATAAGGACCAAGGTGGAGGATTGACCTTTGGAAGCAGGAAGAACAGGGAGGACGCAAAGGGAGCAGGAAGGGAAAAGGAACAAAAAAGAATAGATATATGCTTTGTAAATAAGGAGGGGGAGAAGCGCTGAAGAGAGGGGAGAGAAAAGGGGAGAGAACAGGAATCAAGATATATTACGAACAGGTGCAAATTCTCTATTATGAATGTGGTCATTATGTGTTTCAAAAGTGAGCCAGGGCTGGGGACGTAGCTCAGCGGCACGCACGCCTACCTGGTGAGAACTAGGTCCCTAGTTTGATCTCTAGTTCTGAAAAAAAAAAAAAAAAAGAAAGAGTATCAATAAAAATTAATTTTAAAGAACTTGTCTCTTAAATCTAGATAGTTTTTTTTCCTTCATTCTACTATGCATGACATATATTATTACTATATTTCTCTCAATAAATGTCTTGGTGTAATTTTGAATAGAGATGGCAAAAGGACACATCCTTCTGCTGTTTCTGAATGTATGTGAATGTTTTTTCTTTTTATTTTGTTTCGTTTTTTAATGTATTTGGTACCAGGTCTCACTACACAGCTTGGACTTGTAGTGATCCTACTGTCTCAGCCTCCCCAGCACTGGGATTACAGGCATGCGCCACCACACCTGGACTCAGCTGCCAGTTCATGGAGCTCAGGGGCAGGGCCAGCACGCCAAGTGGTGCTGGAGATTGAAACCAGTCCCTGCACTTGCCTAAGCAGGCATTTAGTCTGCTGACCTATCTCACTGGCCCTGTATATGAGTTTATACATAGTCTTTTACCACTAAATATGTCAGCCCTAGTTTTTCACAGATGCAAATTGAGGAAATTCTCTCTAGTTCTAGCTAACTGAGAGTGTTTACTTAAAGAACAAGAATTTATGATGGTCTACCACCATAGAAAGATATAGCTTTGTCTATGTAGTATGATATTGGCTGTTGGTTTTTCATAGATGGTTTTTATCAGACTGAGATGAAGACCATCTATTCCAATGTTCTTTATTGCATTTAGTACAGGGTCTACAGGGCCTCACTATGTAGATCAGACGTGTAGTGATCTCCTCTTCTGCTTTTAGCCTCCCAAGCACTGGGATTACAGGTGCACACTACCACGCCCAGTCTCAGTGCACCTCGGGGGCAGAGCCAGCATGGCATGCTGGGGATCAAATCCCGGCCAGTGTGCTCTACCTAAGTAGGCACTTTAGTCTGCTAAGCTTTCTGGCCGGCCCTTCCAGTTTTCTTTAGATTTTTCTTTTTAAAATCATGCATCGGTGTTGGACTTTGTCCAATTTTTTTTCTTTGTCTATTGAAATAATCATGTGATTTTTGTCTTTGTTTCTGTTATTGTGGTGTATTACATTTATTGATTTGCATATGTTGAACCATCCCTGCATGCCTGGGATGAATTCTACTTGGACATGATTTAAAATTTTCTTGAGGACCTTGCTGTATTCTGTTTGTGAGAATTTTATTGGGGAATTTTGCATATATGTTTATTAAGGACACTGGCCTGTAGTTTTGTCTTGCAGTTGGGTCCTTCTCTGGTTTTGGTTTCAGGGTAGCACTTTCATCCAGGAATGAGTTTAGAAACATTATTTCACTTTGAACTTCATTAAAGAAGTTGGGGCATGTTCCAGAATGATGGCAGCAGCCACACCAGGTTCCAGAATGACACCAGCATGGAGAATCTTTTCCTCGGAATCAGGGTCAGGGTGCTCAGCCATCCAGACACTCAACACCTACATCCAAGAGAGAGGAAAACCTGGCTACTGCTCCAGCTAGCAGCAGACGTTGGCATCCACGTGGTGATGGTTTTAGGCACATTCAGAATGCAGGACTTGTGAGGTTAAGAAGGCTTCCACTTAGATTTCAGAAGGCCTGGGAGACCAGGTGGTGTACTCCTGAAAGGGCAACGTGTGAAGCTGTGAAAGAGAAGCCTATTCAGTGGAAACCCAAAAGTTTGGAAAAGTCAGGAACGTGGATCATCTCAGGGAAACTGCAAGGAGGGAGCAAAGCCAGCCTAAGAGAGAAGCCATGGGTGTTACCACCATTGAGTGTTGTAAGGGTGAAGCCATGTAAGGCCCTGGAGCTCACAACTCATCACAGATTGCTTCAGATGTCCCACATGGAAATGCAGGACTTAATGTTTGCCCTGCTAGATTTTGGACTTGTGTTGGTCCCAATGCTTGGTATCCTGTTGTTTGTACCTTTTGGAATGGTAATGTTTATCTTGTGCCTTTGAATGTTGGAAGTGTTTAACTTTTCTTTTGTATAGGGTTTCACAGCTAAGAGTTTGCCTTGGATTTTGGAGGAGACTTGAGACATTTCAGCAATGCTGAAACTGTTGGAACTTTGGCAACTCTTAGAGACTAGAATGGCTTCTGCATAAAGGGATGTGCATGAGTCTTTGGGGGTCCAGGAGCGGAATGTTATGATTTGTGTATAGGTGTCACCCCAAAGCCTCATGCAGTCATTGGGCAGCTTCTGAAGTGTGTGGTTGATTGTTGTGGGTGTGGATGCTGCACCTGCCCTGGGGCAGGTCATTTGCATTATAACGTAAGGAGGGAAGAGAAGCTATTGGCTTGAGCTGCTGCTACCCCTTCCTTGCTCTTTGCCTCCACCATGAAAGGTTTTTCTCTGCCATGTGCAACTCTACCTTGGAGCCAGCTGAGTATGGACTGAAACCTCCAGTAACTGTGAGCTAAATAAACCTTTCCTTCCTTCAAAAAAAAGAAGTTGGGGAGCAATGGCACAGAGCTTCTCTAAAAATCTTGTACAGTTCAACAGTGAATCTGCTCAGGGTCTGGGCTTGTTGGTATATTTTAAATTACACCTTATATTTCATTGACTTATATTGAGTTGCTTAGAATTTTTGTATCTTCTTAATTAAGCTTTGGTAATTCATATTCATCTAGGATCTTATCCATTTTTTTTTCAAGTTTTCTATCTTATTAGATTACAGGTTCTCAAAAATAGGTGTTAATCTCTTAGATTTCTGCAGGATCTGTTGGTTCCATTATGTTTTCACCCTTTTCATTCTTAATTGCATAAATTTGATTCTTTTCTTTCCTTTTGTTGATAAGGTTGGTGAAGTGGATTGATTGATTGATTGATTGATTGACTGATTGATTGATTTTAAGACCGGGTCTTGCTGTGTATTTCAGGCTACTGGACTAGTCCAGGCTGTCCTCAAACCCATGGCAATCCTCCTGACTCAGCCTCCTGAGTGATGGAATTACTGCCATGTGTCACCATGCCTTGTCAATTTTATTTCTCAAAGAGCCAATTCTTCAATCCATTGATACTTTATATTGTTTTCTTAGTCCCAACTGCATTCATTACTACTCTGATGTTTATAATTTTGTCCCCTGTATGAGCTTTGAAGTTCAAGCTTAGATTATTTATTTGAGCTTGGTCTGTTTCATGGATGTGGGAAAATTACCACTATCCATTTCACTCATGGACTGCTTTCATTGTATTCCACAAATTTTGCTATGTCATATTGGCATTACCATTTAATTGTAGAAGCTATCTAATTTCTTCTTCAATTTCATCTGTGGCCATTGGTTGTTCAGGAGAGTGTTATTTAGTTTCCATGTGTTTATGTAGCTTTTGTGGTTTCTTTGACCACTGCTTTCATTTCACTGCAATATGAACTGATAATATGCATGAGATAATTTCAGTTCTTTTGCATTTACTGAAGCATGAGCTACATATTATGAGTTGATACATGGTCTATTTTGGAGAAAGTCACATATGCTGCTGAAAAAAATGTGCAATCTATTTTTGTGCATGGTTCAATGTAGATATCTACTAAATCCATTTTTCCCCAAGGGATTGGGGGGATTAGCTCAGGTCTAATGTTTCATCATTGATTTTTTTGTTTTGTCTATTGGATCTATTTGTGACAGTGGGATATTGAAGCCCCCTCTCCCATTACAACTGCCTTGTAGCTCATCTAATTTTCGTATCAATTAGCATTTATTTTATATAGTTGAATGTGTCAGTGTTCGGTGCATATACATATATGATTGCTACCTCTTCTTCTTGGATTGCTTCCTTAACAAGTATGTAGTGACCCTCTGTCTCTTCTGATAACTCTTGGTTTGAATCCACTTTGTCTGCTAAGAGAATAGCTACTCCTTCCTGCTTTTTTCCAGGATTCTGTCATATAACGCATTGTTTTCAATCCTTTGGCTTTCAGTCTATGAATTTCTTTTTGAGTTAAATATGTTTCTTACATGTACCATGTTGTTAGATGTTATTTCTTTTGCTTGTTTGTTTGTCTTTGGTCTTTTCAAGACAGGATTTCACTATGTGGCTCAGGCTGCCTTGAACTCACTTTGTACTCCAGGCTGGCTTTGACCTGTCAGCATTCCTGCCTCAGCCTCCCAAGTGTTGAGATTACAGGTATGAGCCACCATGCCCAGCAGGGTGTTGCGTCTTAATCCAGTCTGCCAATCTGTTTCTTTTGATTGGTGAACTGAGATCATTAACATTGATGGCTATAACTGATATATATTGATTTATCCTTGTCACTTATTTCCTGTTGTTGGTTCCTTTTCTTTCCATTCTGTTTGCCTTTCTTGGTGGATTCATTCTGCTGGAATTCATGGAATTGTTTTCTTCATTGTCTTTTTCTACAGTATCCTTAAGGACATTTTGGTGTGCTGGTTTGGTGGTCATGAATTACTTCATGTGTTCTTTATCACAAAAGCATGCTATTTCTTCATCAGGTTTGAAAGATAACTTTCGCAGGGTGTATTGATCTGCGTTGGAAGTTGTTTTCTGTTAGGACTTGAAATACTTCACTCCAAGTGCAATTCTGATTGCACTTCTGCAATCTGATGCAATTCTGATGAGTTTTTGAAGTAATGATTTGTTCTGGAATATTGGCTATGATACGCTTTGGTGTATTTTTTTTTTCTTACAATTGCTAATTGGGCTTCTATATGCTGCCCTTATCTGTAAGTCAAATTCTTTTACCATGCTTGGGAGATTATTTGATACTACTTTTGTGAATAGGTGTTACGGTTTTTGTCTAGTTGTCCCTCCAAAGCCTCATGCAGTCATCAGGCAAGGACTTCTAGAGTTTGAGATTAATTCACCATCAAGGCTGGGATTATGGGTTTTAGCACTGCTGGGATTATAAGTGTGAGTGCTACACCCAGCCTGGGGTGGATTGCCTGAATGCAATTTAAGGGAGACAGACTTGCTCTCTGTTGCCACTATTGCTGCTGCTCCTCCCTGCGCTCTTGCTTTTTGCTGCTGCCATGAACTGCTGCCTTCTGCCCTGTGCTGCTCTGTGTTGGACCCAGCTGAGTATGGACTGAAACCTCCAGTGACTGTGAGCTAAATAAACCTTTCCTTCCTGCATTTTGGGTGTTGGGTATTTGTCCCAGCAAGGAGAGAAGAGTAACTGAGATAATAGGTTTTTATATCCTTTGTGCTTTCTTTCTATTTTTCATTGATTGTGGTTAATTTTATGTTATTCCTGCTTGTATCATCTACCAGCTGTTCAATTTTTGTGTGCGAGGTGCCTGGTATTTTTAAAAAGTCTTTCATTTGGTGGTTGCTAACCTTTGCACGCCTGTCTTCTAGCTCTGATATTCCGTCTTTTTTTTAAAAGGGTAGAATTAATATTTTATTGTCATTTATGCTCAGATGGCAGTTGGGCATATAGTTTCCATACTTATTTTTTTGCAAATTAAAAAAAAATTAAAAGTTTTAAACAGCTGCAGTTACGTTCTTCAGAAAACAATTAGACTAACTCATTAATGGTGGCTTCAAGCTTCTCCTTATTAGTGCCAAAAAACTCACTCACCTTCTCCCCCTTTTTAAAAAACTGGAAGGTTGGCATGCACTTGACATACACTTTGCAGCAACATCCCACCAGTCATCCATGTCTACTTCAAGAAACAACACATTGGAATATTTTTCAGTCAGGGAGTGATATTCCATCTTTATATCAACTGATTCTGCTGCATATACTTTCAATGGAACTTTTAATCTCCTGGATACGTTTGAATATATTTTATGAATTCCAGTTTTTCCTATTTTGTATACATGGCTTCCATCACATTCCTAAGTTCCTCTATTATTATTATTATTATTATTATTATTATTATTATTATCTGTATCTACTCTAGAGTCACTATCAATATTCTTCTTTATGGCCAGCATCTCCTTAGTAAACTATGTAATTATTTTCATTTTTTTGCTAGAACCTCATTCATTGGATTTGCTGCTGTTCTCTTTTGTTTTGCTTTTTGAGATGGTGTCTCACTTTTTATCCCAGGCTGGCCTTGAACTCACCGTGATCCTCCTGCCTCTGCCTCCCACGTGCTGGGATTACAGGCATGAACAACTATGCCAGGCTGATTGGCGACTTTTGTCCCTACCATTTCAGAAAGCCCAATTGAGTGGCTTTTGATTTCTTCCACCTCAAAGCCCACGGATTTGCCTTAGGTGAGCTATAGGTCTGGGCTTGTATCTTACTTAGGCATTTTCCCAATTTCTATTTTTTAAAATATGTTTTCTGCATTGATGTTTGTAAACTACTAATGGTAGGTAGCCTCATCACTAATACCAAGACCTCTTTAAGAAATGATTACAGGGGCTGGGGAGATAGCTCAGCAGTCTAAACACCTGCCTGGCAAGCACAAAGACCCTAGTTTGATTCCCAGTGCTGCATGCTGTGCCAGGCCAGGCACCGTGCCAGCACACCTGTAATCCCAGGGAGCCTGTGACAGGAGGATCACTATGAGTCCAAGCTGTGTAGCGAGACCCTGTACCAAATAAATAAATAAATTTTTAATTAAAAAATAAATAATTCCTTCTCAAAATTGTCTTCTACATACAGCTAGATTGTAGCTTGTGAGAGGGGCGGCCCTAAGGCCCTGCCTCTTCAAATTATTAGTGATTAAATCTCCATATTTAAAAAAAAAAAGAAAAGAAAAGAAAAAAAGGGGCCAGGGAGATGGCTCAGTGGAATAAGTGCTTCCTTGGCAAGCACAAGGGTCTGAGTTCAATCCCCGGTTCCGCAAAAAAAAAATAAAAATAAAATAAATCTCCATATTTGTTTGTCTCAGCACCCAGTTCTTTGTTACAGGACTCATGGTGTCATTTATGAGCCCCAGATAGCCTTGGGCTTGGTATACAAGGAAGAATAACTGATCAGGACACCCACCTAGGCCACTGTCGCTGAAGCAGTATGACCAGTGACATCCTTAGCATTAAGCACGGCCCAGACCTTGACAACCTGAGGTAACTGTTAATTTGTCACCTTTAACCATTGGTAGGAACACTATAGTTATCAACAAAATCTAAAACCTGTCAGAAAATTACATACAGCCAGAAGCCACTTAATAAAGTATTTTTACCCTCAGGGGAGAGAACTTAAAAGGGATAAGAAGAAAAAAGGACATAAAAGAAGACAAACAGATTAGAAACAAGGCTGAAGGGCAAAGGAAGATGACGCAACCTTCAGGAAACTGGTAAGACAGGAGAAAAAGAAAGAAAAAGCACAAAAACAAGGCCAAAGCAAAACATAACTAAAATTAATGTTCACATTCATGAAAAATAATAACAGATGATAGAGAGAAAAAAGAAATAAAACCAAAGCAACAAACAACCCCCCCAAAAACAAAGAAAAACAAACAAGCAGATTTGTCTGTCACTTTCAGCCAATGGTTATCTCTTGGTGTCTACAGTTTTGTGGTGGTATCCAAGGCAAGACCCAGCTCTGTGCCGGGTAACCCCGACAGGTGTGCTGTAGGATTAGAGTGGTGGTGGATAATCCCAGCAAGGCTACAGTAGGGTTGAGGTAGGGTGCTGAGTCGCTGTTTTCAACTCCAGGATGTTAAGCCCAATCCTTGGCTCCCCCTGTGGGGGCTGGGGCCTGAGCCATCAGCCAGCACCACTGGAGGTGTCTCTGGGGGGCCCACTCCTGGCTCCCTGACCCTGTACATTCCCCTGGCTGATCGTCACCCAGTTGCTGTGAGAGCTCAACATTGGGATCTTCAAGACAGAGCTAATTGATGGCTTTTCTGAGTCCTAGGTTCAGTTGGCCTCTTATTCAAAAGCCCTCCGACCAAACCCTCCATCCAGGGAGTTTAGCTGTCACCTGAAGGACTCACAGCACCCAGCACTGCACCTTGCAGCACCCAGCACTGCTCCACTCCTCTGGCATATCTCTCCTTGGAGGCCTCTGGACTCACCTGTCCTCAGGTGCCTTCTCTCTCACTCCATGAGCTGGGAGTGGGGTGGAGGGAGTGCAGCTTGTCTGTTCCCGCCATGCTGCCTTCTGCCTCCTCGCTTTCTCTGCAGGGTCCAGTCTTTCTCCCAAGTCTTCCCTGCGTCCCAGGGCTCCACCTCTTGCCTGCCTCTCTTTCCCAAGGCCTTCTTTTCCAGTGACTGGACTCCGAATCTTGGAAAGCCCACTTTGTTGCTGCTTAGCACTCTGCCATCTCCCCAGAAGTCCCTCTAAAAACTCTTGCCATAAATACATTAGATATCACTTTATACTTCTTCATAAATCAGTGACATTCTTCTACGATACAAATGGACATGTTGGGACCCTGAGCATAAATATCAAGGAACCATGCAAAGACCTGCAAGGGGAAAAAATTGAAAAAGGAAGAAATGTTAGCTTAGCAACGAGGAAAACTCTGTTGTAAAAAGAAAAGCCAAAAAGACATCTCCTTATTGTCATACTATAGAAATGATAGAACTTAAAAGAAGTGAAAAACAATTCCAAAAGTGGTGAACGATTGTGATAATTCTATGGGTGGTGCTGACAGAGTTGACCAACATTAACAAGCTAATCAAAAAAATAAGGAAAAATCCGATTATAAAATATCTGTGCACCTTCTCGGCCAAGTATGGAACCCATTTGTCATTTATTCAGAACAAAAGGCTTCAAAAAGTCATTTCCAATTTAGATTATATTTGCCAAACCAAATGATTGAAAAATACAAGACAGTGAAATATCAACCAGGACTTCTATTATTGATGTCTTTACCACTATGTTTGATAGACATTTTGTTAAAATTATTCCACCCACAGAAAAAAAGAAAGGCCAACAGGACAGTGTAAAAAAAAAGTGTATTATTCAAAGAAAGACAGTAATGCAAAAAAAATTTGGACAGAGACTGTTTTAGTTATTTTTCTTGCTGTTGAGGCAAAATACCAACACCTAAAGTTAAAGACTTATTTGAGGGCTGGTGAGATGGCTCAGTGGTCTAGAGAGCACCTACTTGGAACGAGCTTGGCAAAGCACAGGGACCGCGGTTCAGTCCCCCAGCACCACATGCCAGCCAGCCCCGCCCCCTGGTGGGCTGAGCTGGCCACACACACACACACACACACACACACACACACACACACACAAAAATAAAAAAAAAAAAAAGACTTATTTGACTTACAGGTTTTAGAGATTTCAATGCAGAGTGGGCGGGCTCCAGGGCAGGTGGCAGGTAGAGGTGACTGAGGAGAGACAGTTCATGGCAGGCAGAAGGCAGCAAAACAAGCAAGCCAGGAGCCACAAGCAAAAAATAGCAGCTCCTTTCCGCCGCTCTGATAGTCTACTTAGTCCACTCAGCTTAGGAAGGTGCCAAACCAGTCAGTGGACTACTGTAGTAGTCATGCACCCTGAATCCCAGCATCTCACACTCTAGATCTAACAGTCTCTGAAAAGCCCCAACTATGACAGCAGGAGGCTTTGGGGGAACATCTAAGACACAAACCATGATGGAGATGACATACTACTGTGCAGAATTTATTGTTGAGTTGTATATTGAATATTTTTAAATATACCATACATAGAAAAAGTATTGAATTTCCTATTGTATTATGTTACAAAAGTTAATTTTAAAAAATGCCATGCTTGATCATCCTGTAGTTAAATAATTTATCTGGGATGTGGTTAATTCATGTTGATGGAGAAAGATGCCAAATTTCACCATAAGCCCTGGCTTAGCATGCATCAGAACTATCTGGATTAGTAGCTAGAAATGTAGATTTCCAGGCCTCATACCAAATCTTCAGACTCTATCTGGAAATCTAAGAGAGAAGGGGCGGGGAAGGGAGAAGAAGAGAGAGAGGCAAGGAGCTCAGGGAGGCAGGACAGGTAAAGTCAAAATAATTAATGATCACTATGATAAGTGATGCCAATATTAAATAATTGTTGAATAACAATTAACATGTTTTCATTATTAAAATTTTTATCTTGAGATAATGATATATTCATATGCAGTTATAAGAAATCGTGCAGCAGGTCTCACATTCCTTTTACTTTGTTGTATCTTTTTTTTTAATGTGTTTAGGACATGGTCTACAGGGTCTCACTACTAGATGGGACTCATAGTGATCCTCCTGTTTTCAGCCTCCCAAGCACTGGGATTACAGGCACGCACCACCATAGCTCATAATCCTTGTCTCGGTTGCAGTCTCAGCATGCCCCAGGGGGGAGGGCCAGCACAGCCCTCCAGGGATTGAACCCCGGTCCCTGCGCCTGCCTAAACAGTATAAAACTATACTTCAGATCATGGCCATAGATCTGGACATTGATACCGTCAAGGCCTGGAGATGAACATCTTAGTCACCTCCAAGAACTCTCAGGTGTCCCATTGTCGTCACACTCACTTTGTTAATCTCCATCCCAGTCTTTAACCCTAGCTACTAGTTTTGTTTTCCAGTCATTTTGTTGTAGGCAGCCCAGCTAGATAGAAATATTATAGGCAGTTAGACAGGGCCAGGTTCTCAAGGAGACAAGATGGAAGACAAGGTGACTTTGCACCTTGGAAGAGACAGACACCCCCATGTGGGCCACCCCTCAAGACCAAGACAAAAAGAGGAAGCACAGCTACATACTTCCCTAGGGATGGGCATTAGGGATTGATATCCTAAATAGTATCAAATCAACTTGAATGAGCCCAAATGAGTCACTAGCCCAACCCCCAACAGGAAGAGACCCTGTTCTGTATTCGTGCCCACTTGCTACATGACTCACTTTCCCTTTTGATACTGGATTTAATCAATTTTACCTGAGCAATGGTGCTTGTAATATCATTGGTTGACCATAGTTTGGTCCCACCTCCTGCCCAACTAAGCAAGTTCCCATGTCTTCTCCACCACCTTAGACCCGCCTCACCACATGGTTTTCCTCTATAAAATTCCCTGGAAGAAATAACTTGGGTGGGGGGACATCTACCCGCTCTGGCCTCCCCTCTCCTGTCCCTTTCTCGAGACAGGAGCTTTCTTTCTCTCAATAAATATATTCTGCTCATAACCTCCGTTTGTTCCTAAAATTCATTCTTCGGTTTTAAAGAACACAAACTCATGCAGGTCAGGTCCAGAGATCGTTTTTCTCTATGTCATTTAGAGGTTCCTTGTATTGTTTGGAGGTCACCCATCCTTTTCTCCCTGTATCAATTTCAAAATTATTATATAACAGATGGGGAAATGGGCTCCTGGCTCTGTGCAGGCCTCTGAGGAAGCGAATCCAGCGCGCATCCGAACTACGAGAACCGCCACCAGGATGGTGGGCAAGAGCAGCAAGAAGCCGCAGCACACCGCCACTACAGGCTGAGACGCATCCTACGAGACAGCGGGGTCTTCACCAGCACCTTCCAGGCTTTCGACGAGCATATGAGCTCGATCCTCTGTGACTGTGATGGATGCAGGGAGATCAAGCCAAAGAACTCTAAGCAAGAAGAAAGAGAAGAGAAAGGAGTCCTCGGCCTGGTGCTGCTGCGAGGGGGCACCTGGTCTCTATAACAGTGGAAGGACCTCCTTCCAAAGATACTGGCACTGCCCGGGTACCACTTGCCGGAGCTGCTGGGGGCCCAGAGATCGGTCGGGCTGTGGGTAGAGGAACCCCAGCTGGGGTGCCCATGCCACAGGCTCCTGCAGGACTCGCTGGGCCAGTCCGTGGGGTTGGTGGGTCATCCCAACAGGGGATGAGCCCACAAGGAAGAGCCACTATTGAGGCTGCTGCAGCTGCTGCCACAGCTAGTATCGCAGGGGCCCCGACCCAGTACCTGCCTGGTCGTGGGGGTCCTCCTCCACCTATGGCCCGAGGGGCACCCTGTCCAGGAACGATGAGCCCTCCTCCTGGCATGTGACAACCCATGAGTCCCCAGTGGGGATCCCTTCTGGAAGAGGGACTCCCATGGGCATGCCCCCTCCAGGGATGTGGCCCCTCCTCCAGGGCGCTTTCTCCCCAGAAGGCACCCTTTAAGGCCCTAGACTCATCTTGCCCTCCTCTGCTCCCTGCCTGTCTCCTCTGAGGCTGTACATAGTCCTTTCATTTCTTTGTGGCCTATGAAAGTGGTTTATAATAAGCTCTTTTAAGAGACTATTATAAAAAATATTATATAATAGAATCACATATTCTGTAACTTTCTGTGATTGCCTTTTTGCTCTGGGCATTACCCTCTGACGGCTCCTCCATGTTGTGTGTAATCCGTGATTTGTCCCACTTCGTTGCTGAGTGCAGTGATGCTGCACGATATGGATGTACCGCTGCGTGTCTAACCAGCCACCTTTAAGGGACAGCTGGGTGAGCTACCCAGGAGGCTGAAGCAGGAAGATTGCGAGTTGGAGGCCAATCTGGGCAACTTAGCAAGACCTAAAAAGCAAAATGAAGATACAGCTCAGAGCTCCCCAGGCTCAATCCCCATTAGCAAAACAAATCTGGGTTATTTCCAGTTGAGTCTATAATGAGTGTGCTAACCATTTTTCTTTTCTTTTTTTTTTGGAGGGGAGGGGTGGGCTGGCTCAGCTTGCCCTGAGGGCAAGGATGGCGCAGCATGTGGTGTCAAGGATCAAACTGTAGTACCCTGTGCCTGCCTAGGCTTGCTTACGCAGCTGCTTTAGACCACTGAGCTACCTTGCTGGCCCCTAGTTATTTTTCTGTCAATGGGAAAAATATATCTGACACCTATAACTTAAAGGAGGAGAGGTTTAGTTTGGCTCATTGTTCTAGACATTTCAGTCCATGGTTGACAGGGCCGAATGCAGAAATGGGGTATGGAAGTGTCTGCTGGGAAGGAAGGCTGCTTGCATCGCGGCCACAAGGAAGCAGAGAGGAACGTCCCTCCAGGCCTCTCCTCAGCGACCTACGTCTTCAGCGCCTCAGCTATTGACACATCTGTGGAGAAATCCACTGATAAACAGGGCACCCCATGACACAATCACCTTGCAAAAGCCCCACCTGTGAGCACGAGGCCTTCGGGAGCCGCTCTAGATCTAAGCCACTAGGGTGAGGAAAGCTACTAAAGACATTGGTGGACAGCTTTGGGATGAACATGCATTTTCATTGATCTGGAGTAGAGTGCAGCTGCTGGGTGGTACCGTGGCATGCCAGCCAGTAGGATTCTACAGTTTCACATTCCCACAGCTGCATATTAGCCGTTGTGTTTCTCCATATTCCTGACAGCATTTCATATTGTCCATGTTTTGGACATTTTTTATTAGTGCCTGATGATGGCATTCATTTGGGGAAGTTTGCATGTGCATTTAGTACACCTTATCCCATTATTCCTCCCTCCTTTCCCTCCCCATCCCCACTGGTCCCCTTTCTTGTCTCCAGAAGTTTATCTTCTGATGTGTATCCTCTCTCCTTTTTAGTTTCTGCTTATTAATTTACGCATTTTTAAGCTTTTTCATGTAAGAGAAATAATTCCATATTTAGCTTTCTGGTCTGGTTACTTTTGCTTAACACGATGGCTGCTAGCCACCTAAACTTGCCTGTGAATGACATGATTTCATTCTTTGTGGCTGAATAGCATTCCTTCATGTATGTAGGTGTTTCCTTTATCCAGTCCTGTGCTGACAGGCACCTGGACTGTTTCCATCATTTAGCGATTGTGAATCGCACTGCTAGTAACATGGGTGTACGTGTATCACGTAGTACGCCGCCCCCATTTCTTTCAGGAGTGTGCCAAGGAGTTCTATAGCTAGGTCAAACTCTATTTCAACACTTAGCCTTTTGAGGAAATCTCCATGCTAATTTTCATAGCAGTTGTACCAGCTCCCACCAACAGTGGAGGAGGATTTCTTTTTTCCTCTGTCCTCGCCAGCACTCTGGCTATTCTGACTGGGCTGGGTTGAATCTCCATGTAGTTGCAGTTTGCGTTTGTTGGATGCCTAGAGATGTTGAAATATTTTCTTACCCTTTTTGGCCATTTGAGCTTCTTTTGAGAAGCAGTTATATGGGGTTTTTTGTTGTTGGTGGTGGGGGCCTTGTTCTCATTTTTGTTGTGTTTTTTGAGATGGGGGTTTGTTACATAGCACAGGCTGGCCCTGAACTTGCAGCGATCCTCCAGACTCAGCTGCCCAAGTGCTGGGATTATGGGTGTGCACTACTAGGCTCAGCCATTTCCTCTCTTAAATTAGATTCCCTGCAGCCGCACTTACTCCCCTAATCCACTTACTTATGATGGTTAATGTTAAGTTCTTTATATATTCTAGCTATTATTCCTCTATCAGATAGGTATCTAACAAAGATTTTCTCCTATTTAGTGGGTCCTCTCTTCACTCTTAATCGTTCCCTTTGCTGTGCAAAAGCTTTTTAATTTGATGCCATCCATTGGTGGATTTCTGACACATATTCTTTGCTTTTGGAGTTTTGTTCAGGAAGTCTTTGCCTCTGCCTATGACTTCAAATGTTTTTACAGTGTTGTCTTCAGGAAATTTCAGTGTTCCTGCTTTTATATCTAGGACTTTGATCCATTTGGGTTTCATGCCAATACAGGGTGAGAGGTAGGGATGTAGTTTAAATTTTCTGCATATTTGTTGAAAGCAGTGGAAGCTAGAAAATTGATCAAATGCGTGTAGGTGGGACTAGTCAGTGCCTAAAGCAAAAAAGCTACCTCAGTCCTGAGATAAGCATCCTGTCTGGTTAAGGTCAGCTATTAGTCACTAGGCAACCTTGTGTCACGTGATACTAACTTTGCAGAAGTATAAATAAAGGATCGTTTTGTCCTGCGGTTGTGTAAATCTTGCCCATCAGGCAGACCAGCGACCACCTAGCCCAGCTTTTGTCTTCTTGTCTATCTTTTCTCATTCCTGCCGCCATTTCTCCCCAGGTAGAACTGATTGCAGTAAGATCCACGGATCCCTGCACATACTGATCTCGTTTTCCTGAGAATATTTGTTGAACAGATTGCCTTTTTTTCCAGCGTATTTTGACTTTTTTTGTCGGAACTCAGAATGCTGGAAGTGCTTGGCTTTGTTTCTGAGTCCTGTACCCCATTCCCGTTTTGTGACTGTGCCCTGTTCTCTTGTTATAATGACTTTAAGGTATAAATTGAAGCTCAGTATATGATAACTCCAGACTGGCTCTTTTTCTTCAGAATTGTTTCCACTACTTCGGAACTTTTCTGATTCTAGATGAAGTTCAGTATTGACTTTTCTAATTCTGTAGAGGATGAATTTATTTATTTATTTATTTATTTATTTATTTATTTATTTATTTTTGTGGTACTGGGGATTAAGGAATTTTTTTGGTGGAGGGGCTTTGCTCAAGCTGCCTGAAGGGCAGTTCTGGTAAGGCAGGTGGAGCTGGGGATTGAACCACAGAATCCTGCTCCTGACTGCCTTTGCATGAGCAGACACTTAAACAACTGAGCTAAGGGCAAAATTTAAATTCCGCTGATGTTCTAATAGGAATTGCATTAAATCTATAGATCATTTTTGTTAAGATGGCATTGGGATAATAATTTGCCAATCCAGAAACAAGGGGTGTCTTGCCATTGTCTCAATATCTCATTTTCAATATCTTTCTGCAGCGCTCTGTAATGTTCATTATAGAATCTTTACCTCTTCGCTTAGGTTAATTCCTACGTATCTAATTCTTTTGGAAGCTATTGCGGATGGAATTATTTTCTTAGTTTCTTTCTTAGTGAGATCATTATTGCTGTATGGGAATGCAATTGATTTTTGTGTATTGATCTTATGTTTTGGTGTTTTGGCTTTTAGTCACCCTCATGCGGGAGGGCACATTCCACTGCATGATGGGTTTGCTTTTTATTTCCCTAATGGCTAATGATGCAGAGAATCTTTCACGTGCTTGTTTGCCATCTGTACACGGAACATGAAGTATCTTTCTGAGCCCTTGGCCATTTTTCTAATTAAATTATTTTTTCCATTAAGTTCTAAGTGTTCTTTATGTATTCTTTACTTTTAATTTTAGGGAAGGATCCACAGGGTGTTCAGGATCTCACTGCTAGATCAGACTGGTAGTGATTCGCCTGTTTACAGCCTCCCAAGAGCTGGGACTACAGGTGCGCGCCACCACTCCCAGTTTCAATTGCTGTCGCAGAGTCTGGCTCAGCAGGCCCTGGGGATCAACCCCCCGACCCCTGCTTGCAGGTGCTTTAATCTGCTGAGCTATTTGGCCAGCCCTTATATAGTCTAACTAGTAGTTATTTTTCAGACTTACTTTTCTTCTTTTCTCCAGAAAATCCTTTTCTTATACATAGAGCTTATATTTCCTTCCTCATAACAGGGTCTTTCACAAAGCAAAAATTTTATATTTGGATATGATGTAATGTATCCATTTTTTCCTTTGATGGATCAAGCGTCTACTGTCAAATCTAAGAATTTTTGCCTAGTCTTGGATCCCAAAAATTTTTTCCTTTTAATTTTTTTTTTCTTAGAAATCCCTATTCCTAGTATACTGAGAGTTTTACTTATTATAAATGAGAGTTTAAATCTCTTTTCTGTGTCCATTACTGTGATCATATACATTTTATTTCTAGCATGTGTATATGGGAGATTACATTGATTTTTTTTTTTCAAATACTGAAAGTACCTTGCATTCTTGTGTTATTCATCTGATTCATTATGGATTTTATTTGCTAACATTTTGTATTTTTTTTCATTCTAGTATTTATTTATTTATTTATTTATTTATTTATTTATTTTTTTGTGTGTGTGTGTGTGTGTGTGTGTGTGTGGCCAGCTCAGCCCACCAGGGGGCGGGGCTGGCTGGCATGTGGTGCTGGGGCATTGAACTGCGGTCCCTGCGCTTTGCTTTGCTTGGCTTAGTTTGTTCTAAGTAGATGCTTTAGACCAACGAGTCATCTCACCAGCCCATACATTTTGTATTTAATAGGTAAGTGAATGGGAGTAGTAAGAGAAAGAGCTGGTTTTAGTGAGCATCATTAGCGCCTCTGGTGTGGTCCCCAGAACACATTTTGAAAGATGTCAGACTGAACTGGAGGTAGAACGAGCTGTAGCCATCAATAGTTTAGGTCAGGCATGACTAGTTCTAGTCTAGAAGGCTTCCTTATGGTCAGGAGACACAAGGTAAACGTCGAGGGGCCGGTGGAACACTGTGCTCCGGAGCCTGGATCTGCCTCTTAGCAGGTGAGCAGCGTTTCTCAGGGCCAGGAGGACAGGCTGGAGTCTGTGTGGACAAACCATCACCCTGGCCCCCTCTGCTTACTGCGGAGCCCGCGTACCTGACTCTCCTGCAAGAAGTGAAACTCAGCCCAGTCATGCCATTAAATTTATTTTAGTATTCATATATATTTTAAGCCTTTGTAAACCTTTCCCACACTCTTATAAATCTTTCCCACACTTTTAAAACCATTTCTAATGTTCTTATCCATTTTCTAAACTCATAAACTTACATCATTTTAACAACACAACTATACTGTACAGTACAATACATATTCATCTGCTAAAGAAATACTGTAAACAATGTATTTCATTTCAATTTAATATTCTTTTTTTTTATTTTAGGGAAGGGTCTACTGGGTGCTCAGGGTCTCACTACTAGATCAGACTCATAGTGATCCACCTGTTTACAGCCTCCCAAGAGCTGGGATTACAGGTGCGCACCACCATGCCCAGTCTCAATCGCCATCTCAGCGTGCTCCGGGGGCGAGGCCGGCACGGCAGGCTGGGTGATTGGACCCCTGGCCCCTGCACCTGCTTGCAGGCGCTTTAATCTGCTGAGCTATTTGGCCAGACCTTAATATTCTTTTAATGTTAGAATTACTATATTAAATATATTTCGTATATTTTAAAATTTTTAGACAAAAATCATTAAAACCATAAATGCTATGCATATAAATACCTATACAGTATTTCACAGTACCTCAAAATCCTGTGATACAGTGAAAAATCCATGACAAATAATTTAGATGAATATTTTTGAAAACCTTTGAAATAGTCTACAAAAGTCAAACCACAAAATAGCAAAGGACTACTGTATAGAATTCTGAAAAAACTTTAGAAAAATCTAGGGCTGGCAAGATAGCTCAGTGGACAAGGATCCTGCTTTGGCCAGCACAGAGACCAGGGTTTGATGCCCAGTCACTCATGCTGTGCCAGCCCTGCCCCCGGAGCATGCGGAGCCGGTGACCCAAGTCCAGTTGTGGTGGCACAGGCCTGTAATCCCAGCGCTGGGGAGGCTGAAAATAGGAGGATCACTACAAGTGATCTGCGTAGTTAGACCCTGTATCAAATACACACACAGCTCAAAACTTCAGAAAATCAGCCCATTTAACCTTTGGGCTTCCCCCAAGTGCTCTAAGCTGAGTTCAGGTGCCTTGGTCTACTATCTAAGTGAAACAATGCCAAAGAGAAAGGTATGCAATGAATTCTAGAAAGTAGGAAAACAAAACCAGCTTGGGCTTCTTCTAGTTGCGTTAGAATCAAGACCTTGTTTGGGGTAAGCAAGCCCATTTTTTCCTATTTCCATCTGACCATTTCAGCTGCGGCGACTAGAGAGACCCAGAGGCCAAGACAGGTGGGGTCAGCAGCTTTCACGTCTGGCAACTTTAAATGGCCAGGTGTGTTGGTGAAGGTACATAGCAGGGACCTTTGCAGGGCTGGAATCTGGGATAGCTGCGGTAGCTGATTTAGTTCTTTTCAGAAAGATGTACCTCAGAGGGAAGCATGGTAGAGTGTTGTTAACCAGAACAGCTGACAGACTAACCTTGCAGTTAATAACAGGATGAAGATAACTCTTCCTACCACCACTCCACACGGAAGCATTCTGGATTCGGGATTAAAACCTACAAAACAGAAAAAAAAAAAATGGGAAAAGAAAAAGCTATGCACACAGGACTGCAGCTGTCCCGTGCAGTAGAGCCAGCCCTAAGCAATTGCAGCCTGAGTGTGAGCAAAAGCCCAGCCCTGCTCACCTCTGATTGAAAAATAATAACAGGGCAAGAAATGCTTTCTGCTCATGAGGCACGATGGAGGGTGTCACACGTACGTTCTGCTGGTCTTGGGGCCACAGGTAAAAGACTGTGAGCATGTTAAAAGCAGAGTGTTTGTCCTCAGTCATCCCTAGGGCCACAGTCATCCTGTGGAGACCTTCCAGAGCTGCCCATGGAACACTGAGAACAACCCGGGCCTGGTGCCATGCGCCTGTAATCCCAGCAGTCAGGAGGCTCGTTCGGGAAGATCATAGTCAGCTCGAGGCCAGCCTGGGCCCTGCCTAAAAAACCCAAAATGACAAGAACAAACAAAAACACTCAGAAAATAAAAGTTTACTCCACAGCAGGCGTATATGATACTGGCATCAGCTAGGTCAGGAAGCCATCAGCCCCAGCAAACAATGATGAGGATGTAACAGAGAAAATAAAAAATTGAAATCCATCCTTTTTAACCCCAAGAGATAGATAGATAGATAGATAGATAGATAGATAGATAGATAGATAGATTTATAATTTATTTGGTTCTTACAGGGTCTCCCTATGCAGTTTGGACTCACAGTGATCCTCCTGTTTTCAGCCTCTCCAGCACTGGGATTACAGGTGTGTCCACTACACCCGGACTGTGTGACCCTGTGGCCCTGTGGTCTGCTCATCCCGCCTTGAGGAAAGGGCTGGCACGGCATGTGGTGCCAGGGATCAAACCACAGTCCCTGTGCTTGCTGAAGTTTGCCTCAGCAGGCACTTTAGTCCTCTGAGCTATCTCGCTGGCCCCTGACCCCAAGAGATTTCAAGGGAATGAAGAGTATACAAAGAGGAAAATAGCAGCCTTTCCTCTTTGCTCCACAGGGCTGCCACACAGAGAGGGACTGTAAGCACCTAGTGGGTGTTAGAAAGATGCAGAGGTCTAGACAGTGATGGAGCTTGGGGACTCCTCTCCCCTGGAATTGTCCTGGGATGGGCTTCGCTCCTCATCATGCCTGAGGAAAACCGCTGGGCACAGGGGGCTGACTGAGGCCCCACAGGCCGGGACCCGGGGCGTGAGCTGTCATTCTCACTCTTCACTCTGTTTCCAGGCCCATATTCAACGGGAAGCCAGAAATAAGACGCACCAAAGTAGTCCAGACAAGTCAGCCTCGGGGAAAGAGGAGGCGAGAAGGGTAACTGGAGACACATGTATTGGAAGACGTGGCGCCCCTGCCTCCCTCTTTCATCTCCCTGTTCCTACTACCTCCAGCTCACATGCACGCAATCTCTTTCTCCCTGCTTCCCTCTCTCCCTCTCCCCCTCCCTCCCTGTTTCTTGCCTTGAATCATCCTCACTGGACCATTTATTTATTTATTTATTTATTTATTTATTTACTTGGACACAGGGTCTTGCTATGCAGCTCACAGTGATCCTCCTGTCAGCTTCCCCAGCGCTGGGATTACAGGCATGAGCCACTACGCCGGGTTTCGGAGTTGGCATGTGGCAACAGGAATTGAGCCTGGGTCCTTGCGCTTGCTAGGCAGGTGCTTAGTCCGCCGGCCTATCCCCTGCCAGCCCCTCACTGGACCTATGTAGAAGCACTGTGCCACCTACACTCATCCTTTTGCTCAGTTCCAACATCATTTCCTCCAGGGAGCCCCTCTTGGTTCCCAGGCCAAGGCTAAATATGCTTTCTCTGTTTTTCCATAAAAATATGGATTAAGGGCCAGCCAAATAGCTCAGCGGATCAAAGCACCTGCAAGCAGGCACAGGTGTGTGGGGGGTTCGATCCTTGGGTCTGTCCTGCCAGCCCCGCCCCCAGGGCACACTGAGATAGCAATTGAGACTGGGCTTGGTGGTACCCACCTGTAATCCCAGCTCTTGGGAGGCTGTAAACAGGTGGATCACAAATCCGATCTAGTTCAGTGAAACCCTGTACATGCTGTAGACCCTTCCCTAAAATACAAAAAAAAAAAGAAAAGAAAAAATGTATTAATGTTCTAAAACATACATTGCCTACGCTCCTTTCTAAGTAACCCCCAGTTTGTGTTATTTCATTTATTCCTTATAACTTTATCACAAAGATGCTATCATTAGTCTCCATTTATTTGTTTGTTTACTTATTTACTTTTTTGTTTGAGATAGGTTTTTGTTATGTAGTCCAGGCTGATCTTGAACTCACTATGTAGCCCAGGCTGGCTTCAGACTCCCACATGCAGAGATTACATCAGGCATGTCCCACCGTACCTGGCTATACCCCCAATTTACAGAAAAGGAAACTGAGGCACAAAGCAGTTACTTGACCAGGCTCACACAAAGAAGTTAATGATGGAGCCTAGAGTTGGGTTCAGGTAGACAGAATCTAGAGTCTACACTGTTAACTACTGTGCTAAATTACTTCCTATTTCAAACTATGTTTCCAATGACTTGTACATTCTCCCAGGTTTTAATTAGTTAGTTAATTTGTCTTGTAGAATTAGAGCCCTGAGTCAATTTTGATCCTTTGTTTTTTGGGGTTTTTTAAAAGAACACTTGGGGAGAAGGATTTCTTACCTCGCTTTTGCTTTGTCCCCAGCAAATGCTTATGTAAGATTGTGTTTTCACGTCAAAGATCTGGTGTGGAATTTCTGGCACACAAGAATTTCTTATCCTGGTTGCTTTGGGGGGTTTCAGTGTGCGTATGATGAGGGATCTAACAGCACAACTGCAAAATCCATTAATGTATCCACTCCAGCAATTACATTTATCATTTCCCACCTGGGAATTCGGGCTGTAGCCTCGCTCACGCGGACGTGCGGTAACTTGCGGACCCTGGTGCAGTGTCTGACGCCACAGCTTCTGCAAAAACCATTAGTGGCGTCTGCTTCAGCAACGAGGCCCAGGAACCGTTTCTTGAAAGAAATCAAAGAAAGGGGGAAGGTGGCTGAGTCGGTGAGCTGTGGGGAGATGGCCTGAGGTACAGGAAGGAAACCGTTCTGACAGGAAAGTGAAGAAGGTGCACTGGATTTAACTAGATGAAGAGGTAGAGTGGGCTGCTATGAAGCGTGTCGAGAAATTAAAATTTTAGAGTATACCTTCCATAGGACAGGTACTGCCGTTTAATAATTCTAACAACCAGGAGAAGTATTTTGCTGTTTGAATGAGGGTCAAAGAATTAAAATGTTCAACTCTAGTTATCCAGAAAGTGGCATTGGTGGAATTTAAGGTCTGCCTTCGTTTGACTGTTTAGAGCTTTCACAGCGTTATTCAGGGCTCGTATGTTGAGTACAGAGGCTGAAACATCACTCTCTCATGCCTTTGTTCATTCATTAAACAAATACTTACTGAGTCTGCGCATGGTGCTAGTGCAGCACCGAGGGCTGGGGGTGTGCCTGGGAAGAAGGCATACTCGCAGCTTCGAGGACTGCATTTGAAGTTGTGCAACACCTAGTGATGAGCCGCCGTGGAGTGCAGGGCACCTACCGCAGTGTCAGTGGAGCTGGGAAGAGACGCTGACCTCCAGGAGGTTTGCAAAGGAAGCATAATGCTAGTAGAGCCTTTAGAGACAGAGTTGCAAGAGGAAAGAAAGCGAGGCAGAATACTCTAGGGAAAGGTTGGTGTTTGGCACGAAAGCCTGGTGACTATGAGAACTACAAGCAGCTCAGGTGCAGGTCGGAGGGTGGCGAGAGATCAGGTGCGGTAGGATGCCTGGTGTAAAGGACATAAAAATGTTTGGTTTTATCTTGAGAAGAACGAAGCGTGAACGGAAATGATGAGACTTGCAGGTGGAAGGACTGCCTGGATGTGATGCGAAGCGGAAACGAGAGGAGAACAGAAGCAAGAATGAAAAGCGGAAGCAACATGGTGGCGATGGGAAGGGCAGAGCTCTCAGCAGGTCACCAGGAGGCAGACCTGGTAGAATGCGGCCACTAAGCAGCCACAGGAGTAGGTCTGAGGAAAGAGGTGAAGATACCAGAGATTTGCTTTCTACCTTGGAAAGGTGAAAGATGCTTGCATTCACCGAAGTAGGGAATGGATGAGGAAGAATGGCCTTAGGGAAGATTGTTTGGTTTAATTTGGGGACATTCAAATGGGAAGACCCAGGGGACAGTTGATTATAGGGAACTTGACCTCAGGATGGAAAGCTGGACTGAACAGAACAGCTTGAGTTATTAGCGTAAAGATCATTGCTCCTACAGTTGCTAGGGACCAGAAGTGTTTGGGTGGCTTTTTATTTTTCAAATGCAGATGTCTGACTTGATTCTAAACCACTGGATCAAAAATTTTGGGAATGTAGATGTTGTGTGTTCTTAAAGAGTTTCATTAGGATCCAGTAGCTCTATCAAGACTGAAATTTATTGGTACGCACAGTAACTGTGAAAATGCATTGCTCAGACCTCCTGCAAGACCCACAACCATCTGTGAGAAGCATAGCTGACTGGCATAGCAAGGCCCCCTTTGCATCCACCACCATGTTCGCACCCAGGCCACACTTCCTGTCTGGTACCAGGCTACACACAGGCAACTGTAGCTCCAGGATTTTCCCTGGGCCTGACTGGGCCTTAGAACTGCCTGGCAGCCAGAGACTCGTCCTTCTCAGTTCTCCTTTTTTCCTCCTTTTTTTTCACAAGTGTCAAAGTAATATTATAGTCTGAATGTTTTCCTGGGCTACACTTGCTCTCCCCTCTTTAGCCTTCGCAGATACCAATAAACGTACTCTTGTTATAGTTTGGTTCTAGAATGTTCCAAAGGCCCATGTGTTAAAGGCTTAGTCCCCAGCTCAGTGCTATTGGGAGGTGATGGTATCTAAGGAGACAGGGCTCAGTGAGTGGCTGTAGGTCATTGAGGACCTGCCCTCAAAGGGGATTATGGGACCCTGGTCTCTTCCTCTCTCTCACCTTGCTTCCTGGGTGCTATGAGGTGAACAGACACTCTTTGCCATGACGTACTGCAACACCAAAAGCAATAGGGCCAACTGACTTCGGACTGAAATCTCCAAAACTATAATCTAAAAGAAATCTTTTCTCTGGATAAGCTGATTATCTTAGATATTCATTATAGTAATGAAAAGCTGACTCACACAACATTTAATCCTATCTCCGTGGATGTTTCTTGGAAAACCTAAATTGATACAATGTGGATGACAACTGAGGGCATATGAGTGTTGGAGATCATGTAGTGAAAAAAGAGAGACCAAAATAGGGCTCTGAGGACTACCTGCATTCACAGAATTGGTAACGGAAGAGGTACCTGTAAAAAAGACTGAGCAGTCCAGAAAAGAGAGTTGATAAAAGGAAGATGCAGTTAAAGACACCAAATGTTACAAACATAGGAGTGCATGTATCACTGTGGTTTTTTGTTTGTTTGTTTTTTGGTGGAACCGGGAATTGAACTCAGACCCTTGTGCTTGCCAGGGAAGCACTTATTCCACTGAGCCATCTCCTTGTCCTATCACTGTGGTGTGATGCTTTCAGTTCTGGAAAAATAACCAGGAGGGGAATAGCTGAGATGAATGGGACCTCCAATCCTAGTTTCCTGAGGAACCTCCATGCTGATTTCTATAGTGTTTGTAACAGTCTGCACTCCACCAACAGTGGAGAAGTGTCCCTGTTTCCCTATAGCCCCTCTAGCACTTGTTGTTGGTTGACTTCTTGTTGATAGCCACTCTTTCTGGGGTGAAATGGAATCTCAGTGTTGTTTTAATTTGCATGTTTTGAATGACTGATGCTGCTGAACATTTTTTAATCAGCACAATTTGTTATAGCTAAACTTGCCCATCAACCCAAATGCCTACTAACTGAGGAAAAGATAAAAAAAGATGCGATTTTTTTTTAAATGGAGTATTACTCAGCTATAAAGAAGTTAAACTTGAGGCTTTTATAGGTAAATGGACACAACTAGAGACCACATTCATAAGTGAAATAAATCAGACCCACATGTGCAAATGTCATATTGTCTCCCTAGTTTAAGTACCTGAAAGAGTCACTAAAATCCAAAAGGTACAACAGACACAGTGAAAAGAAAAGAAACTTTTCAAAGGGGAGGAACAACTGGGTTAAAGGAAAGGAGAAAAGAAAGAAGGAAGGGAAAAAATATATATGTATATACACAGGATATCTTGGATGATTGTGCTGCTGATTTCTACTAGTCTATTGAAAGGAACAGTTAATGTTTAATTTTTTTTCCATCTTTTTAATTTTTTTGACCTATGTTGCATGCTCCTATCTGGTAATCTGAACAACTAATTTGAAGACAACAGCACGCAACATAACAACCATTGTTGAATTCCTGTCATCTTGTTTAGTGAAATTCTGTATCATTTCTAACATTTATAAATGAGTTTTTGTTAGTTTTTGCTCTCTCTTAAAAATTTAAAATTGCTCTTAAGAAAGAAACAAAGAATAAAAAAGAAAAGAAAGAAAGAAAGAAAGAAAGGAAGGAAGGAAGGAAGGAAGGAAGAAAGAAAGAAAGAAAGAAAGAAAGAAAGAAAGAAAGAAAGAAAGAAAGCGACAAATGTAATACAGGTCAAAAAAGAATACAAAGGTATCCATTGGATTTGACAGTAAAGATCTCAATGAGTATTTTCAGTAGAGAGAAAATTCCAGATTGCAGTAGCAATGAAATCAATCATAGGTGAGAAAGCAGAAATATTTTTTCCATAATTTTATTGAGAAACAAATAGCAATGAGACAGTTTCAAATCAAATTAGTAGGACATTTTCAATAATTAATACATTGCATATTGTTTTCTTAGTGGTTATTCATTGTACAAGATGCAGACACGATATCCTGTTTATAAACACTTTTAAAAGAATGTAGCTTTATATCTATCCTAACCATTTTGAATATACAAATACAAAATGGTCATTTTTTAAAATTAATTTTATTGAGAAACAAATAGCACTGAGATAGTTTCAAATCAAATTAGTAGGACAGTTTCAATAATTAATACATTGCATATTATTATCTTCTTAGTGGTTATTCATAGTATAAGATGCAGACACAATATCCTATTCAAACACTATTAGTACAAATCTTTCTTCTCATTGAATTAAGAGAAAGTAGCTGTATATCAATCCTAATTATTCTGTATGTACAGATGCAAAATGGTCCTTCCTTTGTATCGCCTTTTTTTTGTTTAGTCCTGTCAGAGATGGGCATTCCATTGGCATCTAAATACTGTAGGTGTGTGAATTCAGCAAAACAATCCAACACACTTCAGCAGTCCACAATAGTAGTGGGTTATCCACAGGACTGGCAATGTCAGAAGTTGTTGACTTGAGCCTTTCACAGCTCAGCATATTAATATGGCTTTACTTTATATATCTCATTTTTTATACTTTTCTGATGGATGGTTAACACCAAAATAAAGCAAGACCTATATAACAAGAAATGTAACTTTTGTGTCTGATAAGGTCAGTCAAGTACCCTTGGGATTTATCCTGTAGCCCTGTGCCGCAGTTTGCAGATCCTTTGTCAGTGTCAGCCATGTGGATGAGTCACGGCCATTGCCTGAGCAATTTGCTCTCTGTGTAAGCCTGAGAGAATGTTTTCTCTCCATGTGACTCTCCTTAGGCACACTCTACATCATCGACCACTTTCCTCTGAAAATTTGGGACACAATTGAGTTACATGATGTTACAATTTAGGTTCTCCTATGTCCTGAGTCCTCACTGACCTTGAAAGGCTAGGGTCAAAATGTTGGCTGTCCTTGCAGCCCTTCTATTTCTCTAATTTTTGGTCTGCAAACTTAGGTTGTTCACCCCCTACAAGACAAGCTTATTATTACCCTATAACATATGCAGTTGGGTTTAACCTCACTATCTGCCTGAATATCAAACATCCTAGGCATAACATGGAACAGGTACTTTCCATTAAGTATTGATATGTTAAACTTTAAGTCCCTACAGAATATGGAGAAAAAAATTTTTTAATGAAAAATATTTTAAAAATATGAATAAACAATTACATATTTTCACACGGAAATTTAGAATTCCAACCATACACAGCATTATAGCAGGATAGTCCTGTGACATTCTTTTTTCTTGTGCCTTTTTTTCATTCATTACCCTTTTTTTTTTTAAACAAACACTTACTTGAGAGATAGTATGGCAACAACTGGTATGTCATGACAAGCAGTATGTATTTCGAAGACCAGAATGACAGGCATTCCAAGCGTGATCCTTCTATTACACATTGCTATCTTCCGTGCAGCTGCTTGGTTCACAGGTATCAGCATATATAGTGAGTCAGGGTGAGAATCCTACGAATTAACTGGGAGAGAAAGCAGAAATACTGAGGAAGAGATTTCTTCGAATAACTTTGTCTATGAAAGGGAGAGAATAAAACTGTGAATATGAATTTGAGAGTGGGATTCTGTTATTATTGTTTTATTTTATTTTTGTGTTTTCAAGATGGAAAATTCTGGAGCCTGTTTAAACGCATCCAGGGGGGCCGGGGAGATGGCTCAGTGGAATAAGCGCTTCCCTGGCAAGCACAAGGGCCTGAGTTTAATCCCCGGTTCTGCCAAATAAATAAATAAATAAACACATCCAGGAAAAGGGTGGTGTGAGGTTACAAGTAAAAATATAATGTTCAGATGCTGGATCCAAATGAGATCAGATTATGAGAAAGAAAAGTTATATTAAGATAACATTTTTTTAAATGTATTTAATACAGGGTCTCACTATGTACATCAGACTCCTAGTGATTTCCCTGTTTTCAGCCTCCCAATCCCTGGGATTACAGGCCCCAGGTGCACCCCGCCACACCCAGACTCATTGGGCCATTTCAGCACGCCCAGGGGGCGGGGCCAGCACACTGGGAATCAAACCCCCTGAGTCTGCCTAAGCAGGCACTTAAATGCTTTAATCCACTGAACTATTTGGCTGGCAAGTTAAATTAAGAGACAGGGTAACTTTCTCGCTTTGGCAATGGAGAAAATAAGGAAGGAAGAGGTATAGACTTAAGTAAGTTTGTACATTGGCTGCTGCAAAGTTGAAGATTTTCCCATATGTTATTCCTCGAGGTGAAGTCTCAATGGAAGAGGAGAGCGAGCAGTGGTCACACACAGGTTAAAAACAGAAGAGAGAAGTTTAATATTATTTTTGCAGACAGTGGGAGGAAAGTTACCCAAACAATAGAAAAATTTCCAGGCAGCCACTGAGGATCAGACTGGAAACCAGTTTAGCGGGACCGGGTTGTATGTGTTTGTACGGCTTTGTCTCAGATTCCTTCTCAAAACACTATGAAGCATGGAAAGCCAGACAACTAGCTACTCCAGGCTTGGCGTGCTGGGCAGCAGTGAGGGACGGACCACAGAAAGGGCACTGGAGGAATCTGGACTGAGAGAGGGAGAAGTGATGAGCTATAGGATCCACACTAAGCATAAAAGAAAACACAGAGAGGCAAAGAAGCAAGAAAATCAAGAATAGTAGTGGAACTGTCAGAGTAAGAGAAATACAAGCGTGGAAGATCATGATCAAATTCATGAGATGCCCGAGGATTTTAGAAACAGAGTAATTTTAGATTGCAGTCAGGTCTAAGGCGCAGCAATCAGAGTGGGTATTTGGAGTTAAACAGGTAAGTTAACAAACTCTGGTAAGGACATTAAAGCAATCATCTCTGGTGACACATTTGAGGGAAGAGGGAGTTGGAGGGTGTTGAGCCAGAGTTTACAGGAAATGAAGAAACATGTACGGAAGTCAAACAAAAAAGAAATGAAAAACAGAGGCTAGTAGATGCAAATCCTAGCCTTAACAGCAAGAAGCTGTACTTGGGAGTAGAAGAGTGGTGGTTGAATGTAGTATTGTGGAAAGAAGATCCTGTCAAGCTGATCTCTTGACCTCAAAACAATGAAGTGTGGAAGGAGAAACAAGTGTTGAAAGGGCTGCCAGGACATTTTCTTCAGAAGGTCTGGGTTTCAATTTAGGCAAAGAGGTGTAGAGAAATTTTGTGATGCTGAAATTCCAGCGGACTTGATGTGTAGAAAATATGATTTTTGAATCACGCAGTGGACAGATTTGGGAAGGGGAGGAAAAGTGGGGGCTGGTAAGCAGAAAGAGAAACAAAATAGTGTGAAGAAAAGAATCTAGGAGAGAAGGGGCGATAAAAGGCTTCCATCCCTACGTTGGTGGCCAAGGTAGAGTAAGGCAGGAGGCACCCCTAGCAGGGTTCCAGGAAGAATTACTTCTCCACAGCAGCTTCTTGAACAGGAGGGATTTGAGTTTCTATAAAAAGCCAGGCACGCCTCCAGTTAATTGCATGTCCAAGGAAACTCTAGCTAGAACGATCGTCTGAGCCCATAAGCAAATGATAGTACAGGCTTTTTAATTCTAAGATAATATGCCTCGTGAGGTCATCCAGGTAGGAGTGTCTTAACAGGGACAAAAAGTATTGTTTTTGGTTTTGGCGGGCTCAGTCTGCCTTCAGAGCAGGTCTGCTTTGGCTTGAGGATGTGGGGATCGAACCACAGCATCCTAAGCATGACTGGTTCGTTTCGGCAGGCTCTTAAACAGCTGAGCTAATGGGCAGGCCCCCAACAGGGATAAAAAGAAGACCGCGCATTAATCATGCATCATGACCTCTGAAGCAATACGATGTGAAACCGTTAAGATTTAGAATTAAGAATGTATGCAAGCTCCTTTGGTACATCTTCGTCACGTCTCTGGTGGGTGGAGAGGGAAGACCCGGTCCTCATGGGGAGAGCCTATGTTTCTTAAATGAAAACCAAGGGATGGCGGGGACTACCATTCAGGAGACCCGCGGGAGCGAGATGCGAGTGCGGGCGCGAAGCAGCTTGGGAGGAATTTCTCACCCTGTTGATTCTACTTCAGGCTGATCTTTGCTCATCACAAACTGGGTTTATGCAAAAACTAGGTTGTCTCCTTCAGAGGGACTCTCACATATGGTAGATCTCCTCTCCTTTCAAATGGGATTTCTTACTATAAGCTAAAATCTAGATGATTTTGTAAGTTCTCTACCCAACGAGCTATCCTGCCGGTCCTCCCTTGTCATTCTTAACTATACTCATGCCTGTGGCAGGGTTTTACGTAAATAAGTCTTCAACCAGTGTTTTTGTTTGTTTGTTTGTTTGTTTGTTTTTTGACTCTTATCTCTTTAAATCCCAAAAACAAAAATTAACAGGAAGTTCTCCACTCTACTTACACAGCAAATTGAGCATGATCTTGGATTTTTTTTTTTATTTATTTTATTTTTTATATGCTTCAAGAGGAAAAATGCAGCCCCTACTTGGTGTAATTTACTTAAATGCCAGATTCTCCTGGGGAAACTAGGTTGTCTTTATAACTTGATTCAAATAACTACTCTGATTCTCAATAGCTTTTTATGAAATTACCATGTAGGGCTTAAATTGGTACAGCTGAATTAAATAAATATCGGAGCTTAACATTCTTAATCACAAACCCTCAATTTAACCAACCATTTATTATAATCAAAAAGCAATCAATATGTTGATTGTGGTGACATGCAAAATGGATGTAGAGTTATTAGTAATTACCCTATATTTGTGGTTCACTATGATGGAGGAATAACTGGAAAGAAAATTTTAAAGCACATTGCAGTTAAAGGACGGCTTGTTATGTTTTGCAGCAGCATGCTGTATTGATTGTAGTTTTTAAATAAATTAAATAACATAGGTTGCTGTCAAACATATGAATTATTCATGAGGTGCAGTTTGGGAACACGGAAACAGCTCCTGTTTATGAATATTCAGATGTGTTAATAGATCAATGACCGACCCAACATTAACTAGCTGTTGCCTGCGTAAGAGGTTTGGGCAAACTCAGTCCCTGGATTGAAGCATGATCAGTGTGACAGATGGACACAGAGCCTGAGGCCCAATTCTGGGAGGCACTCCGTGGTGCCAAGAAGCAGGAGTTCTCGTTGCCTGTGAACTGGTGAAGCCCAAGTAGTTTTTTCTGCAATGTCTGTGGGCTTTTTTTTTTTTTTTCAATTTTATTTATTTATTTGTGTGTGTGTGTGTGTGTGTGTGTGTGTGGCCAGCTCAGTCCACCAGGGGGAGGGGCTGGCTGGCATGTGGTGCTGGGGGATTGAACCTCGGTCCCCATGCTTTGCTAAGCTTGTTCTAAGTAGATGCTTTAGACCACTGAGCCATCTCACCAGCCCCATGTGGGCTTTTTATAATCACATTTTGTGTGTGACCCTTGGATCTCTTCCTGGGACTATTTGAAACTATAATGGAAAACACTTTTGCTTACTTTTTCATCTTATTTAAGAAAGAAAATTCCAGAGCATCCCATTTTTAAAAAATAAATCTCGGGGCTGGTGAGATGGCTCAGTGGTCTAAAGCACCTACTTGGAACAAGCTTAGCAAAGCACGGGGACCGCGGTTCAATCCCCAGCACCACATGCCAGCCAGCCTGCCCCCCTGGTGGGCTGAGCTGGCCACATACACACACACACACACAAATGAATAAGTAAAATAAAATAAAGCATGCATACATTTTTAAAAAAATACTATAAAAAATAAATAAATCTCCACAGTGACCTATTAACTATGTGTTTTAATACTTATGAGATCTTACTGTGAACAAAACTCTTGCTTCCTGAAAATTCAGGATGTCACTGGATCTTGGGGTCGTATATATTAGTAAATGATAAAATGGAAAAGTTGTCTGTGGTCACCAAAGTACTAATTTTGCCCTCTAAGGAGACAGTGACATGTGACCCACGAGGGAGTTGATTGACCCCACTGGCCTGAAACTCAGAGGGGAGCCAGGAGGTCGGATTCAGTTTTACAGTGTAGGACAGTCTTACCCAAACTGGGGTGAGCAGGTCACCCTGTCAACCAGTTTGACCTGAGGGCTTTCCATGAACATGGGACTTTCAGTGTTGAAACCAGGAAAACCAGAGGGATGGCCTTGCTACTTCAACCACAGAATGAGATGAATAGATTTGGAGGAATCTACTGATGTTGGTCAAGTTTCCAAAAGGCTGGTATACACAAATCTTAAAGCTAATTTATCAATTTCCAACAGAGTATACACATTCCTGGGAAGGGAGTTCCACACATGCCATCTAAGGTGTCTTATTCCACGGTCAGTATGGGAGCATTTGCAAATAGAACTTTGTGTGTGTGTGTGTGTGTGTGTGTCCGGGCCAAGGAGGAAGGGCTTGCTGTACTAATTCCCAGGCATCATTGCGCAGCAGAATTGCCACAGGAGCTTAACAGCTTGACCACATGGATCCATGGGTTCCACTCAGAGATTTTCACTTAATAGGAGCTGGAGTGGGCTTTGGGAGCTGAGCTTTTTCAAAGACACTAGCCAAGTTTAAATTCAACAAAATATTTCAGGATCAGAATGAAACTGGATGATTCATTCCAGCCCCATTTCCCAGGTGAGCACAATTCCTGTGCAGCAGGTTCTGGTGTCAGACAGTGCCAACACTCTCCTGACAGTGGGAAGTTTCAGTAGGTCTCTTACCCTTTTAGCCCAAGTTTCCTTAAGCTTTGATATAAACTTCATCTACTGTTATCCTAAAACTCATTTCATAGAATTGTTATGGAATTAAATACTATTACTTAACTAGCATGTTTATTTTTATTTATTTATTTATTTTAGGGAAGAGTCTACAGAATGTTGAGAGTCTCACTACTAGATTGGACTCGTAAGATCCCTCCCAAGAGCTGGGATCACAGGCGCACACCAACATGCCTAGTCTCAATTGCCGTCTCATTGTACCCCAGGGATGGGGCTGGCATGGGAGGCCTGGGGATTGAACCCCCAGCCCCTGTGCCTGCTGACAGGTGCTTTAATCCACTGAGCTATTTGCCCAGCCCAAAGGTTGAAAAAGGTTTTTTATTTCTTTTTTTTTTTTTTTGGCTGGCTCGGGCTGCCTTAAGTGTGGGTACAGTGTGGCATATGGAGTTGGGACTCGAACCATGGTCCCGCAAGCCTGCCTAGGTTTGCCCAGGAAGGCACTTAAACAACTGAGTTAATGGGCATGCTTAGAGGCATGAAAGCCTAGAGTTAAATGAATATTACTTAGAATTATGATCTAATATCTAAGAATTGTGAAGATAAATTGCCAAGGCCGGCCAAATAGCTCAGCAAATTAAAGCGCCTGCAAACAGGCACAGGAGCCAGTTCAATCCCTGGGCCTGCTGTGTCTGCCACTTCCTGATGGCCGCTGAGACAGTGATTGAGACTGGGTGTGGTGGTGCACACCTGTAATCCCAGCTCTTGAGAGGCTGTAAACAGGGGAATCACTATGAGTCTGATCT
>NW_004524577.1:36644415-36674994 GCF_000260255.1 Octodon degus
GTGGTGCTGGGGGATTGAACCACGGTCCCTGATGCTTTGCCAAGCTTGTTCTAAGTAGGTGCCTTAGACCACTGAGCCATCTCTCCAGCCCCCTTCCCTAAAATTTAAAAGAAAAAAAAAAGAATAAATTGCCAAATTCTCACTCTTAGTTTTACTAAATCTAAAGTCATCTCTCTTCTTCATGCAGGGTGTCTCTCATTGTTAGATTTCAAGTTAACCTATCTGGCTACATTAGGGTCTGTTCCAAATTTCATATCTCTTGTCATAGACATGTCTCTAAGGCAACATCAGTGTCACCCCTTTCAGCCCGCGTGCTATCAGGCTTTCACGCATTTGCATCTAACAAATCTGGTTTATGTCATAGGTGGCATTAAGCCTTTCTATTCTAGCAAGGTAACTAGGTGCTAGGTGGCAGAGAAAAGGGAATCCAGTGAGACAGGAGGGCAAGACGTCCACTTTCTCAGGGCCCACTCAGCTCACATCTCAGAGAGATGCGACTGAGATCCATTTCTCGCCTTTGGCTTGGTGCTGCCTTGCTCATGCGTCCCTTCCCTACTTTCTAGTTCTTGGAAGGATGTCCTCTCCTACCCTTATGACTGAGTACAGCAGCCATGTAGAAGTCAGCCCTGTTATTGAACACTAGCATTTTTCTTCTAACATCAGTCCTGCTATGAATCCCCTGTATGTTCTTCTTGGCTCTCATCTTTATTGTCTTAAAATAAGTTTATTGAAGCAGAATTGTAAGATTTCACATTTTATTCTTCTAACTCGTCTGCTTGCTTGGATTCACTAGCCTTGACCAAAGCCACAGCCTCATCGTAACTTCCGATGGAACCGAGGGAGGGCGCGCCAACTTTTGCTACAATGCCCTGGGCAGTTGAAGAAGCAATGTTGAGGCTTACCAGTTAGAATTATAACTGCTTACCATAAAATGTTTCTTGGGAGGAAATTTGCCGCAACCGAAGCTCTAAGGACTAGACCTCGGGCTGTGAGAGAGGATCACTGTCATCTCTTCGTCCTTTGCTGGGTTTGATGTCATTTGGCAGGATGTGGTGAAACACTATGATACACATCAACTTAAATGCTTCTTTAGCATTCTTTAAAAACCATTCTAGTTGAAAGGCTATTTGTGTGCATGAGTGACTATTTGGTTAACAAAAACTTTTTAAAAATTTGATTATTCAAAGTAGTCGATACTATAGTTACATGAAAATATGAGGGATCGGGTCTGCTTTTCCTTGTCTTAGGATGAACTTGTAGAATGCCACATGCACTACCTGTCTGGCCTTCTGAAGGCCTTCCTATTGTAGTTGACTGGTTGATTTAACACATCAGTTAGCTCGAGGCCAGCAAGGTAGTGAGTGCCACACATTTCTTCATTTCAGAACTGACTCCTTGGTCCCCTGGAACCACCCATCTGGTCTCATTGGCACTATGCATTGAGCAACCATGAGGGCCACACACCACTGCAGACTTCTACCTTCCTCACCCAGCATGCATTGTATTGGGTGTGAATGGTGAGCCCGGCCCATGGATGACAATGAATGCTATTGTCAAATGGCCCTTCTTGGATGATTAGTGATCTTGTAATTCACACCCTTCAACAATTGTCTACAAAGATGAGGTGGAGCACAAGGGACCCATAACTCAGGCTATATGCTAAGTAGTTGGCACAAAGAGAGATTTTTGGAAATAGTAACTAAGAACATGTTTCCCTAAATATATTCTAAACTTTGTAATCCAGATTAAACACAAATTTTCAAAATATTTCAAATGTTAATATTTGGTTTCAGTTTAAGCCACTTGAATAATGGATAGAGTCCAAAGACCATTGCTTTTTAAAATTTTTTTACTTTTTTAATTTAGGTACCAGGGATCAAACTGAGGACCCTGCACTTGCCAGGCAGGGGCTTAGGCTACTGGGCTAGCTCCCCAGTCCCAAAGATCATTACTTTAGATACATCACATGACCCAATGTCATAAGGTGCTATGTTACCACAAGGGAAAGAAAAGGGGTCATTGGGCCGGTGAGATAGCTCAGCAGACTAAGCGTGGATATAGTTAGGAAACTTTGAAGGACTGAAAAGGATTTAACCTGCAAGTGGAAGATGTGCTTCTTATTTTGGACTCTGCCTACCGAAAAAGATGTAACTACTTCAGTGTTGAATTACTTCTTAGAATTTAACAACAGGGATAGGTAGCTTTTCCCCTGAAATTGATAGTTGTGTTGCTACGCCTTTACTGCTGCTCTGTGAAAACGTGTGCTAATAGTATGCAAGTTTCATAATTGAGACCATATGTCTTGGGATCGAAGCCCACCTCAATTAGCCCTGCCCAGCATCCATCCATTCTGGAATCTTCCCTAAAGCTCCGGTGAGTGAGTCACATTCATTGCTGCCTTCTTTTCTCTTGATAAGGAGATGATACCTTTCTGATCAACCACGCACCTGCGCTCCACTTTGTAAGGGTTGGAAGACAAGGCTGTGCGGGCAGTAGAGCTCTCCAGAATGGAACACAGGAACTCACGGACACACATCCACGACCCTTGGCTTTCATGTGTGAGTCCGATCCTAGCTTGCCTTTTCTTTCTTTCAATCAGAACATCTGCCCAGTTCCCTAAAACTGGGACTTTGCCCTTTGCCAAAAAGAAAAAAGAAAAGAAAAAACAGATTAATCTATACTTTTACACTTACTACCTGAATTCTCCTGCAGTTTTATACCCACATTCTGCCATCTCTTAGGTGCATAATGTCAAACAAATTGTCACTACTTTGGGCCTAATGTTCACGATTAAATGATGAGGTACTTGATTGATATCTAGGATCATTCAAGCTCTAAATTCTTTGATTGTTTTAAAATCTAAGTATTTCATTTATTACGGAAACACCAACCCCACTGTGTGTGGGCATCGCACTGAGTGTCAATGACATACAAACTTCTGGTCTAGTGCCCTGTCGTCCAATAGCTGATGCTGTAGGGGGAGGATACAGTGATAGGGCTGGGATAACCAGAGCGCAAGAAGCTTGTTAAAACCCTCCCGTGATTCAGGTGCTCTTTTCTGCTAACATTTGGGAACTGGATGTTCTCTTAGAAGAGAGTGACCACAGCAGGCCATTTAGAAACGGTTCTGCCAGTCTACTAGAGAATATTTTTAGGAAGTGTTATTTCAGCCATGCTGAGCCCCTTAGTCTTTCAGAGAGCTGGATTTCAGTAGCATTTATGTATTCGTTACATGATTTGCAACTGTCCTTTGCAGGCATCCGTGAGTTAACTCGGGGGCTTCCTGGAGAAGAGGCTGGTAGCCGGCATGTCTGGAACTGGGGCACCTCTCTGTTTCATTCTTCATGGTGGGGTGGGGGAAGGAGAAAGTTGAACACGACAGCTGTCAGCTGCGAGAGTACAGCTGCCAGTTATGCTTGCAGCCCTCTGGGGCAAGGATTTCTGAGAAACCTTGGGGTTTGTGACTTTCCTTTAGTTTCTCCCAGATGCCTCTCCACGAGACAGAGGAGTCTTCTGTGCTCAGTAGACCCGCCAGCCCTTCCAACCCTTCCTTCTCCATATGCACGTACACACACCTATGTGTGCATTCATATTGCCATTGTGCTGCACGCATCATTTATTCATCAGCCGATTGATTCTTTGATTCATTCGCTGATTTGTTCATTTACCCAACATCCACTTATTCATTCCTTTGTTGCTCAGACCAGATCTAAACACAAAATATTTGGGAGAGCCTGATTTTTCTCTCTCTCCTACTGCCTACTCAGTACCTGTCCAGTGGAGACCCGTACTACAGCCAGTCCCTTCCTCCTTTGTTCCTGTCCTCCATCCTCCCTTCCACCTTGATGCCCATGATGGGCTGTGCTCCAGGTGAGGAGGTCAGGGCCAGCTGTCTGAAAAGGCCTCAGTGAGTTTGCTCCAAGGAGCAAAACGAATTGGCTAATGATCCATTCAAGAGAGTATTACAAATACTTAAATTTTTAACCCAGTTTCCAATTTTTCCTTTCCTCTCTAATAAGAGCTCTATGGCCCCACCCATGAGGATGCTCCGAGGACATACACTGTACAGGAATGTTCTGGAGTCTCCAATGTGCCTAGCACGTGCTCGGCCCAGGGCAGCAGGAACAGCCAGGGCCCCCTAGCCTCCCACCGGGTTGCCCATTACCCTCTCTGTCTGTCCCAACTCCGCCTTCTTTGTTTTCTCTGTTGCGTCTGTCTACAATCAGCCTTCACAGACCCTGTCAGCAGCACCGACTTTGCTCTTGATTCCTGCCTTCTTTCACACACCATCTTCTTTCATGTGGGCTTTTGTCCTTGAACCCGTTTTAGTAACTTGGCCGGGGTCCCCTCTGATTCTTAGAACTGGAGCTTCCCTTTCCCTCACCAGTCCTGTTCCCAGGGGCCACGTTCACAAACATCCCCACTGCTGGCTGATGCCTGACCTGTCGTCCTGGACTTCTCAGCACCTTCGGCCTTCCAGGAGCCACTGCGGTGCGGCACACACCTCCGCCCCCTCCCTCCTCCTCCACCGCCAGCTCCCCTCTTCAGCAGTTACACGTGCCCAGCCTCGGCCGCAGACCAAACTTAGCCGCAGCTGCAACTGTTTAGTTCCTCCTTCCTTCCTCCCTCGTGCTTTACCCCTAGAGACAGAGGAGTTTCCAAGTCCCGGTGCCTCCCTCCCTTCCATCCATCTGTGAGTAAGCTGGGCCTGGCTCAGCCCCACAGACTGACACAGGCAACGGTCATGCATGAATTAACAGTTATAGCATTTTCTGTTCTGTAGATTCATGCCACAAAAACAGAGCCAAAACTTGAATGAGCAGAGAAATGTTGGGGCCCCAAGAAATCCTCTCCAAGTAAAATGTATCAAAGCCAGGAAAAGACAATGAGCTGTCTAGTTTTCCTGTTTCCATTTTCGTTTTAAAGGGGGCCCAAAGGCACCTGTGTACCATTTCCTTTTATGCCAAGCGCTCTCAGAGTGGGATTGTTTTGTATTATTTTGTCTGAGTGATCTTTTTTTATTTATTTAGTAGGGGTGTACAGGGTCTCATTACACAGATCAGACTCGTAGTGATCTTCCTGTTTTCAACCTCCCAAGCGCTGGGATTATAGGCTCACACTACCATGCCTAATCTCAAGTGCCATCTCAGTGCATCCAGGGGGCGGGGCCGGCACAGCGCCCCAGGTATAGAACCACCAGCTGCTGTGTCTAAGTAGGCACTTTAATCTGCTGAGCTATCTGGCTGGCCCTTTACCAGAAATATTTGTGAGATCACTTGTGAACCTTTATGAAAATCGCTATTTTTACTCTTTTATTCCAGACCACTATGTAAAATAGATTGAAAAAGCACCATCATTTCCCATTTAATGGATGAGAAAACTGAGATTAAGAAAAGATAAATACTGGATTTGACTCAAATTACTGCTGCTCAGCTGTCTGCCTCCAGCGAGGCTTCTGCATCCTCTTTCCCCTGGCCTTACTCTAAACAGCCCCAACACCCACGACTGTCCGCGTCTAGTTTCCAGCAGAGCAGAGGCGAGTCCTGGAGGGAAGTGGGAGGGAGAGTCGGAGCTGAACGGCCGAGGCTGGGTGCGCAGGAGCAGAGGGCCAAAGTTGAATTGCAGGGAAGGAGCAAAGTTCGGGGATCTAGCCAGAGATCAGTTAACAGCAGAATAAAGAAAAATTCAAGTGAGTAAGTATGAGCGGCAAAGGCCGTAGAAGCAGCTGAGGATAAACGGGCTGAGTTTAGCCAACTGGAAGAAGCAAGAGTCAGGCGCAAGTATCCGGACCGTGCTCTGGGAAGGTATCTGTCTGCCCTCCTCTGAGTCTCAGGCCAGCCTCTGAGGACATGCCCTTGTTCATCCCAAAGGCCGGGAAGATGGCTCAATGGAATAAGTACTTCCCTGGCAAATGCAAACGCCTGCGTTCAATGCCCGGTTCAGAAATTAAAAAAAAAAAGGGGGGGGGCTTTCATGGGGCTGGTGAGATAGCTCAGCACTCTAAAGCGCCCGCTTGGGCAAAGCGCAAGGACTGCAGCTTGATCCCTGGCACCACGTGCAGCGCCAGTCCCACCCCCAGGGTGGGCTGAGCTGGCTACACACACAAAAATAAATAAATGAAAAGGCCTTTCACTCAGTCAGTCTGCACCCAGGCACTGACATGGATTCCTTGAGATGTGTTAAGTGCCAGAGACATGGTTATGAGTAGCTATACATGGCCCTTGCTCTCCCGAAACAGTCTACGGCCGGTTTCCGTCTAGGCACCATTCACGTTCTGTGCTGGAGGAGACCTGCTTGGCAACCTGGGTGTTCAGCACGGGGGGCCTCTGCCCGCTAGAGACTAATTCTACCTCTCTGGTTGTGACACGCAACACAGCTCCAGGTATCATTAAGTGTCCCCAGAGAGGAGGTGCAGATCACAGAAGGGTGAGAGTGGCAGAGTTGCCAAGCTTTTAGTCAGTGCCAGGGGCAGCTTTTGGCACAGAAAGCTGAAAGGTGGACGGCGGAAGCGCCTAAGCAGGCGGAAGCAAGCAAAGGCTTCTTCAAGGCTCTCTCTTTCCTGTTTCTCCTGAGCACCACCCCTGTGGGCGTGGAGACCACTGGCAGCCAAGGACCCTCATTTGCCTGTGTGAAAATTGGAGCTGTGTGGTTCCTAAATCTGTCTGTCCCTGTACAGTACTTGTGATTGTTACAGGCAGCTGAATTAGACAGCAATACTGTAGGTAGTTAGACAGTGCAAGGCCCTCAAGGAGACAACATGGAAGACCTTGCAACTGTGGGAGAGACAAGACACAAGGCACAGACCTCCCTAGGGGTGTGCATCAGGGACTGCTACTCTAAATAGGCATCAGTCACCTGGAAAGAGCCAGGTGACATCACCAATCCAACCCCTAACAGGAAGAGCCCCTGTTCTGTACTCTTGCCTGCTTGCTACCTCGCTTCCCCATTTGATGCCAGTTTAAGCAATTTAACCGGAGCAGTTGTGCTTGCAATCTTACTGGTCGGGCATAGCCTTGTTCCACCTAATGAGTTTCCATGTTTCCCACCTTGGACCAGCCCCCCCCCCAGCCACCCCACCTTATGGTTTTGCTCTATAAAAATCCCTAGAAAAGGCAGATTCCTGAGCAGCGCTCTCAGGTCCCACTCTGTCCTTCTCTTGGACAGAAGCTTTCTTTCCCCCAATAAATATATTCTGCTCTTGGGCCCAGGATATGCTGAGCAGCATAAGCACCTGCCTAGCAAGTGCAACATCCCGAGGTTAATCTCCAATAACGCAAATAAATAATATATTCTGCTCGTAGCCTCTGTTCCTAAAATTCATTCTTCGATTTAAGAGAGCATGAATTCACCCCAGGTACCTTGCAGGTTGGGAGTTTCACGCCCCTCTATCCTTGTCAGTATGCAACTGAATTAAGGAATATGTAAACTGATGAAGTACGAATGTAAAAATTTGTTCCTAATGAAATTAAGTGGAGATAGCTGGGGAGATAGCGCAGTGGTCTAACCACCTGCCTAGCAAGTGCAAGGACCTGAGTTCAATCCCCAGTACCACATGCCATGCCCACTCTGGCTATGCTGGGCTCGCCTAAACCAGGTACAGTGGTGCACACTTGTCCCAGCCCTGGGGAGGCTGAGACAGGGGAGGATCACTATGAATCTGAGCTGCATAGTGAGATCCTGTACCAAATAAAAAAATTTTTTTAATTAAGTGGAATACTTTGGAAAAAGAGATCAACCTTCTGATAAATTAATCATGAAAAAGAAGAACTTTAAAAGGCACAGAAAGAAATGTAAACCTTAGAAGATGAAGCGTTCTTGCTACATTTACTGACTAGTAATTGCCACCACTGCAACTCGAAACTCCCAGCCCAAAAGGTACCCGGAGCAAGTTTGTGTTCTCTTAAAACTGAAAAATAGGGGCCAGATAGATAGCTCAGTAGAATAGGTGCCCGCCTGGCAAGCCCTGGGCCCTGAGTTCAATCCCTGGTAGCACAAAAAGAAAGGAAAGAAAGAAAGAAGGAAGGAAGGAAGGAAGGAAGGAAGGAAGGAAGGAAGGAAGGAAGGAAAGAAAGAAAGAAAGAAAGAACTGAAAAATGAATTTGAGGAACAACAGAGGTTAAGAGCAGAATCTATATATTGGAAGAAAGAAAGTGTCTGAGAAGAGGGACAGAAGGCGACCCAAGTAGTTTGTCAGGAATCTGCCTTTTCTAGGGATTTTTATAGAGCAAAACCACAAGGTGAGGCAGTTCTAAGGTAGAAAATATGGGAGCTCATACATGACGTAAGACAAAGCTGTAGTCAGCAAATAAGAGTAATTGCTCAGGTAAAATGCATTAAATCCTGATCAAATGGGGAAGCCAGTCAGGTAGCAAGCAAGCATGAACAGAGAGCAGGGGCTCTTCCTGTTGGGGGTGGGGTCAGTGACTGTGGCTTCTTCAAAGTGACTGCTCCTATGTAGACTATCCATCCCTGATGCCCATCCCTAGGGAGGTGTGTGGCTTCATTTGTTTATGCTTTTGTCTTAAAGTCTGGCCCACAGTAGAGGTGCCTGTGTCTCCCACAGTTGCAAGGTGTCTTGTCTTCCATATTGTCCCCTTTGAGGGCCTCACCCTGACTGCCTATAATATTTCTGTCTAACTCAGCTGCCTGTAACACTATGGATCTGGATTAAGTAATAAAGATATGAAGCACAATTGGCTGCTCCTTTTCAAGGAAGAGACCTATGCTCTATGCAAAGATGTATAAATAAATGCGTGATTTGCATGTTTTAAATTAAAAGATTTTCATTGATGTGTGGCAGTTATGATTATTTTTAGTGTATCCACCAGCTAGCTATCTCAGTTGCTTCAGAGGATTCAAATTCTGTTACATTATCCCCACTTCTGGGACAAGAAGTTGAAAGACAGAGAACTTGCTGGAGAGTGGACAACTTGCAGTCCTCAGGTGTTTAAACAATTAACCACAGAACATGGATGTCAGGCCAAATCATAATTTATATCCATGATGTGAGTGACAAATTTAAAAAAGGAGAATGGAAGGTAAATCCTCATACGCCCTGTTCTCTCACTTTAGTCATATGGTAGGTAGCGTAGCTTTAAAGACCAGAAGTCAAACCTCTCCTGTATTCAAGGAACTGGACTAGGCCATAAACGCCTTGAGATAGCTATAGGGCTTTCCATTTTATGGTACAGCAATGAAAAGCCAGTATACAGAAACAGATTCCAATATAATATCCAAAAAGTTTGACACTTTTCTGACAATGCAAATAAATAAATAAATAAATAAATAAATAAGAATCCAGGACTGGGGCACAGACCACAACAACCACAATGACGAGCCTGGCCGGCACACACCAAGCACAGTTAAGACTCAAAGAAATTCAAAACCAAACTTCAGGTTCTTCATTACCCTTCAAACTGTATTCTAGTTCTTCATAATTTACTAGAGGAGACTAATGAGATGATGTTATCTATACTGTTTACTAGGTTTCCTGGGGCTAGGGAGGTAGCTCAGAGGTCTAAATGCCTGCCTGGCAAGGGCAAAGGACCCGGGTTCGATCCCTAGTGCTGCATGCCAGGCTCTGCTGGCCACTGAGACTGGATGTGGTGGCACATGTCTATAATTCCAGTACTGGGGAGGCTGAGATAGGAGGATCACTATGAGTCTGAACTTCGTAGCGAGACCCTGTAAAGGATAAATAAATAAATAAATGGTTTCCTGGTTTTAAGAAAGTACAATTAGTGCTTGGGAGTCAGGACATTGATTTGCTAAATGTGAAAATGACAGGGGTTCTGGAACTGCTACGAAGATGTGTTACGACCACTTTGTCCCAGACCGTGAAAATCACCTCATGAGGAATTAACTCTTGGGCTGGAGAGATAGCTCAGTGGACAAAGCACCTGCTTTGGCCGGCGCAGGGACCAGTTCGATCCCCGGTTGCGCATGTCTTGCCAGCCCCGCCCCATGGGCGTGCGGAGTCAGCAACAGAGTCCGGCTTGATGGTACATGCCTGTAATCCCAGTGCTTGGGAGGCTGAAAACAGGAGGGTCACTTTGATTCCAATCTGTGTGGTAAGACCCTGTACCAAATACACACACACACACACACACACACACACACACACACACACACACACAAGAATTAACTCTTGGGGGAAAAAAAAGAATTATCACTTGGGATAGTCATCAGTAAAGGAGTTGAGGTTTTTAATGCTTTCTGGGTAAAGTTTGGTCAGATCATCCTAATAGCTGGGGGTGGGAAATCGAAGCAAAAAAATACGGCAGTAACTTAGGTCACATCTAGAACACAGCAAGCTTGAAATGCAGTCCTGGTGGACTCGGTCATGGTCCATGCCTTTTGCAAAGAACTGATGCACAGACTCTTCCTTCCTTATAATCATGCTCTGGATTACTTTGAAACTGAGAATTTCTGTTCAATCAAAGATGTAGGGGCTGGAGAGATGGCTCAGTGGTCTAAAGCACCTACTTAGAACAAGCTTAGCAAAGCATCAGGGACCGCGGTTCAATCCCCCAGCACCACATGCCAGCCAGCCCCGCCCCCTGGTGGGCTGAGTTGGCCACACACACACACCACACTCTCTCTCTCTCTCTCTCTCTCTCTCTCTCTCTCTCTCTCTCTCTCAAATAAATAAAAATTAAAAAAAAAAACAAAGATGTAGACAAAGTTACTAGATGGCAAACTGAAAGATATTTGCCATCTCTAACACCAAAAAAAAAAAAAATTCAATATCTGGAGTACATAAGAAATTCCTAAAACCAAGAATTAAAAATAACAATCCAACCATAAAAATGGACAAGGTATGTAACAGGCAATTGACAGAAAAGGAATACCAAAAGACGAATAAACTTTGAAGAAATGATCCGTGATGTATGGTAATTAGAGCCTGCTCCGATGAAGAGGAGATGGACGGAAGATAGGTGGAGTGAGTCTAAGAAAGGTTATTAGAATCCCACCAGAAAGTCCTGAGGCCTCACTGGCCCTGGGGAGGACCCTATGTCTCCCTGTCTTAGTGTCCTTACTGCTGTGGTCACTGGCTCAGCTGCCTTTAGGAAGTGTCATTTCTTTTCTGATCAAGGAGATCATGGGGCCACATAGGAAAGTGATCGACGATGTAGAGTGTGCCTAAGGAGAGTCACCTGGAGAGAAAACATTCTCTCACGCTTTCACAGAGAGCACAATGGCCAAGCAATGGCCGTGACTCATCCACATGGCTGACACAGACAAAGGATCTACAAACTGTGGTACAGGGTTTTTGGATAAATCCGGAAGGGATTTGACTGACCTTATCAGATACAAAAGCTACATTTCTTGTTATATGGATATTGCTTTATTTTGGTCTTAACCATCCAGCAGAAAAGTGTAAAAATGAAGTATAAAAAGTAAAGCCATATTAATATGCTAAGCTGTAAAAGGCTCAAGTCAACAACTTCTGACATTGCCAATCTTATGGAAAACCCCCTACTATTATGGACTACTGGACTATATTGGATTATTTGGCTGAATTCACGCTCCTACAATATTTAAATGGCAATGGAACACCCATCTCTGACAAAACTAAACAAAAAAGGGGGATATAAATGAAGGACCATTTTGTGTGTGTGTGTATATATACAACACACACACACACACATGCACAAAATAGAATAGATATACAGCTACTTTCTCTTAATTCAATGAGAAGAAAGATTTGTACTAATAGTATTTGGACAAGATATCATTTCTGCATCTTGTACTATGAATAAATACTACAAATTCAACAATATGCAATGTATTAATTATTGTAACTGTCCTACTAATCTATTTTGAAACTGTCTCATTGCTGTTTCTTTCTCAATAAAATTAATAATAATAATAATAATAATAATAATAATAATAAAGAAGCGTTATTCTGGGTGACTCCCAAAGATGGATTTTGCAGGGCATTCACTGAAGCCTTTCGCATTGCCTTCCTGTGGATGAAGTTCTCCAAAGCACTGTCCCATGGCTCCACACACTGTCTGGAGCAACAGGAGCCGGAAGCCGGAAGGTCAATCACAAGGACTGTGACTAGAACAGTGTGTGGCGAGGAACTAGACGCATATCAGAAGGATGGGTGGGTCTTAAAAGGACAGATCCCAATAAAAGCAGTAGGATGAGGCAGCCAGTACAGTAATATTTTCCAAATTTAAGATACACTCATGCATAAGAAGCAATAACATTCAATGAACAAGTATATATGCATTAAGCAAAATATCCTCATTATGCCCGCCCGAATGGTTCCTGGGGGAGATACCGGAGTAAGAAGGACTAAAGAGTGTGCAGCCTCAGAAGACCCACGTAAAGTCAAAGGAGGCCAGGGATCTTGAATTGCATCTCAGTGTCTTCCCTGCCTCGGTCTGAGGATTGGAGCAAGCATCCTAGCGCATCACCCACCGCCTGACGCTCCCCGGCATCCCGCACACAGAATCAGCACCCTTGAAGCTCTGTCATAGCTGCAACTATCAAATATCCTTTCTGCAAAAGCGGCGCCCCTCTGCACAGTGATGGTGCTTACCCTTCCCCTAGCCCTTTGAATTTCTGTGCCTCCTTTGCAGGAAATACAGCACCAGCCATGACAGCAACACACAAAGCTCAGCCAAGGGCCTCCCTCATCCCACCTTCTTGCCCACTTCATCCCTCCCAGCCCTTCCCTTCTGGCTAACGTTTGGTTTCTCCACCCCAGCTCTAGTCTCCCTATTCTTGGTTCACTTATTCTTGTTATAACTTTATTCACACACAGGTCATGCCATATAATCATTCACCTCAACCTTTCAACTTTGTGACTTCTGGTACAGCTGCAGAGCTGCGCCACTGTCATGACCAATGTTAGAACGTTTTCTTCATTTTTAATCATTGATTGATCGATTGATTGATTTGGTACAGGGTCTCACTATGCAGCTCGGACTTGTAGTGATCTTCCTGTTTCAGCCTCCCTCTCCGCACTGGGATCCTTGCACGTGCCAGGCAGGCCCTTAGCAGTGCACTATCTCCCCAGCTTTTCTTCATTTTTCGATGTACACTTAACAGTACTCATCTGTCACTCTCAATCCCTCCACTCCAGCCCTAGGCAGCCAGTAATCTGCATTCTGCCTTGGTAGATTTGCCTGTTCTGGTCATTTCATATAAATAGAATCACTTAATATGTGGTCTTTTTGATCGGCTCTTTCAAGTCACCTAGTATTTTAGAAATACGTCCATGTTGTCGTGTGTATCTGTGCTTCGTTTCTTTTTTGGAACTAAGTATTCTTTTGTACGTATTTGACACACTTTATTTACCTGTTCTTCTGTTGGCAGATGTTAGTGTTGTTTCCACTTTTGACAGCTATGAATAGTGCTGGCTTAACGCTTGCCTACAAGCTTTGTGTGAGTATGTTTTTATTTCTCCTGGGTGTACACCGAGGACTGGAATTGCTGGGTTGTTCAGCTCTCTGTTTAACCCATCAAGGAACTGCTGGAGGATTTTCCAAAGCAGCAGCAGCCTGTTTTACATTCCTCCCTGTAATATAGAAAGGCTCTGTGCTTTTTACAGCCCTGTCATCCCTTGTTATCATCTCTGAGGATAGTCCTGATAGGTTCCAGCCTAAGTATAAGCTGCTAAGTTATCATGGCCCTGAATCAACATGGCCAAATCCCCAGAACAACAGCTTATCTTCCCAATGACCACTTCCTCCTTCTTCCTCACCCCAGTCCTGGATGCCCTTCCGGTCCACACAGGGGAGCCCCCAACCTGTGTCATCTCCTTGTGTGTCACTGAATCTGCCCCTCAAACACCGTTGCTAGTGTTGTAGGCAGCTGAATCTCAGATGGGCCACATCTCAAGACCAAGACCAAAGAGGAAACCACAGCTACATACTTCCCTAGGGATGGGAATCAGGGATTGATATTCTAAATAGGTATCAATCACCTTAAAAGAGCCCAAATGAGTCACTAGCCCAACCCCCATCAGGAAGAGACCCTGTCCTGTATTCATGTCCACTTGCTACATGACTTGCTTCCTGATTTGGTCCTGGATTTAATCAATTTTACCTGAGCAATGGTGCTTGTAAGCTTATTGGTTGTTCCTTTTTTTTTTTTTTTTTTTTTTTTTTTTCCGGAACTGGGGATTGAACTCAGGCCCTTGTGCTTGCCAGACAAGCACTTATTGTACTGAGCCATCTCCCCGGCCCCCTAAGCTTATTGGTTGACCATCGCTTTGTCCCACCTCATGCCCACCTAAGCGAGTTCCTCTGTCTTCTCCACCACCTTAGACCCGCCTCATCACATGGTTTTCCTCTACAAAAGTCCCTGGAAGAGACAGCTTCCCGGGGACAACACACTCGGGCTGCTCTCCTGCCTCCCTCTGGGACAAGAGCTTTCTGTCCCTCAATAAATATACGCTGCTCATAACCTCTGTTCCTAAAATTCATTCTTCAGTTTTAGAGAACACGAACTCGTTCCAGTTACCTTTTAGGTTGGGAGATCAGTTTTTCTCGCTGTGTCATTTGGAGGTTCCCTGTATCACTAGCACAAGTCCATAAAATCTCAGCCTTCCTTTCTCGGGTCAGAGGATCCCCCATCTCCCTGTCATCAGTCCTCTCCATATCTTCAATGGCAGTGAAGGTCTTTCCCGCCTTTTCGTTTACTTCTGTTTCTCTGTGGCTTGAAAAACCTAGTAGTTCCTTGGCTCTGGATTGGCCCCTCGCTCCATGGACTTCCTGACCTTAGCTGCCCTGCATTTCACGTGTGACTTCAATGCCCTTCAGGGTTTCCTCCATCACCCTAGCAGAATTACCCCCAGCTCTCTTGAATAGGAAAAGGAGACTGCAGGTAGTGTGATTCTCAAATTTCATCCCCAAAACAAAAGTAGAAAAAGGGAAACTTGAATGTGATTGACTTTTTCTTTTGGACCTTGTGATTAATTTTATGTCAACTTGACTGAGCTAAGGCATGCCCTGACAGCCACAAAAGCATTATTTCTAGGCAGGTCTGTAAAGGTCTTTCTGGGTGAGATTAGCATTTGAATCAATAAACTGAGTAAATACTGCCCTTCTTAATGGGAGCGGGCACCGTCCTATTACACAACTTAATAAAATAAAAGGGCTGAGCAAGATGAATTTACTTTCTCTTCTCTAACCGGGAGATCCATCTTCTGCCTTCAGACGCTGCAGCTACTAGTTCTCCGGCCTTCAGACTTGAATTGAATGCGACCCCGTGGGCTTTTGTGAATCTCCAACTTCTGAAAGGCAGATTGAAGCTTCTCGGTATCCCTCACCGCAAATGCCAATTCCTATACCAAATCTGTCTATCCTTCCTTCTATCTCTCACCCTTCTTCCTTACTTCTATTCTGTTTAGCTGGAGATCCTGGCTTATGCAGCCCTTTCCTTTTGATTCTGCCCTAGTCACTGGAATGATATCTTGAGGCTCCGGAGGGGCTGAGCTGGGGGATGCTGGCATTCTGGACTTCCAACTGATACAGGGAGAAAAACTGGTCTCGGTGGGTGACCTCCAAATGATACAGGTAACCTCCAAATGACATAGGGATAAATGACCTCCCGACCTGACCTGCACGAGTTCATGTTCTCTAAAACCGAAGAATGAATTTTAGAAATAAACGGAGGTTATGAGCAGAATAAGAGAAAAAAAGCTCCTGTCTGAGAGAGGGATGGGGGAGCCCTAGTGGGCTGAGCTGTCTCTTCCAGGGACTTTTATAGTGTAAAAGCATGTGGGGCTAAGGTGGAAAGAATGGGAACTCGCTTAGGGGTGGGATAAAACTCTGGTCAACCAATGAGATTACAAACACCGTTGCTCAGGTAAAATTGATTAAGTCCGGGACCAAATGGGGAAGCGAGTCACCCATACAGGACTGGGTCTCTTCTTGTCAGGGGTTGGGCTAGTGACTCATTTGGGTTCTTTCAAGATGATTGATACCTATTTAGAATATCAATCCCTGATGTAGCTGTGTTTCCTCTCTGGTCTTGGTCTTGAGGTGTGGCCCATATGGCAGTGTCTGTCTCTTTCAAGTTGCAAAGTCACCTTGTCTTCCATCTTGTCTCCTTGAGGGCCTGACCCTGTCTAACTGCCTATAATATTTCTATCTAATTTGGCTGCCTGCAACACAACCTAACAGTGACAAAGATCAACACATGCTCAAGAGGACTACCTTGTAGGTGGACTCTCATTTCTGTAAGTCCTTTTGTTGTAGGTGACTAAATTAGATAGAAATATTACAGGCAGTCAGACAGGACAAGGACCTCAGAGGAACCAGTATGGAAGACAAGATGGGCTTGCAACTGTGGGAGAGACAGACACTCCTGCTGTAGGCCAGACCTCAGGACAAAAGAATACACAGATGCAGCACATACCTCCCTAGGGATGGGCATCAGGGACAGGTATTTAAAGTAGGTGTCAGTCACTTTGAAGAAGCCAGGAAGCGTCACTAACCCAATGCCCAACAGGAAGAGCCCCTGCTCCATGTTCAGCGCTACTTGCTACCTGACTGGCTTCCCCATTTGATCCTGATTTAATCCATTTTACTTGAGCAATTATACTCATAATCTCATTGGTTGGTCATAGCTTTGTCCCACATAATGTGCCAGTTTCCATGTTCTCCACCATCTTAGACTCACCTCATCTCATAAAAATCCCTGGAAAAGACAGATTCCTGGGCAACCATTCGATTGCCCTTCAGTCCTTTCTCAGACAGGAGCTTTCTTTCCCCCAATAAATATATTCTGCTTTTAACTTCCGTTGTTCCTAAAATTCATTCGGTGGTTTTAGAGAACATGAATTTGGCCCAGGCATCTTCCAGGTTGGGAGTTTCATTCTCCTATATTATTTTTATGTTTTGAAAATGCAATGATAATAAAAAATTAAATAAAAAAGAAAATGCAATGGTAAGAGAGAAAAAAATATGGTAATAATTGATAAACCACAGTTTTTACTTTTACCCTGGCTGCTATTTATTTCTGTTCTCCCCAGGGACTTCTCTTTCATAGCTGGCTCTTCCAGAAATCCCTTGGGGCAGCTGCACCATTTCTATGTGTCCCAGGCTGAAGAATCCTAGTTCAAAGTGAAACAGATTTCAAGATTGTCATGGATAAAAGGGTTAGTGCAGAGAAAGAAAATATTAGAAAAATTGTGGATTAGGTTTCTGTTTAGTCCTCAGTTTTGAAGCTCGGATCATTGACTAAATGTTTCTGTTGACCTGGGATTTGATTTTAATACAAGGAACCTCCAAATGATATACAGACCAAAATGATCTCTGGGGATGACCTCCAAATGGTATAGGGAAAAAATGACCTCCTGACCTGAAAAGTACCTGGGAGACGTTTGTGTTCTCTAAAACTGAAGAATGATTTTTAGGAACAAATGGTGGTTATAAGCAGAATATATTTATTGGGAGAAAGAAAGCTCCTGTCTGAGAGAGAGATGGAAGGTGATGATCCCTGAGCAGCTGGTCCCCAGGAAGCTATCTCTTCCAGGGACTTTTATAGAGGAAAACCATGCGGTGAGGCAGGTCTAAGGTGGTGGAGAACATGGGAACTCGCTTAGGTGGGCATGAAGTGGGACAAAACTATGGTCAACTAATGAGGTTACAAGCACCATTGCTCAGGTAAAATTGATTAAATCCAGTATTAAATGAGGAAGTGAGTCACATAGCAAGTGGGCACAAATATGGAACAGGGTCTCCTCCTGTTGGGGGTTGGGCTAGCGACTTATTTGGGTTCTTTCAAGGTGATTGATACCTGTGTAGAATATCAATCCCTGGTGCCCATTCCTAGGGAAGTATGTAGCTGTATTTGTTTCCTCTTCTGTCTTGAGGTGTGGCCCATATGGAGTGTCTGTCTCTTCCAAAGTTGCAAAATCACCTTGTCTTTCATATTGTCTCCTTGAGGGCCTGGCCCCGTCTAACTGCCTATAATGTTCCTAATTCAGCTGCCTAGAACAATTTCTTGGCGTATCGGAATTCCATCTCAGAAAAGCAGTCCCAGTGAGAATACTTTCCTACAATAACACTACTGTACACGACAGAAACCTGTTCTTGCTGTTTTACTTTCCTCATTACTCAAACAAAATAGCTGACACCCAAAATTAAAGGAAGAAAGGTTTCTTTAGCTTACAGTTTGCAGAGGTTTCAGTTCTTACTTGCCAGGGGGGCCCAGCAGAGCAGGCAGACAGAAGATAGCAAGTGACAAGCTGTGACCAACCGCAGACGCCCTCTATCTGCCTTGGTTTAGTGAGGCTCTCTGCCTTTGGGGCCAGCAGTCCGCACATCCTTCATCCTAGCATCTCACCCTGAGTCCATCCCAGCATCACAGCCTTGATCCCAACACCACACACCATAGATCTAGCCACCTCTAAAAGCCCCACCGATGGCCGACCTCCTGAGGCTATGGGGGAACATCTCGCTATAAGCCATCATACTTAGCAATCATCTACATTTGAAACTAGATTAAGTCCACTCAGTAGGCCAGTGTTTTCTCCTTACTGTATTAACCAAATTGCTAGCTTTCTTTGCAATGCAGATAAGCATACTTAAATCATACTTAAATACTTAACCATAGGAGATCCCTTGGTTTAGCATTTTTATTTCAATAGGCATGATCAGGAAATGCACTTTGTTTTTTTTCTTTTTTAATGCTTTTTAACATAGGGTCTGTTGTATGATTCAGACTGGGCTGGAACTCACCACTGGTATGCAGCCCAGGCTGGCCTCTGACTTGGAGTAATACTCTTGCCCTTGCCTCACCCTACTGAGTGCTATCATCCTAAGTATGTGCTTCCGGGCCTACCGCAAGTATAGACCTTTAAAACATGAACTTTCTTAAAGCATAATTCACGTATATTTAAGTGCAATTATTTTAAGGATTATGATCAATGAGTTATACATTTGTAAAACCACTATCATAATGAAGATATGGAATATTTCTATTATGCTTTTCTTCTGCCCTCTGAGGTCAATCCTTACCTACTTTCTGACCCCAAGCACTAATCTATTTTTTGTTACTAAATTTTTTTTCCATCATTTTAAGAATTTAATGAAAAGGAACCAGTGGGTTTTTTGTTTGTTTGTTTGTTTGTTTGTTTGTTTTGCTTGGCTTGTTTTGTACTTTGTGCAGGGTCTCACTCTGCAGCTTAGACTCCTATTGATCCTCCTGTTTTGAGTCTCCCCAGAGCTGGGATTATAGGTGCGCACCACCATGCCCAGCTCAGTGGTGCAGCACGTGGTAGGGGGGATGGAACCCTGGTCCCTGTGCTTGCCTAAGCAGGTGCTTAGTCCACTGAGCTATCTCTCTGGCCCAGAACCAGAGCATTTCTGAGACTCATCAGTGTTGTTGAGTGTATCAGTTGTTGCTTATTTTGCATTGTTCAGTGAGATTCTTTTCTATGAATAGACTTCAATGATAACATAAAGCGTATTCCAAGAATGAAACGTTAGTTTAATATTGAAAATCAATGAATGTTCATATGACCAGACTAAAGATGAAAAACTGCAATCTCACATTAAATAGAAAAAATGCTTGGCAAAATCCACACTAATTAATGATAAACACTTCAACAAACTAGTAATAAAAGAGAATGTCCTCAATATGACAATGGGCATCTAAAGAAAACATGATTCTTAATGGCTGCATTGATTATCTATTGTTGTATAACAAACCACCTCCAAAACGTAGCAGCTTCAACAATAAACATTGATCATGGCGCAGTGTCTGGGTGTTACGGATTTGAAAGCAGCTTAACTGGTTGTATGTGGCTGGAGTTTTCTCATGAGGATGCAGTCAAGACATCAACTGTGGCTATTGTTTTTAGAAGGCTTGGAGGAGGCTGGAGGGGTCTTTCCATTCCAAGATGGCCTGTTTCCATAGCTGTTGGCAGAAGGCCTCTGTTCTTAATATTAAACTTAATACTGAAGGAGACAATCCAGCCTTTGCCACCTGAATCTCTTCATAAAGTTAAAGTGTCTTGGTGGCTTGGCACCTGACTTCCCCTAGAATATATAATCTAGGGGGAAGCAGATTCAAGGAAGCAGCCACAGGGGCGTCCAGACCTGGTCTTTGGTATTCACATGCTGTCATTTCTGCCAGAGTCTATTCATTAGAAGCAGGTCACTAATTACAGCCCGCATTCCAGGGGAAGAGAATTTGGCTCCACTTTTCTGGGGAAAGAACATAGGGAAATTGTGGAAATACTGTGAAGCTACCACAGTGGTAAAAGAGAGATGTTTACCCCCAGGAATATCAATGACATGATAAGGGTGGTTGAGCACGCTGAACACTTTTACCCAACATTATCCTGGAGGACTTGGCTACTGCAACACAGCAACTAAAAGAAGAGGAAGAGGACACGGGGACTAGAAACAGACGTAGAGAGGCCTTCATTTGTAGAGGTATTTGTGACTATAGAAGACCCTAATCATTCTACCAAAAAAACCAAAACTTAACTTAGTGAAGTTATAGGATACGAAGTCAATATAAAAACTTGGATTCAATTTCTACATAACAGCAGCTCTCAATTGTCTCATAAATTTTAAATGCTACTTAGAATAACAAACATACATAAAACACTTAAGGGTAAGTCTATCAAACGATGTGTAAGATCTCAAAATTTAAAACTATAAAGCCTTACTGAGATAAAAGAAATAATACCTACCGAAAGGTCATGTTCGGGGACTTGAGGACACATTGTGGCTGCTACAGCATCTGCTCTCTTTAACTTGGTTTGTAGATTCAACATAACCCAAATCACAGGAAAAGCAGACCATCTATCTATCTATCTATCTATCTATCTATCTATCTATCTATCTATCTATCTATTTTGAGACAGGGTCTCCCCATGCAGTTCAGGCTGGCCTTGTGCTCACTTTTTGTAGCCCGCAGGCTGGTCTCAAACACTCAGAGATCCCCTTGGCTCAACCTCCAGAGTGCTGAGATTACAAGCATGCACCACTAGGCCCGGTTCGAGGGCTGCCCCGGGGGTGCCTGCATCCAGGGCCGAGACCATATGTGGGGCAGGGGATCAAACTCAGGTCCTTGTGTTTGCCAGGTAGGTACTTAAACCTCTGAGCTATCTCTCCAACCCCGAGAAACAGACCATTTTAAAGAAATGGAGACACTGAATGCAAAATTCATGTAGAAATAATAAGAAATATAATACATCCAGAATAATTTTGGAAAATAACAATGAAGAGTTTTATGTTACCTTATTCCAAGATGTATTATAAGTCCGTAATCATCGAGACAGTATAGAATTGACATAAGGACACATTTAGAACAGTGACAACAAATGAAGAGCTCAGAAATAGATACTCAACGGACATTTATTTATTTATTTATTTATTTATGATTTTTGAGACTGGGCCTCCCCATATCCTTATGTAGTTCAGATGGACCTTGAGTGAGAAGTGGTCCTCCTGCCTCAGCCTGTAACTGTAAGCATGGGTCACTACAACCGGCTTCAACTGATTTTTTTTTCCCCTCATTATTTTCATGGACAAAACTTTCTAATAATTAATTCTGGAATGAAAATACAAATGGACTTTTACCTTTAACTCATACCATAAATAAGTACTAATTCACAATAGTGCGTAGAGCTAACTAGCAATGTCAAAGTGTTGCATATTTTGAAGATTATATTTTATTCAAGATTCTCTAGAAAAATAGAACCAATAGGCAATACAGTAGATAGATGGATGGATGGATGGATGGATGGATGGATGGATGGATGGATGGATACATAGATAGATAGATGAAATATATTATGGGAAGTGACTTATGAGATTATGCAAGCTATTAAAACTTGTGACACGGGCTGGGGAGATAGCTCAGTGGCATGAGTGCCTGTTCAGCAAGCACAAGTTCCCGAGTTCTATCCCCAGTACCACATAAATAAATAAATTAATTAATGATAATAATAATAATAAAACATGTGACAGGCTGTCTACAAGCTGGAGAACCAGGGAAGCCCGTGTCTCCGTCCTATTCTGAAGGCCTAAGAACCTTATATAGAGATTCTTATATACCAGGCACTGGTACAAGTCACATAGTCCAACAGCTGGAGTGCTTGGCATTTGGGTACCTACCAGCAGCAGAGGCTGCAAAAGAGAGAGTAAATGTGTCTTTTCTCTGCTTTTGCTATTCTCTCTGGGTGTCTAGTTGAGTGGATAATGTTAGTCCATTGTTACCTTGGGTGAAGGGCATTGTTTTTTACTTGGTCCATGGATTTATTTTTTATCATTGAGGCTTTTATTTTCATGAAGGATAATAGTATATTAAGAAAAGACTTTATGACATAGGGTTCAAAGTTTGAAAATATTATATTACTCATTTTCTTGCCTAATAATTTTTTTCTTAAATTTTTTATTAATTTGGATGAGAAAATAAAATAGCAATGAAACAGTTTCAAAACAGGTTAGTAGGACAGTTACAATAATTAATACATTGCATATTTTTGTCTTTGTAGTGATTATTCAGAGGGCAAGATGCAGACATGATATCTTGTCTAAACACTATTAGTACAAACCTTTCTTCTCATTGAACTAAGAGAAAGTAGCTATATATCTATCTTAACTATTTTGTATATACATTTTTTTTTACTACAAAATAGTCATTTATTTATATCCCTTTTTTGTTTTGTTTTGTCAAAAATGGGTGTTCCACTGCGATTAGAAAAGCTGTATTTGGAGAAGTCTTTAAAGGATCTTTTCATACATGATGCCAGTTCAAATATTGTAGGTACTTGAATTCAGCAAAATAGCCCAATATAGTTCAATAGTCCATAATAGTAGTGGGTTATCAGCAGAACTGGCAATTGCTATCTGCTAAGGTCTGACAAATCCCTTCAGGATTTACCCTGGAACCATGTACAGTACTTGTGGATCTTCTGTCAGTGTCAGCCATCTGGATGAGTCATGGCCATTGCTTGACCAATTTGCTCTCTGTGAAAGCCTGAGAGAGTTTTTTCTCTCTAGGTGACTCTCCTTAGGCACACCCTACATTGTCAATCACTTTACTCTACGGTCACATAATCTCCTTGATCATAAAATTTGGGACACCACTGAGTTACAGGATGTCACAGCACAGGTTCTCTTATGTCCTGAGTCTTCACTGACCTTGAATGGCTAGGGCCAAAATGTTGGCTATCCAGTTCCAGTTTATGTCAAAGGTGTTTGATGTTCAGACAGATAGTGATGTTAAGCCCAACTGCCTCTGTTACTGGGTAATAATATCAGTAAGTTTCTCTTCTGGATGTTTAACAACTAAAATTTGCAGACCAAAAATTAGAGAAATAGACGGTCCATGGACTTAAATATCAATCTCTTAAAAAAAGAAGTCTCACAATCATATATAGAACAATGCTTGCTTGATTTTTTTTATTTTAAAGAGAAAAAAACAAAAACAAAATAACAGAAAAAAAAACCCACAAAACCAGTAAAAATGAGACTTTCAAAAGAAGATGATAAGAAATTAACCATAGTTGTTGTGCTACATAGTGTTATCTTCTAAGTAGTTGCTCAGAGTAGCAGATACCGGCCTGCAATGTTGATCGAACAATTAAACATTAACTGTTTCTTTCAATAACCCAATAGAAATTAGTAGTACCATTACCTTAGCTATCTTGTGTGTTTGTCTTTCTTTCTTTCTTTCTTTCTTTCTTTCTTTCTTTCTTTCTTTCTTTCTTTCTTTTTCTTTCCTTTCTTTCTTTCTTTCTTTCTTTCTTCTTTTTCTTTCTCCTTTCCCTCATCCTAGAAGAAACAATGCTTTTTAAGCTAACTGATATCCCTTAATGTGATCAAGCTGATGTCTAGAATTAACCATCAAAAAACTGGAAAAGATGATCTTTCAAAACTTGGAGTAGGCCAAACACTATATAAGCTACAAAAAGCACCAACAATAAAGATAGGAAAGTGACATATGGGACTAGGTCAAAACTAAAACCCTCTGCTCTCTGAGCATAACTTTAAGGAAATACCAGGGATCCAGGAGGCATGCTGTGCATACCCTAGTGTCAAGGTCTTACTGATGAAAGAAAATGAATAAACAGTCAATAAAGGACAGTGAGTGAATGGTAGGGTTCTCAAATGATGAATCACCCTAGCTTAGAATCAGAAGAACATGGGTCCGACCTCCTGACCCTGAGGTTAGTGCAGTCTGAAATCAGGGGCTCCTGGGGAGATAAAGAAGAGGAGGCAGATTTCAACAATGGCAAGTAGTAGAGGAAACTAAATGCCCAGGCGACGACACTGATTGCAGACTGTTTTAGTGAGTTAGGACTGTTGCAACAAAAATACCATAGACCAAGCTGCTGACAAATATTTTTCCCATACAGTTCTGGAGAACTGGAAATTCAAACTCAAAATGCCAGGAGATTCAGCTTACACAGAAATCAGGTTCCTGATTCATAATCATCTTTTCCCTGTCTTCACGTGAGGGGCAGGAAGGAGCTCTCTGTGGTCTCTTTTTTAAGAACATGAACCCTGTTCCTGAGGGCTCCACCCTCATACTACAATGGCCTCCAGAGGTCCCACCTCCAAACACCATCACCTGGGAAACTAAGTCTCCACCTTGGAATTTTGAAGGCACCCAGACATTCAGCCTATCGCACAAGATTTCCAGAGATCTAGTGGAAGGATTGGCAGGAAAGTGAGCCATGCTGGGAAGCAGCGGACCTGAGGCCAGAGAACTTGAAGCTCAGCGGCAGCAAACAAGGTCATTAAGCCCACAAAGGCTTAGTCCTTTCAGTCTCCTAAAGTAGTAGACTTTAACTTTTATTTATTTATTTATTTTTGCCTGTTACTTCTCCAAAAGAATTTTTAAAATTGAAATATAACCTAAATAAGATACATAGATCTTAGATGCAAGGTTCACGAAGCTTGGGTCTGTGACCCTGACCAAGATACTGGTGTAGTCTTTCCCGTGCTGTGGCGGGCCTCCTCACTCTCCCTTCTTGTGCCTGCCTGCTTTTCCTGCCCACGGTTATCTTTTTTCTTTTTTCCTTGTATCTTAGGAAAGAGTCTATAGGGTGTTCAGGGTCTCACTACTAGATCAGACTCATAGTGATCCAACTGTTTACAGCCTCCCAAGAGCTGGGATTACAGGCTCATGTCACCATGCCCAGTCTCAATTGCCCCGACTCAGTGCGCCCCAGGGGCGGGACCGGCAAGGCAGGGCTGGTGTGGCAGGCCCAGAGATGGAACCCTGGCCCCTGAGCCTGCTTGCAGGCACTTTAATCCACCCACGGTTATCTTAAAATAGCCACCACCCCGATCTCTGCCACCACATGCCACGTGTTGACACGTGAAGTGTTCTGTCATCAATGTAAGTGGTCACAAAGGCACTCTGTGCATTGCACCTTGACCTGCTGATTTATCCAAATTAGTTTATGAAAATGTTCATCATGTGATGTAATTGGCAGAGCCAGGCCTCATGGTCAGACCAATTAACTAGGTTGGACGCTGAATGATAAAAGTTAGGCCTCATTTACCAATTCACATAAAATGTTTAGCTGCGTCCTTCCACTTCCACTTTTATATTCTACCTCTAAGCTATATTGATAGACACATAAAGCTCAGAGACTCGTGGGAGCTCCTTATTGGAATAAACCAAGGTGCTGCCCTTTCAGTACTTTGATAAAGCTTTTTTACTTTGCCCTCCTGGACCTGCCTCACAGGAGAGAGTGACACATTCTTAAATTGTCCTTTGTTGAGTTCCCTGAACACTTTTATACCTGGGACTGTCAACTTGGGATTTAGAAGAAAGATTATTGTGAAAAGGAGATGGAAAAAGGAAAATGAGGAAGCTGGAGGGCTGGAAAGAACACAAATGGAGACTTAAGATATATGATCAACAGCTTAAAGTGATCTGGGCCTGCCCACCCCAAGAAGCCAACGTGTAGCCCAAGGGCAGGACCAGGCATTACTCTGTTACAGGGACCGTCCTGTGTGGCACTACAGGTAACTTAGCAACACCCGGGACATCTACTTACCGGTAGCATCACCTGTACCCAAAATGCGACAGCTGTAAATGTAGAGATGATACTAAATGTTCCCTGGAGAGCAGTGACAGTATTGCCCTGTGTTGGGAACCAATGCCTCGGGGTTCTCTAGCTTGAGGGAGAAGACAGAGCTTTGCAGAATTCCTCTGCAACCTGGAAAGGGGGTCACAATTGCAAAATTGGGGCCCAGTTTTCCTTCGCTTTTAGTTCTCAGAATTGGAATCTGAACCTTTTTTCTCTACAGGGGGCAGCAGCAGGGCCTGGGGGTGGAGAGAGGCAACAGGGGTGCCGAGCAGAATGGCTGCGATGGTAGAGTCTCCGCCCTGGTTTCTAGCTCACTAGTGCAAGGAGAAGGGGAGAACAGAGTAAGGAAATGCTTTAGAGGCTTCCTTGGTGGTGTTCCTTTGAGACCACCAGAAGAAAGGCAGGCGGAGGGCTGCTTTAACAGAGAAGGGTAAGCATTAGAGCAGCTCTACATTACTCTCCAGTCTGCCTTCCTAGATGACTTTTGTTACTGTTCGTTTATTTGTTTTTCTAAGACTGGGGAATCCTAGCAGGATCTTGCACTCACACAGTACTCTGCCATCAAGCAACATCGGACCCTCAGACCTGTTTTAAAAATTCCATTCGAGGGCCGGGAAGATGGTTCAGTGACATAAACGCCCACCTGGCAAGTGCAAGGTCCTGAGTTCAATCCCTGGTACCAAAACCCAAAAAATTCCATTGGAGTGTGGGGTAAGGCCATGCTACTCCAACCCTGGGCCTGCAAAGCAATGGTTACCTGTCCCTGGCTAGTAAGGAATAGAGCCAAAATGTCAATCGACCTATACCGCTTCCTTCATTGAGCGTGCCTTATTCTAAAACACTGTCAGCTGAAATTAGTGTTTAGTAACTGTCATGCACAATGACATTGACTATGTCCATCCTGGTTTAAGTTCCTTATCACTGTAGTAGTCCATACTTTGAATAGCTGGGATGGTAAGGTAAGGGTCTTAGGGTATTCATAATACCAATTTTTGGAATTGCAAACTTTCATTTAAAACATCACACAGGACAGAAAAGCACAGCGCAATCTATTGAGCAAGAGAGACAATTGTTTAATTTTCCATATGTAATGGTCACAATCTAACATATATTTTTAACTGTGGCTATAGGTTAGAAAAATTTGAGCACTGATGTAGAAAAACTATAAAAGTACAACTGTGCTGCTGGATAGGGGGCCCCCTGTGATCCCCAGATTTTTCAGCTATAGATTGACAACAGCTATTGCCCATCACTGAGCCACACTGCTCAGTCCACGTTGGAGTCCCCTGCACACCACCTCTGCACACATGGTTCCGTACCTCTCCTCCTGTAGGATGCTCTGGCTGAGACAGTAGGCTCAGCTCTCATGAAGGACAGGCTAAGATTACCCAAGAACTAGGGCAGAAATAACCTTCAAGGGCTGGCCAGATAGCTCAGCAGACTAAAGTGCCTGCTTAGGCAGGTGCAGGATCTGGGGTTTGATGCCTGGTGCGGTGTTGCAGCCCCGCCCCCAGGGTGTGCTGAGACGGTGATTGAGACTGGGCATGGTGACATGCACCTGTAATCCCAGTGCTTGGGAGGCTGAAAATGGGAGGATCACTATGGCTCCAGTCTGTGTAGTGAGACCCTGGAGACCTTGTACTAAATATATAAAATAATAATAATAATAATAACCTTCAGTGAGGGTACAAATGGTGACTAAAACTCCTGCTTGTGGATGCTTTGTTATTCTCAGGTGTTAGGCATCATTTCTGAGAGAGTCCTAGGTCAGACCGAACTCTCTTGCCCGCAGAACTAATCTGTTGCTCTTCATTGGCTTCTTCCCTTCTCTGACTCACCCCTTGTGAAGAGAGCCTCTTCCACATTATTGCTTCTGGAAGAATCCAAACCAAGACAACTAGATATGTCTCTGCCTTGTTATCGTAAGACTCTCCTTTAATTGGTCATGTATTTGGTGCCAGGCAGTATGATAAGCACTTAATATCGGAGAGCTCTCATAATCGTAAAAGCAAGGATGGAGACAGGGCACTGAGGTTCAGATAGATTAAATGACTAATCTGAGGTCACACAGCCAATAAATAGGAACATGCTCCATCCAAACTCAGGTCTCTTTTATTCCTGTGCTATCACTGCATTCTGGTTTTTTCTCCCAGTGTACATCTCTCTGCCTTATGAAGTTATTGACTGCAGTGGTTATAGCAGAGTTCCAACTCGCTTGGCTTTGGGGTCCAGCCCAAGACTGCACAGCATGCTCCTAGGTACTCGAGTCTGGGTGGGTTGTGGAGGCGTAGCCTTGGCGTCCGTCTCTGTCTCCCTTGCCCCTGCTGTCTGGCATGTCTCCCCTGCTCTGCTTCTTGGCTGACACGAAATAAGTAAAAGCACCTTTGTTGCCCTATGCCAGCGGTGCCAAAGCTACAGCACGCGTGCTGCAGGAGGCAGGCAGAACCATCTCCGTGGCACGGGAGCCAGCTTGCCCCAGGAATGGCCCCGCAGCTGAGCCTCGACTAGAGCCCACATAGGCGCTATGCGCATGCTTGGGAAGGGGTAGCGGAGGCGGGTAAGGACCTCATAAGCCACTGGGGTACTTGGTCTCTATCACTGCCGCCCTGCTGCCGTAACATCTGCCTCTGAGCCAGCTGATCACGGACTGAAACCATAAGCAGGTTAGCGCCTTCACTTCAGTTGTGGGTATTCTGCGTCTGTGAGGCAAAGGCAAAGGCAGCGGCCATCTGGCATTTTCTCCCTGCTCTCTGGAGCAGACCTCAGCCCGTGCCATTTGCTCCTTGGACCTTTCCTCTGAGTGGATGTTTCAGTCCAATGGAGGCACCAAGCCCCACCGGCTGCATCGCTCAGCTATCTGCTTCTTGGGCTCAGGCTGCGGAAGGCCCCTGCAGAAAATCAGAGGGAGGGAGAGAAGCCAGCATATCCTCCCACTTCTCTGCATCTGCTAGCCCAGCTCCAGCCGCCTGCTCGTTCAGCCAGACACGTCCTACAGCCAGCTTTGCCCATGGACACCAATTGCTCTCCTGTCTGCTTAGCTTGACGTAGCAGCAGCTCTCTGTTTCTGCAGACATTTGGGGGGCTTCACGGTCTCCCTTTGGCATCCCGGTTCTGCCATGACTTTTGTCACCAACTCGTGGATTACATTTCTCTGGTAGAGTCCTTGGAATGACTTCCGGCTTTCCATTTGAACTGACGGATCCACTTCATAATCCTGTCTTTTATGAAGGGTGATGTTCCGTCCCCCGAGCTCGACACACATGATGAAAGAACTTGTTATTGATGAAATGATATGCGACCTAGGAGCAGTCCCAAGATTCTGGGTCAGTGTTTATCTCGAACTATTAGAGTAGTTGTTGTTATTTTTTTACATCCGACTTTCCAGCTGGTGAGGATGTCAATGTTCTAGCCAAGGGTCCTGGAGGAAGAGCCGGGGCAAGGCGGAAGTGACGATGTGTTGCTAAAAGTGGTCCAAGGAGGCACAAATCCATGGTGGGAAGAGCTGGGCGGCAGGGGGAGTTCAGCAGGCAGGCGGGAGCCAACGCAAGGTGATAGATAAGAGTCAGGGGCTCACTGTGCCATGTAGGCTGGCCCTGAAGTCCCTACACAGCCCAGGCTGGCCTCGAACTCACTACCTGCTACCTCAGCCTCCCGAGGGCTGGGATTATAGGCATGCACCACCATGCCTGGCTATTCTGTACTTGAAGCTAAACACCATGAATAAAAGAGCTCACAGTTCTGGAAGCTGAAAATGCAAGGTTAGGTGGCCCCATCTCTTGGTCCTCTCTGACAAAAACTCCCCCGGCTGGGTCATAGCCTGGCAGAGATGCGGAGAGGGAAGTGGCCGAGTGCAGCAAGCCTTAGGCATGCACTGGGGGCTGGTCTCCCTTGGTTACAACCCACTCACCCGGAGCTCACGTGCTCTAAGAGGCCAGCACCAGTCTCCTCTGAGGGTAGACCCCCGTGACCTAATTGTATCTGACAGGCCCACTTAAAGGTCAACTGCCTTTTAGCATCTCTGCACTGGGCACCAAACTTCAGCCCGTAAATGATAGGAAGACTCAACAAGATGCATCCAACCACAGCAGTGCTGAGTGCCTCTGTTTCCCTCAGTGTCCTGCTACTGGAGTAAAATTGACCTGATACTCGTTTTTCCTTTAACCTGGTCTCACAGGTTATTCCAAGCCTTAGGTGCCTTGCTTTGGCACAGTTTCCCCCCTCAGAAGAAACTACTTAATCTCATTCATAATTACCAGTATTTCACATAAATGTTGTTTTTTGAATGACATTAGAAATGGAATCCAAGGCCTCATCTATGCAAGACAAGGACTGTTCTCCTCAGCCTTTTTTATTCTTTACTTTTGAAACAGGGTCTTTCTTGCTCAGGCTGATCTTTTTTTTTTGTGTGTGTGTGTGTGTTTGACTTTTTTTTTATTTTTTTATTTATTTTTTTTCAACAAATAATACACTGCATATATTCTTCTTAGTGGTTAATTGCTGTACAAGATGCGGACTTGTGATCCTATTTACAAACACCATTAGAA
>NW_004524577.1:36675094-36676470 GCF_000260255.1 Octodon degus
ACAAAATGGACATTCATCTGTATACCCCATTTTTTCTAAGTTCCGTTATTGAATATTATAGGTGTGTAAACTCAGCAAAATATTCTAAAAATGTGTAGTCTTTCTCCTGCCTCAGCTGTCTGGCCGGGATTGCCGGGAGTACAACCGAGCCCAGCCTGCATTTTGTTTGTTTGTTTTTTAGTGGTTCTTGGTTTAATCTTTAACTCCCTGCTATGAAGGAAGTTCTCGGCCTTTCAGTTCCAGCAGGCTTGGGCCCAAGTTGAGGTCTGTCATTTATGAGCTGGGTCAATTTTAATTTCTCTGATTTAATTTTCTTTATCTTTAAAGCTCAGATACTAGCACCCGTATCACGAGGTGCGTGACATGGAGTAATAGGCCCTGGGTAGATATTTTTGTGTTTATATTGTGAAACCAGTCGTATTCACATTTAATTTTTCTTTTTTTCTAAATCTATTTATTCATTTACTTATTTGGTACAGGGTTTTGCTACCAAGTGAATTCAGAGCAAACCTCATGTCTCAGCCTCCCCAGTGCTGGGATTACAGGCCTGCACCACCACATCCTGTTTCAGTGGCCAGCACACCACAGTGCTGGCGTGGGTCGAACCCAGGTCTTTGTACTTACCAGGCAGGCTCTTAGAATGCCAAGCTATGTCCCCAGCCCTACATTTAATTTGAACAAAGAGAAAGCTATTTTGTATATCCCTGAAATAGTTCATAGTGATAAGTTTTAAGGAATGTAAGCTTTAAAAAGAAATGTTAAGAAGTGACACATCAAAAGTGGATTTACGGTCCCCCAAAAGTCCAGGGCACCCAGCTGTCCTTCAGTGTGGAGTGTTTGTGCAGTCAAATGACCGGGAGGCTGTTGGCTTGTTCTCACAAACCTTGTGGCCCTCCGCCCACAAAACATTTCCTTAAACACAAGGACACTCAAGACACCAGAAAGACCCCAGGAGAAGAAGCCAGCCAGCGCATGGAGGATTCCTCTCTTCCAGTTCAACCTAAACGTGGAAAGAACTCACGGAGGGAATAAAGGTCACTTACTCTTTAAATTGAGCCTCTTTCTTTAAAATAATTTTTCCAGCCATTTAGTGAGACTTGTTTTGATATTACTTGATAGGAGAGGCACCAGAATTTGTTCATCAGAAGAAGAAGCCCCCAGTCCTCGTGCAGTAAGTCTTAAACTGCAGCATAAACCTTTTCATGCATTCACTAATAACTATTCTCACGTAGTATAAAGCAGAACGACAAGGCAACCATCAGTGCTTATGTTTGGTTTGTTCATCTTTGGAATGAGATTTTTAATAATTAGAGAGTTAGGATATAAGTAGAATTTGTCATGGTATATAAGTGGTTTTTGGGGTTTTTTTTTTTTTT
>NW_004524577.1:36677945-36680233 GCF_000260255.1 Octodon degus
ACACAGATCAGACCCCCCTGTTGTCAGCCTCCCAAGCACTGGGATTACAGCGTGCACCACCAGGCCACGTCTCTCAATGTGGTTTTGAGTCACATTTCTCTTATGGCTGAAGATATTGACCATTTTTTACATAACTATCAGCCATTTGCACTTCTTCTTTTGGGAAGTGTTTTCACTTGAATGGCCCATTTTTTGGTTGGGCCTTTTATTTTTTGGGGGGAGGGCAACTTTTTGAGTTCTTTATTCTAAATATTAGCCCTCAGATTGGGGAATACCTTTTTTTTTTTTTTCAGAATTGGGGATTGAACTCAGACCCTGTGCTTGCCAAGGAAGCACTTATTCCACTGAGCCATCTCTCTGGCCCCTAGGGGAATACCTTGTGAAAAGTTTTTCCTCATTCTGTAGATTGTCTCTTCACTTTATTGGAGGCTTTTTAATTTGGTATCATTCCACTGATTATATCTTGTACAACTAAGGTTCTACTTAGGAATTCCTTGCTTATTCCTGTGTCATTAAGACTTTTACATTTTCTTTCATCAGCAGATTCAGTGTTTCTGTTTTTATATATAGATATTTCATCTTTATGGATCTACATTCATTCTTTTTTCGTGTGTGTGTGTGTGTGTGTGTGTGTGTGTGTGTGTGTGTCTGGCTCAGCCTGCTCTGAGGATGGGGCTGGTGTGGCATATGGTGTCAGAGACTGGACTGCAGACCCTGCATTTGCCTAAGCTTGCCTAAGCATGCACTTCAGACTGCTGAGCTATCTCGCTGCCCCTACATTCATTCATCTGCCCATGCACAGCCAGCTTTCTCAGCATCATTTGTTACAGAGGCTGTAAAGGTATCTTTATAGCCTCTTTAACTGGAAATAAGTGCATGTTATTTATCCCTTTGTCAAAAATCAGATTCATGGAATGGTTTCTGCTCTTTCATTGACAAATCATGTCAGTTTTTATGCCAGTACCATGATGCTTTTATTTTTATGACTTTGTACCATAACTTGAAATATGGGGTTGTGATGTCTTTAGCTTTGTTCTTGCTGTTCAACAGTGGCTTTATTTTCTGGTTTTGTGAAAAATACTGTTTGTACTTTGGTTGCAATTGCATTAAATCTGTATATAATTTTGGATAATATAGCCATCATGACAATATTGTTTCTGCCTATTCAAGAACAAGGAATTCCTTTCTATTTTCTAATGTCCTAGTCCATCTCCTTTTCCCCGAAAGGACTACAGTTTTCATTTCTTCATCTCCTTAATGCCTTAGCTATATATATATTTTTGAAGCTATTGTGAATGGGATTTCTACCTTGATAGATTCATTGCTGTGTAGGAATGGTACTGATTTATGTCTGTTGACTTTGTATTCTACCACTTTCCTGAATTTATTAGTTCTAAGAGTCTTCTGGTGGATTTTTTTGGATCTTCTATGTGAAGGCTCAGGTAAAAATAATTTGTTTTCTTTCGTTCCTATTTGAATTCTTTTCTTGCCTGATTGCTGTGGCTAAAGTTCCAAGCACTACATTGAACAGAAGTGGTAAGAATGGACATGCTGGGCTGGGGAGATAGCTCAGTAGAGTGAGTGCTTGCCTGGAAAGTGCAGGGTCCTGAATTCAATCCCTGGTACTGCAAAATAAATGAATGAATAAATAAATAAATAAAATAATGGACATGCTTCTTTTGTTCCTGATTTTAGAGGGAAAGCTGTTATTTTTTTCCCCGTGTGTATGATGTTGGTAATGGTGTTGTCATAAATGGCTTTTATTAGTTTGAGGTAAGATCCTTCTGTACCTATTTTCATCAGCTCTTTTTTTTAATCATATAAGGATGTTGGATTTTATCAAAGATTTTTCTGCATTTATTGAGGTGATAATGTGATTTTTTTTTGTCCTTCTACTTATGTGATTTATTGCATTTATTGATTTCCATCTGTTGAACCACCCTTGCATCCCTGTGATGAAGCAAACTTGGTCATGATTTCAGATCTTTTTAAAGAATTGAATTATCTGCACATATCTTTTTTTTTATCTGCACATATCTTACTGATTTTTTCATCTATGTTCATTAAAGGAAATTGACCTGAAGCTTTTCATTTTCTGTCCTTGTGTAGTCTTGGGATGAGGCTAATGTTAGCTTTAAGTTGTGAGCTTAGCAGTGTTCTTTCCCTTTCAATTTCATGGGAGGATTTGAATATTGGCATTAGTTCTTTCCAGAAGTTCTGGCAAAATTCTGTGGTGAAGCCAATGAATCATGGGCACTTTTTATTTGGTAAGCTTTTTTTTTTTTTTT
>NW_004524577.1:36681363-36692401 GCF_000260255.1 Octodon degus
TGTCTACTTGTGACTGTTAGTAGTATTACTATTGTATTTATTCTTGTCTACCTTTTATGCCAAATAGCATTTGTTTTACGAAATTGGATGTGCTGGTATTCAGAGCATATGTATTCATGATTGTTAAGTCTTCCTATTAAGCTGTTCCTTTTACCAGGAGATTGTGACCTTCTGATCAGTTTTGGCTTGAAACCTACTTTGTCTGAAAAACAGAATAGCTACTCCTGCTTGCTTTTGGACTCCTGTCACATGGAGTATAGTATTGACCCTTTCATTTCTGGTCTATATGTTTCTTTCTGGATGAGGGCAACTTACAATGTTGTTGCTGTTGTTTTTAATTTCCATTGAATTTTTATATCCTGGGCACCTGTTTAATTTCTTTCCATAACCTCTGCTAGTCTGTGTCTTTTGATTAGAAAGTTAAGAATTATTGAGAATAATTACTGGAAGTGCTTACTAACCCAGTCATTACATACTTTTTACACTGATGACTCCTTTATGTTTTTACATTTTTTTTTAACTGTAGGATTTCCTTGAGTAGTTTCTGCATTGCTGGTTTGATGGTCATGAATTCTGAAGTGCTCTCTATCATGGAAAATCTACTTCTCTGTCAATTTTGAAAGATAATTTTAGCCAGGTGTGGTGCTGCACACCTGTAATGCTAGCAAAAGGATTTGCTTTCTTTTGGTCCAAGATTTGGGAAGGGGTTCCAAAAGGGTGAAAAAGCTGCCTAGTGGCTGGAGGGAGAGGGTTAAGCCATAGTTCTGATGCCAGGTGATGCAGGAGCCCCTCAGAGACTGCCAGGCTCCATGACCTCCTAGTCAAGCTTGAGGGTGAACCTTTCAAAGAGGTACCCACCTAGCCCAGCCTGGGGGCCTGCCAGCCTGCGGAGGTTGGTGAGGTGGTCACCTGTCCTCTTGATGAGCTTCACCTCCTCATCTAGGAAGCGGTTCTCCAGGAAATCACAGAGATGGGGGTTGAACTTGGCAGAGCCCAAGGCATGAAGGTCTAGAAGAGCCTGGTTCAGGTTCTTCTCCAGGGCCAGGGCAGCTTCCATGGCATCCAGGATTGTACCCCACTCATCTTCAGAAGGTTTCTGCACATCTTGAAAAATAATACAGCTGCTACGCTGGCTTTCATCTTCAGGAGATGCTCAGTACCTTCACGTTTCTCCTTGGCCAGCTTGCAGAAGAAATGGTCCGTGCCCACCAGAGCCACGTCTTCGTGGTCAAAGTAGTAGTCAGAGAGAGGTAGGTGTAGGAGGCCCGCAGGTGCAGGTTCACCAAGAGGTAGACAGCAGCTTCCACCTTGGTGGAATAATTCTGATGAATCTGAGAGGTCATGGTTGGTCAGTAATAAGGAACTACCCACAAAAGAATGGTCTTGTCCAGTCCTGGAAGGAGGAGATAGGCGAGAAGATGGTCCCAAGATTTGTACCTGGAAGTATGTGGAAGATGAAGAGGGAGTCTCCGGGTCTGTTCCGTCCAAACACTCTTGAAACAAGAAACAGATCCACAGGTCCTCCAGATATGCCTCAGGAAGTTAAGGCAGAAGGATCACTGTAAGTTTGAGGCCAGCCTAGGCCATATAGTGAGTTCCAGGCTACACAGTAAGTTCAAAGCCAGCCTGGATGTGTAGTGAGACCTTGTCTCAAAAAACAGAGAATTTTTCACAATATATAAACCTGCCTTTACAGTTTTCTTTTAAGGCTTCAAAAGCTTTACTTCAAGATGTTTTGGCCTTGAAGGTTTGTGTTGAGAAAATTCCTGTTATTTTGATAGCCTTGCCTTTAAAAGTTGACATTTTTTAAAGATAACCATCAGTGTTTTTTGTATTCAATTTCTGGGATTTTGACTAAGATCTGTTGTGGAGAATTTATTTCCTGGTTGTGGCTATTTAGGATTCGATATGCCTTGTTCACCTAGATGTTGGATTCTTTCCCTGGATTTAGAAAGTTTCCTGCTCTGATTTCTTTTTTTTTTTTCTTTTCAAAGTTTTATTGATAAACATATAGCAATGAGACAGTTTCAAATCAAATGGAAAGTACAGTTTCAACAAATAATACACTGCATATATTCTTCTTAGTGGTTAATTGCTGTACAAGATGCAGACTTGTGATCCTACTTACAAACACTATTAGAACAAATCATTCTATTCATTAAGAGAATGCAACTATATATCTATCCCAACCACTTTGAATACACAGATACAAAATGGACATTCATAGTTATATCCCAATTTTTTTAAGTTCCGTTGTTGAATATTATAGGTGTGTAAACTCAGCAAAATATTCTAAAAGAGTCCAGTAGTCCATAATAGCATTGGGTCTTCTGTTTAACTGGCAATGTCAGAAATTATTGACCTGAGTCCCCCACAGCTCAACATAACAACATGGCTTTACTTCCTATATTTTGTCTTCATACTTTTCTACTTTTCTACTGGATGGTTAAGACCAAGGTAAAGCAGGACCTGTGCAACAAGAGTTGTAGCTTTTGGGTCTGAGAAGGTCAGTGAAATGCCCTCAGGATTTATCCTGAGATCCTGTACCTCAGATTGTAGAACCTTTGTCAGCGCCTGCTCTGATTTCTGAGAATACATTTTTTTAATATCTTTTGTATCATGTTCTAATATTTTCTTGACTCTTATAATGAAGAGGGGTTTTTCTCATATACCAGCTGTTGGATTAGAGTCCATGGTGTCTGGCTAGTTTTAGGAGATCAGTGAGTACACAATCCACTATGTCAACCTTGTCTTTTATCTCTGACATTCTTTTCTCACATCGATTGTTCCGGGTACTTATAATTTCCACTGAATTTTTATATCCTGGGCATCTGTTTGATTTCTTGATTAGAAATCTCTAATTCTGTACTGAAATTTCCACTTATCTCTAGTGTCATCTCATTAAAATTACTCAGCTTTTTGCCTCTTCCCTAAACTGACTGAATATTTGATTGATTAAATTCTATGTTTATTCACATCCTCTTTGTACTTACTGACCATGCTATGGGTTTGTTTATGTCTTCTTCGATCTCTTCAAACATTTTAACCACTTTGTTTTTTAGTTCGTTGCCTGTAACCTCCTTAACTTCAGTGCCCGTGAGATCAGCTTTTGGAAGTTAAAGATTTTTGGAGGCTTCTTGCTGCTTTTTCTTTTTCTTTTTTTTTTATGTACTTAGTACAGGGTCTACAGGGTCTCACTACACAGATTGGACTCATAGTGATCCTCCTGTTTTCAGCCTCCTAAGCGCTGGGATTACAGGCACATGCCACCATACCCAGTCTGAGTCCCTGTCTCAGCATGTCCGGGGGGTGGGGCCAGTGTGGCATGTGGTTCCAGGGATTGAACCCCGGTCCCTGCGCTTTGCCTAAGCAGGTGCTTTAGTCTGCTGAGCTGTCTGGCCAGCCCTTTGTTGCCCTGTTCTGTCATGTTGCTAATGTTTTAGTGCTGAGCATCAGTTGGGGTAGAAAAACTCTGTCATTACTGTGAAGATGTCTTCAGTTAGCATAGGTTCCTGTTCTGTGACCTTGACTTTGGTTGTTTTGTGTTTATGTAAGTCTTCAGCCTACTCAACATAATAGGATCAGACCTGATCGCTGCATTGCACAGAAAATTGGTCCCAGTAATATCAGCCTCTGCCAAACCAACTATAGATTAATCACACAATTTAAAACCTATTTTTAACAATTTCAACCCTTTCTCAATAACCCAGAAAGACTTTGATATAGTACTGATGACTAGGCTAGAATATAGAAAAGAGAGGGACGAAATAATGCACGCCATAAGTCTCGGTCTTATTTATACTGCGGTCAGAATTCTATCAGCTTGCTTTTGCGTCTGCTTCCACAAATGGAGAAACTTCTCGTTGTAGCAGTGGAGAGGGGCTGAGCTCCAGTCGGCAGGTTCCGTCCAGGTGGCTTGAGCTGGTTTCCCTCCTGTCATCTCTCCGTGAGTGAAGGTGTGCGTGAGGTCTGGACGGACTACCGCGCCTTTCTCTTGTTCTCTTTGAAGACAGGACTATGATTGGTTTCAGCTGTGTTCCTCATGCCTACCTTAGGGTCTTATGTCTCTGTCTTTTTTGTTTTGTGTTGTTTTTCAGAACCGGGGATTGAACTCAGGCCCTTGCGCTTGCCAGGCGAACGCTTATTTTACTGAGCCGTCTCCCTGGCCCCCATGTCTCTGTCTTATGATCAGAGACCTCAATTATAGCAGATTCAGGGGAGGGAGCGGCGTGGCTCTTTGCACATCCGGTCCTCTGCCGATTTCCAAGGGGGCTTTCTCATTCTGCACCGCTTCCCTCCAGTATAAGTTCAGCAAGCTGCTTATGTCTCCTCTTTTCAGCCTGCTCGAGGAGACCCTGATGTACATCCCCTGTGGTTACGCTGCTTCTCTCTGGCTCTCCACCTGCACCAAGCTCCAACTCTGCACCTCACAGAGCATCTCCATCCAGCCCACGAACTCAGCGGTGCTTAGGGCCGCGGAGCTCAGATCTTGGCTGGCAGTGGGCGCATTCCCGCGCAGTCTCTGAGCCCCGCTGCGTTTGGGGGGTAGGTGGCAAGCAGGATACGGCCTGGACTCGGAGCTTGCAGGTGTTTGGGGGCGTGGTGAGGGAGCGGCTGCGCGAGTGCTGCTCCAGTTTCGTTCCTCCTCCCCCAGATTTTTCTAGTTGCACCCACTGTCTGCCCTGCAGCTCCCTGAGTCATGGATCTGTCAGCGTCTGATTCCGAGTCCCTCGCCAGGACCAGGGGTTTCTTTCTTTCTTCCTAAGGGCCTGTGTGTCCTAACTCACTCACTGGCTTTTGGTTCTTTAGCATCCTGATCTGTGACTGCCCCTTTCTCGGCTCCTTCATCCACTGGGGAGGGAGGTGGTCGGGGACATTGGGTGGCGATTCCTAGTCTGGGCCCAACTGCAGCGTTTGGCTTCTTCCCTCAGGGCACTGGACCTTTGCCTAGCAGAGCATATTTGCCAGACCAGTGCTAGGAGGAAGACACAGCCCTGCTTCCTTTCCTAAGAAGACCTGGTACTGAAATTCATCAGATGAACTTCTCCTTCAAGTTGCCCTCCTACATTTGGGTCTTTGCTTTTAGGTGATGTTTATTTTATTTATGTATTATGTATTTGGTACAGGGTCTACAGGGGCTCACTACACAGATCGGACTCATAGTGATCCTCCTGTTTTCAGCCTCCCAAGCACTGCAATTACAGGCGCACGACACCACGCCCAGTCTCAGCAGAGGCAGTGCCAGCACAGCACATCGGGACTGGAACTCTGGCTGCTGCGCTCTGCCTAAGCAGGCGCTTTTGTCCATTGAGCTATCTGGCCAGCCCTAGGCTATGTTTAATACATGATACACTTTACTTTTTTTTTTTTTTTTTTTTTTTTTGCGGAACCGGGGATTGAACTCAGACCCTTGCACATGCCAGGAAAGCGCTTATCCTCCTGAGCCATCTCCCCGGCCCCACTTTACTTCTTAAATATACTTTTAAGTCAAGGTTAAGCATGGCATGAGGAATGAAGTATTCTGGTCCTTGTTGAAATATTCTGAAACGAAACAAAATTTGATCTGGGGAGATACCTCAGTGGCACAAGCGCCTGCCTGGCAAGCACAAGGTCCTGAGCTTGACCCCCAGTACCAAAAAAGCAAAACAAACCAAAATCTTCTGAAATCAGATACAGTATATACTGTGTAGCAAATGCAGTAGAAGGGATAGTACTTTTCATTTAGTGACTTTCTTCTCTTGACTGTTGTCCAGTAATGCATTGCTCTCAAAAGAGGATCTAGACAGAGCAGAATAAAGAATTAGCATTGTTAGGAAATACCAAACAGTACTGAAACTCCATGAGTTTCCATTCATCTTAACTTATCTGTAAGCCATGGTTTCTTGGTTTTTTTTTTTTTTTAATTTTATTTATGTGTGTGTGTGTGTGGCCAGCTCAGCCCACCAGGGGGCGGGGCTGGCTGGCATGTGGTGCTGGGGGATTGAACCGCGGTCCCTGTGTTTTGCCAAGCTTGTTCCAAAGTAGGAGCTTTAGACCACTGAGCCATCTCACCAGCCCCTGTAAGCCATGGTTTTGAAAACAAACTGAAAAACTCTTTTGGAGACTTCCACCTTTCTGTGAACACTGGATAAAAGCCACCGATTAAAATCACTATATAACTTTTTTTTTTTTTTCAAGCTCTGGCAAGTTTTATTAATGAAAAATTCTGCTTGGTTCATTTTTCACTGGTTGGCTCGGGCACGCTTCTTATGATACCAGAATCACCTGGATCAATGATTGCCAGCGTGCACACTCTGTAGTATTTTCCACATGCTGCGCCCAGTTCGATATTATTGCTGGTGTACTGGTGGACACCAGTTTTGGCCAACATGGTCTAGTATTCTCTTTCAGATTTCCTCAAGGCTGGGCAGTTGTTGGCAAGGATGACCAATTTTGCTTTGCCCTGTCTGATCATCTTCAGCATCTGCTTGTACCCCAGCATGTACTTTCCACTTTTCATAACAAGTTGGAGCCTAGAGTTGATGGACTCCAGCGATGTTTTTGTCTTCTTTGTGGCCACCACTTTCCTTCTTAGGTGCGGCCGGCCGTCGACCAGGAGCAGCCGCCAAGAGGGCCGGGGAGCGAGAAAGTATAATTGTGTTTTCTATATTCTCTATTAAAATGATAGTCAACCTCCTAGATTGATTATTTTTAGAATAATGTATCTTTTGATACCATCAAATATATCTGAAAAGTTTAAACATAAATTAAGGCAGAGTTTCTGGATTTTTATTCATAGTTACCTTTTGTTCCCAAAGCAGGCATCAGTATTTAGGGGGAACATGCATATGGGCTGTCATGGTGTAATCTAACAAAATGCCACAGACTGGGAGACTTAGGCCACAGTTATTTTCGCACAGTTTGAGGGACTAGAAGTCCAGCAGGGTCAGTCCATGGCAAGAGCTCGAAACTAGTTGTCTCCCTGTCTGTCCTCAGGTGGAGTTTCCTTAGTTCAAGTGTGTGTGTGTGTGTGTGTGTGTGCGCACACGCGCGCGCGCTCGCGCATTGGGGGGGGTATTAGAATTCTTTGGCATCTCTTCCCTAAGGACGCTAATCTTCAGACCAGGACCTGAATTTTCCTCTTTCTGGGGCAGAATACCTGACACTCCTAACTTAAAGTAGGAGAGGTTTAGTTTGGCTTCCTGTTCAGGAGATCCTTGCAGGTCATGGCTGGCTGACTTCCCAAGCAGAGACATCGTGATGGGAGGATGGCACAGGAAAATGGCTCAAGCCATGGCAGCCAGGAAGCAGAGAAGGAAGGGAGGAGCCAGGGCCAGGAAGCCACACTCTCCCCACCCCCCTCCAGGTCAGCTGCCTCCACGCAGGCCCCGCCTCCTAACAGCACACTGGTCACTGAACACAACAGCAGGCGAAACTGCTGATGAGAGATGACCTCACGGACCAGTTAGCCACCTCCCAAGCACAGGAGACGGGGGGCATCGTAGGTCCAAGCCAGAGCAGGGCCCATCCTTATGACCTCTTTCGAGCTGAATGAATTCCTTAGAAGCCTCGTCTTCAAATACAGCTATTGCTCCAGTGTGGGGCTATGTTCTGAGAAGTGTGTCATTAGGTGATTTCATCATCCCAGTGTGCACTTACACACTGCGTGACACGGCTGACTGCGCCCGGGCCAGCTGCCGCATGTGAGCTAGACCCTCTGTTTCTGACCACAGTGTCCTCACTCTGCACACGGCTGTACAGCCACAGTGGGGTGGGTGTCGGGGCTTTAGTACTGAGCGCGAATTTGGGGAGAAGACAAAATCCAGCCCATAGGACATTCACTGAAAAGTTCCTTTTAGTATATGTTCTGCTGTATAAAAAGCATCACTTTTAGCTACATGCTGTATTGTGTTATAATAAAATAAATAATGAAGAGCTAGATGTTGAGTACTTTTTATAACTTGTGGAGTAAATTAATTCTATTAGGTTTTACTTCATTCTGTTTTTGAAATGTCTACTTCTGGTAATCTAACTCATAATACATATTTTGTATTTTTTATTTATTTATTTATTTATTTATTTATTTATTTTTTTCAAAGTTTTATTGCCTATTTTGTATTTTTTTACAGTAATTTTTTGTATCAGGGATCAAACTCAGGACCTTGAGCTTGCCAAGCAGGAGCTTATGCCACTGAGCTATCTCCCTGGCCTTCAGTCATTTTAAATATGTTCCAAAATAGAAATTAACGTACTCTTAGAACTGAAAAATGGAACCAGACTTTTTCTAAAAGAATGCAAGCCTGCCTTGGCAGTTTATATGGTAGACATTTCCCACAAACCAGCAGAGCTTAATGAGCTGCTCCAAGGTTTTGACAAAAATATATTTTAAATGTGTGACGATGCAAGCAATTTACTTAAGAATATGAGACTATATTGGCAGGAGAGTACTGAACTTAGGAATATTTCCACTTTCCCTTCCTTTTCTGAGTGTGTTGGGTTTGACAAAGACTCCTAAGTGAAAACAAACAGTACATTTAATAGTTACTCGATAAATTTGGGCAGAGTCTTTTTTAGTAACATAAAAAAATGGAAATAAAGTCTGGTGAAAGACAGGACTCAATAACAAACCCTTTTCAAGTGAGATATCTTTTATTCTTTGCTTTCAACAAATTTTAACAAAGCTATTTAAAATGTCAGTGAATAGATAATTACAAATTATGTTGGGTACAAGATTGCAACCTGATAAAGTATGAAGGCAGCCAAAGAATGGAGTGATGGTTTAATGACAATTCCATTCTTATCTACTTATTTCATGAATATACTCTCCCAAAGCTTGCTTCTGTACAAATAAAAAAGAGTCAAATTGATATTAAAGTCTCATTCTAGCTCTATGTATTATTCATCCTTGGGTACATGAATTAATTTTTAAAGGTCTTTATCTTATTGAGAGGTTGATTTCCAAAGTGATTCTTACTCAATAAGCTTTAATTAAAATTTATATATATATATATTTTTTCCTATCAATTGTGAATTAATAATAATTGTATTGGTAACAATCTGAAGGGAAAATTATTAATCTTGGCTGTCAATTTATTGAGATATTTTTGTTGCAGAGAAAGTAAGGTCAAGCAAAGATTTCTAGGCATAAAGCATATTATATTTGATCAAAGGAAACAGAATGGGACTATGAGTTCTAGGAGGAAGAAAAGAACCATGGTAGAATTCCTCACTGTTAACAAAGAAACACGCTTGTATTATCTTCCTAAAGCATGATGGAACACCAGCTTCTTATGGGACTTACATTCCACTGCACACTTTATGAAGCATTTTAACTTCATTTTTAAACAGCCACCATTTTAATACATTGCATTATATATCATTTCAACTATTTCAACTTATAATGAAAAGTTAGATGTCAACTTGAGTATATGAGAAAGGATAAAGTTACTAAAAACCCCTTTGAGGATATCCTTAAATATAAAGCCTCTGCATTGGAAGGTTTAATTGGGTCCACTTGAAGTTTGTTCAAGTGCTACACGCCATCTTATTTTAAGGATGACCCTGTTATATGTTGGACAAATGCTCATATCTGTGGACCAGGTTCCCTTCTCCTCTGGAATAAATTAAGGAGACCTCTTTTGATCTGTGTGAACCCAATTTTTCTCTTGTCTCCTCCCCTCCCCTCATCTCTCCTACCTTCCTCTCTCCTCCCCTCTGCTACCTTCCTTTTCATTTCTCTCATTTTTTCTCTTTTTTCTTAAGGACAGACCATTTCTCTTTTGTTAGTAATATTTGTTTAGGAAAAGCTCCATATAATCAATTAGCTTTCTCAGAGAGTTGAGTTTTATTCCAAAAAATATTTGTGTACTATACCGAGGTAGGCACAGCTTAAAATATGTAAGTAATTTGGCTTGATACAAGGCATATTTGCTGGCATTACAACCTTATCAAAGCCCCACTGGGAGGCATCGGGTCCCAGTGCTTCATATGTGGTAGGCGAATGTTCTAACACTGAGTCAGATCTCCAGCAAGAGACAACATTAAGAGGATGTTCTAGGTCAGAGTTTGCAAACTGAAAGCTTGTGGTCTGGCCATGATTTACATAATAGGGTTTATTCGATCTCACTGTATGTGCGTGTTCAGTTGTTTAAGAACCAGAAGGTTTCACCTAAAAATTCAGCCTTCAAGCTTTTCTTGGAAAACTGTCATGTCTAGAAGCACTGGGCCCACATTTTCACAGGGCAAGAGCCTGAGATGCTGCCCCACACGGCAGAACAATCTCCAGGTTGTTCTTGCTGTGTGTGTATGCTAGCCTGCTTCATTCGCCCTTGACATCTGCCCTGCTACAACAGACAGGAGAGGTTGAGGTCTTAATTTGTATTTTCCCTCGGGCTTGAGGGAATCTCTAGACAGCTACATATGTATTTTAGGTTACTGTGACCCTATTAAAAACTGGTCTGGGTAGATCACACATTCATATTATCCCTGCAGCTTTCAGGGATGGTCACTGAAAGAAACAGTGTCGTGTAACCTGCTATACCACGTGTGGAGGGGGCACACGTTTCCCTCTGTTACTGTTGCTGTTCAGTACAGGCAAGATATTTATTTAAAGTCTACTGAAACACTGTTTCTATTAAGAATTTGTATCCATCTTTTCAAAAACCATGACAGTCAAACTAAGGATTACATTTACTTTTTATTTGGGAGGCCAGAAAAGGTCTAAGGGCAATTTATCATTTAATTCCCATTATTTTGTGTTACACCTCAAGATGTACATATTCTGTTATCTCTTGGGCTCTTGTACTTGCCTTCTGACTTCAGTTTCATTGACTTGATCATTGTGTCTCTCTCTTCTCTCTTTCCCATACTAGAAATTGAACCCAATCTTCATAGTGAGCTATTTCACCAGATCTTTTTAATTTTGAGGCAAGTTTCCTGAAGTCACTGAGAGACCCCGGCTGGGCTTGAACTTGCCATCTTCCTGCCAGAAGGCTGGGATGACAGGCATGCAGCACACTTGGCAGTTCCTATTTTTCATATGTACATTTTCTTCTCTGTC
>NW_004524577.1:36692801-36695032 GCF_000260255.1 Octodon degus
GCATGTGGTGCCCGGGATCAAACTGTGGGCCCTGCACTTGCCTAAGCAAGTGCTTTAGTCCACTGAGCTATCTCACTGGCCCTTATTTTCTTTTTTTTTTTCTTCTTTTTTTTTGTGGAACCGGGGATGGAACTCAGGCCCTTGAGCTTGCCAGGGAAGCGCTTATTCCACTGAGCCATCTCCCCGGCCCCTAATGCCCTTATTTTCTATATAACACCACCTGTTGCAAAGTCATAAGATGATAATAACAGCAAAAGCTATGTTTTCACCCTAATTCATGATCTATACATTCTTTCTCGGTCTGTGGTAAGAAAAAAGAAAAGGACTTTTTTATCTAGCACTCTTGTCATAAAAAGATCAAAAGATTCATCTATACATAGTAGACTTTAGACATTTGATCATAAAAGAATGTTAGGGAAGACTGGGGTGTAAACTTTTCCTCTAGTGATCAGGAGTGGGAGAGTTGCTTTGCTTCACTAAACTGCTGAGGGATTTAGCTTCACTTACATTTTTATGGATTATTAATTAATGCCATGGACAGAGACTCAGTAAACTACATGGTGTGACGAGAAGCCCGTAACTGCTAAGGTAACAAATAGTAATTTTCTTTCAGTGACACTTCTTTTTGAGACCAATTTGGTTCGCAACCAGTTAGGTTCACAGCCAGAATCATGGAACAATTTAAGTCCCTGAACAGAGGTACCTCTGAGCCTAAACAAAATGTGTGCAAAAAAGAATGTGCAGAAGACAAACTCTCCTAAATTTATGCATGTGGACAAGTCAGTGTGGTTGGACAAACGTAGTGGAAAGCCACAGTCATAGCACGAACTTGCCAGGTTTGCTAGAAGCACCTGTCCTGCTGTAAGGAACGAGGCAGGCTACTGCAGACTCTTGCCTCCGTGGATCCCAGGCTCAGGCTGTGGCTCAGCTGCTCAGGGTATCCTTAAAATGGCTCTGACCACACAGCATGCCTGCGATCTCATTTCTGCGGTTTATCAATTGCACTAAATTTCAAGCCTTTTTTTTTTTTCTCTGAAAACTCTGAACCCCTCATTGAGGACTGCAGGAACAACGTGTGCCAAGCCTCTGGTTTCAAAGTTCAGCAGCTTTTGAATTATTTGACTGGACAAAAGGTCGAAAGGTATCTTTCACAGCAGGGGAAGTGTAATTTTCCATGGCTTTATGATGTTTTGAAATGGTTGAAGTGCTCGCTCCCTAAAATTTCCATAAAGAAATAACTTTTACTGTGGTGTAAACATGTGTAGCAGAGGTCCTGGGAGTCTCACCCTCAGTGCGCGGCCCAGGAGTACCGGATCAGAGGAGACTCCAGTTTAGGGCTGGGCGTGGTGGCGCGCACCTGTAATCCCAGCAATCAGGAGCCTGAGGCTGGAGGATTGTTGCGAGTTCGAAGCCGGCCTGGGCTACAACGTGAGTTCAAGGCCAGCCTGAACTGCATAGTGAGAAAGTCTAGGGGTCAGGTTGAAAGTAGGCAGCTTTAACGTAAAAAAAAAAAAAAATCTCCAAACTTGGGAACTTAAAACAGAAACCTCAACTCTGTGGTTTAACTTTATCCATGCTTCTGCAAACAGCTGGGAGAAGAGCTCCGGCATCCTTGCTCTGGCTTCCTAAGCACCTGTGGGGCCCTGCTGTGATTCCGGTTGTAGTCGCCTGTCACACATCCACGTGCCTGCACAGCAGACTTGTTTTCACGCGTGTGATCATTTCTGGATTTCCACTCGGAATGATTGTCTAAGTTGGTGCGGCATCTACCTCCGCGGGCCACCAGCCGGCTGGGAATGGTCGCTCTCGTGTGCTCAGCTCTGAGTTTAGTGCAGAAGTGGCCCCAGCAGAAGTTAGACTTAGCTCTCCCAGGGAATAGCAAATCGACGCGGATATACCTCTTAACGCTCGCCTCACCCCTTCTGGGCTTCCCTTCTTTTTACCACCTCAGCCTTTTCGGGGTGGCCGGAAAGCGGCTTTTGAGACCCAATTCAGGATTCCTGTCCTGTAACAGGGGCGTGCTTCGGCGCCACCACCGTCTCCATCACCATTCGCGACTAGCAACACCCTGATGGACTCCGATCTTTCGCAAAGCGTCCAGGATGCATTTTAGGAAGTGCCAGCCCCGAGCCCGCGGGCCCCGGCACTGCGGCCGCTGTCACCGTCTCCCTCGCCGGGCGGGCGGCGCACAGCGGCCGGCACCCCGCGGCCCTCCCCGCCCGGCCCGAGCT
>NW_004524577.1:36696083-36740977 GCF_000260255.1 Octodon degus
CCTGCGGGAGCTCGCCGGGCCGAGCGCGAGCCGGGGGCCGGGGGAGAGGCCAGACCCGGTAAGAGCCGGCGCCTCCGGGACCGGGGCCGCGACCTGGGCTCGGGGAGGATGGGGCTGGCGTCCGGCTCGAGGTGGTCTGCGGCCGGGGCGGAGGACAGCCGCGGAGTGGGGCTCGGGGGCTCGGGTGGGCGGACTCGGCCCTGGAGGGTCAACCCCTCCCGGGAAAGGGGGCCGCGCCGTGAGTGGCCGGGCGCCGCGGAGAGCTCGCGGGGTTGCGCGACTCGGGGACCCCGGGACGAGGCAGCGGCTGATGCTGCGAGCCGACTGCTTCGGGTTCTGCTGCTTCGCTTTGTAACTTGCCGAGCCCCAGAGAGCGGCTCGGCGTGGGTCGCCAGCGCGGGCCTTGTCCCGGGTCTGCGAGCCTGTGCGCTGGGGCCGCGGCGAGGAGGGCGAGGCGGCCAGAGAGGGGCCCGAGGGGGGCCGGCAGCGGGCCGGCGGCGAGTCTCGCACTTTTTGGCAGCTGCGGCGGAACGCTCGACTCCGCCCCTCTGCGCCCTGTTGCTGAAGCTGCCTCCTTCCCGGCTGCGCGATCTAACCTCCAGCTCTCTCCTTTCTCTCCCCCAGGCTTCCTTTGGAAGTTCGAGCCCAGGTTTGTAGTATTTTCTTACCTCTTCGTTGGGCCCCAGAGGGGAAGGGGGGCTCAGAGATGAGTTGCTGGAGGTCCCCTGCGCAGCAGCTTGTCCTGCAGTTTATTTCATGGTTAGTTTTTAACAGTTTCGGGAGACGTTAGTTAATCAAGTTGTTTAAGCAAGGAACGGTTATATTCTTTTTTTCTTGGAATAAAAAAAAAAAAAGTAAGCTGCTGACAGATGAGTGTCCTTTTAGTTACTGTAGCTTTAGTTCCTGCGCCTCTTTTGCCCTCCACGACCAGACCGATGAATCCTCTATCAACTTTTCACTAACTTGAGCAACTTAAGTTTTTAATTTTGTTTTTCTGGAAAGATTGTTACAGATGTGTCAGAATTTTGGGGCACCTTGGGTTGTTGGCCAATAACGCCCCGTTTTCTCTCGTCTCGTATTTCCTAGTTGACAAATTTCTACAGATTGAATTAAAGTGGAAATTTGAGTTAGACCTACCTTAAAAACAAAAAACCAGCGGTGATGAAAGGATTTTTGAGCTCAGACAGCCCTAGATTGTCTCCTACGCTGTTTCCTAAACGTTGTGAAGTCAGAAAGCCCTGTCAGAATCTGAGGAAAGCAAGGACCCGCTCCTGAGGTCTGCGCTGGAAGGAGCCTGAGGTGGAATTTGTGGGGACCCTCCCCGCTGCTGCGCCGCAGGACGGCTTGAGGCTTACATTCCCTTTTCCAGCCCACTTTTGACCGCCATTTTCCCCCCTCATAAAATGGTCCACTTCCTTTATGTTTGACCGTGAGGGACACTTAATTATTGCCTGTCCTGAGCCGTCACCAACTTCAGTAGCGGAACATGGGTGTGCCAGGTCTTTCCACACGTTGCCTTTGGACGAATTGTCCATTTTCTTTGCAATATTGCTCTTTTGTATTTAGTCAGCTTTCAGGGTCTGTCCTGTATTAAAATATTAAAATTATTAATATGTAATTCTAAAATTTAATGCGTTAAAAAGGATTCTAAAAGAACAAATAGAATTTGTGATCACTTAAGAGAGCCATGTACATCTAAAACTTGTCTTAAAAAGTCAGTAGTTTTGGAACAAATGTTTCTTTGTTATGATTGATTTTGAGGAAAGAATATTTATGTACACGATGCCAAACATCTGGATGATAGTGGAATTCTTCCATTTTGCATCACTCTGCTTTTAAGAAGTTGCAATTTGAAAATCTGAAAGGCAGTGTTGTTTTGATGTCTGAACAGAAATGTAAAACCTGCTATTAATCATTTTGCCAATTTATAAAGAGAATTTTAGAGCTGGAATGAACTATTAGGCCGTCTCAGCCAATGCTGTGTATTTTATAAATGAAGAACTGGCACCAGACCCAGAAAGTTTGAATGTCTTGCTTTAGGTCCCAGGATGTTAAGGACAAAGCCAGGAAAAGGCCCTCAGGCCCTGCTCTTGCATCCCACTGTCCTGCAGTGTAGGTGTCCAAGATTTCTGCAGAAAGCAGTCTTGTAATGGCGGATGTTCTGTTAAGTCTCATAGATACTGTATCGTTTTGGGGACTAATTACTGGAACTCTCAGAGTGTAAAATTGAAACATCGAATTATATCTCTAGTTTTTCCATAGTGAAAAAAGTTTTGGCCTTGTGCAGTGTTTTGGTAATTTTCTCACACTGTGCTTAAAGTTTAAAATAATGAAAACAGGCCAAATTTTTTTGAGAGGGGGAAAGAAATTCCTGTATCAGGGCTTCTCCCGGCAGTCAGGAACACTGTGTACCTCTTTGTCGCAGCCTGGAGCCTGCAGGCTAACAATGGATGAGCTGGAGTTAGACCCTGCTGTCACCCTTGACTGCTGTCTGCTTTGTCCCCTGCCTCCAGGCTTCTCTTACTTGAGAATTGTTGGTCCAGTTGATTTAGATACTAATCTAAAACTAGAGAAGAAAATACTATATTTTTTCTTCCTTTTTTCAGTGTATTTGGTTGTTGCGGGGTCTCACTATGCAGCTTTGACTCATAGTGCTCCTCCTGCTTTCAGCCTCCCCAGTTCTGGGATCACAGGAGTGTGCCACTATGCCCTGCTCAGCCCACCCTGGGGTGGGGCTAGGGTCCTGTGGTGCTGGGGATTGAACTACGGTTTCTGCACTTAACTAAGCAGGCACTTATTCCACTGAGCTGTCTCACCAGCTCTAAAAATCCTGTTTTTCATGTATTTTATTTCATTCTCTTGGGATTGTGAATTTTGTTTTTTTAAAGTATTTTGTTGACTTCATATTTGCTATTAAAAACTATTCCACTTTTACACACAAACATGAATTGACAGAATCAACTTGAGTGGGATCTGTCTTCTAAACCTTTGGGTGTGACTACTTTTTCCCTTCACATAATCCTAAGAACTTTTTAGTAATCCAGAGTACAGTGTAGACTTGCAGTTTATGCCTGTCTGATTGATGCTAGAAGTTTGAAATACTGTTACGGATACATAAAGTGATAGGCCTTGAGAGACAGTTTCTGTATAGTTGTTGTCCAAAACTTGTATTTGTCTTAGAAGTCAAATTTCATTGAGTTTTGTGTTCATTTGCAGGTAAGAATTTGAATAAAATTGGCGTTCTTTTCCTCTGTGTATTAGCCTTAGCGAATAGGAAATTCTTGTCTTCCATTCATGGAAATGTAATCCTTCTGACATTTTGCTATTACTTTTAGATGAAGGTATTGAACTAATAAGCAAGTTTGACTGCTTTTCTCTTAACAGCATTTATTTAAGACCACGCCACTTAAATCACTTTGCTGCTGTTGTAAGCTTTGCTGCTCCTGGACAAGAGCCCTTGTAAAAGTGTGTGCGAATTACTCTGCCTTGTTCTTTTGCTGATTTAGATGCCTTCTCAGAACCTTGTGGACTTACTTTATAACCTGTAAAGTACGTAGTAAATTTATTTAATAAAACCCACATGTAAACATTAAAAGAACTGGCAGAAGGAAAATTTTTACTGTCTTTTGTAAGCAGCCTTGTGAACACGTAGTGATTCGGTTCGTTTCTTTCCAGTTGGGTCTCTGTCTTCCGAGGATCATGATTTTGACCCCACTGCTGAGATGCTAGTTCATGATTATGATGATGAGAGAACTCTTGAAGAGGAAGAAATGATGGATGAGGGCAAGAACTTCAGTTCTGAAATTGAAGACTTAGAAAAGGTAAAGGATTTGAGTCAGTATTTCACCGCAAACTTTTGGTAAGGATTTTAAAATTGTGCCATAAATTATTTTTCATTGTACCTGAAATAAAAATAAGGTGTGCATTTATGTTTTTTAACTGTAATGTCACTTATTTTCTCCTTTTGAGAGAAACCTAATAAGTACGTTAATATGTAATTTTTTAAAATTATGTCTGTTACCTTTTATTTACACCAGTATAGTGAAGAGCTACACCTGGTCTTCTCACAGATAAAAAATAAAGAGAGTTTGACCTTAAACTTAGTTCTGAATTCTAGCCCAGTCCTGTCTTCATTATCTCCTGTCACTGGTCAAATTTGTGTTTAAGTGCTATAGTAAATACAGGGAGAAGTCTTTTTTTTTTTTTCTTCAGAGTTGGTAGTGTAAGAAAACTAGTGGGCTTTTCCTACACTTTGAAGTGTTAATTAATTAGTAATAGCCTGTTCTGTATACTCCAGTCATCTTTTCAGAGTTTGTGGGAGTGAGCACCATTTATAACTTTTTAAACCCAAAGTCAGCATAAATTCAAATGAACTATATTTTAAACCTGTATTTATACTAGGACTGTGGAGCGACGTCTCCATAGGGTGTCACTGTAGGCTTTTAGAATGACAAAAGCTTTCAGGAATAATATTGAATACTAATCCTTTGAGTTCTTGTACCTTTTTTGGAGAAAGCAAAACATGTTCTTAGGTAATCCCTGCTTACTGTCTCTCTGAGGCAGAGTTGGAGTGTTCCACTTCTAACCTCCGTGTTGCTACATCGGGAAGCGGAAGGCAGATGCGCTGGAGGGCTAAAATTTTCTAAGGACACTTACTCATTTAGCCAATTAACCAGATGAGGTTTATTCCCTTAGAAAAAAGTATCTCCTGAACCAGGCCAAACAGATTTAGAAATACAAAGCTAGCTGGTATGAAATACCCAAGAGTAGAGAAGTCTTCTGCCTGGTGCTCCTTTCCAGGGTCTGATAAAATGCTCATGTCCCATGTGCATCTGCACTCCTCTTTGCCCAGGCAGGCCCTTTCTGTTTCCTGGGGGGCTGGGGGTGGACCTTAGACTGAGAACTACAGTCTAGTTGAGGATGTTACCTAGCCAGGGTTTGTAGCAACAGAACAGCAGTTTGACAAGTTGTTGAACTCTAGGAGCTTAGAGTTTAATGTGGGGTGATAAATGGGAACCAGTTTTGTTTTCGCAGAACTGGGGATTGAACTCAGATCCTTAACACTTGGCGGGCAAGCGCTTATTCTATTGAGCTATCTCCCTGGCCTGGGAACCAAATTTTTTAACATGAAATACAGCTGTGAAAGAGGGAAACACTGAGAGGTGTGTAGATTTTGGGAGAGGTCATTTAGCCCAGGGTGCGAGTTCGGGAAGGCTTGGTGCTAGGTCATGCTTCTCTCCTGTAGTGTCAGAAGTGCCCCTGCTGTCGCCTGCTGCAGCCCAGCAGAAGCATGCCTGCAGCTCTCGGCAGCCCTAAGAGGTGCACCCACCCAGCCACACGCGTTCCTGCACTCCTGACCTGGAGGAGCCGAGGTGCAGGCTACCCCGCGCACCTGCTCCTCCTCCTCCACACCTGTTGCTGAAGTTGTGCAGGTGTGACTGTCCCAGCCTGCCTGTGCACAGGACAGAGGTCCTTGGTGCTTTCCTAGCACCTCTTCCTTATGATATGCTTGTCGTGGACAGGCAGTGTAGTTACAGCATGATGGAAGAAAACATTTGGTGCAGGTGCCTTGAGACTGCGTGTTAGCCCTGCAAAAGGCTCTTTGTCAGTAAACGGAAACTTACTCTGTTAATTTACTCTTTAACTACTGCTGAGTGCAGACAACCTGTGAGATGTGTGCAGGCTAGTGAAGTTTTATTTTTCAGACTAGTTTTTATTCTTTCAGAGATTCTAGCAGTACCCACTTCAGTCTGTATTTGGCAAGTTTCAGAAGGCCATTGAGCTTGGTAGGGGGGTGCATACCTGTACCCTGCTGTTTGGGAGGCCGAGATGGGAAGGAAGCCCACATAGCCAACAAGGTGGAGATCAAGCTGGAGTAGCAGCAAGACCCTGTCTTGAGAGGAAAGGACATCGAAAAGAGGAAAAATACGATGCAAAAAACAATGGTGAAGAGTTGATAATTTAGCTATTTAGTAAATGCTGGTGATTAAATCTTTGTTTCATCATACGTGTTGCTGAAGTTGTGCAGTCAGAATTATAGGACTTTAAATGTCTCGACTTCTCTGTGTGTATGTGAACTTCTTTGCTTCTTGGCAAAATGCAAGAGCTCTTTAAGTAAATTCTAGAGGAGACCCAGCCATGTGACTCCATGCTTCAGGCTAGCCTCACTCACTGCCAGCGGACTTTCTGAGTGACTCTGCCCCGAGCGGGGACCGACCAGCTCTTATCTGTAGTAAAGGTATCTCTAGATCAGGCCGCTGCGCTCTGCTGATGTTTAGTGGAACATGGAAAAGAATGTTAAGAATATTTGAGCAGGAGGCTCAAATATAAAGAGTGAGTAAGGATCATTAAGGTTCTAAACGTCTTATGTTGATTATTTCTGTACAGTGTAAAATACTGGGTCATGTGAATCTTTCACTGTTGGAACAGCAATTTAGATACTGGTACATATTAACAGTCCTAGGGACATGTTGTTCATACTCATTTCCAAATGCGATGAATGAGTTTTCACGCTCATAGCTAATAAATTTGGTGGATTCTTGACTATAGGTATGCTCTGTATTTTAGTACTTGCAAAAATTTCGTATAGCCCGAGGTATGGAAAACAAGATGAGAGATGCAAATTCATTTTTCTTACAGTAGCTCTTGGGGTGGGAGGCATATAAATCATACAACTGTGTTTGAGTTATTAAATATACTAGAATGAGGTCATACCTTTTATTTTTTCATGTTACTGCTTTTTGAGAGCTTTTAATAGTCCTACATATAGAGTTAGAACGTTTGAGAAGTGTTTACCATTCTTTTATTAGTATAGCTTCCCCATGCTATTTAAAATTTTGAAAAAAAAATTAAAAAGCAGAATCACAAAGTTAAAAAAATCTTTTCTACCTCATAGACTTTAGGTGCTTTTAAAAATGTTTTGTGAGGTATCGGCCTTGTTACGTTAGTTACTGAAATTGATTTGTCTCACATAACTTCTTTTCGCCTGGCTAACACCTCCTCCAGGTGATGAGACAAGACTTGGCTCAGAGGCCCTAGTGATGGTTGGAGGTGGCACTCATTTAGAAGTAGCGTTGATGAACGTGTGATAGAACAGTAGCTGTTGCTAGTAGGTGCCTCCTGATTCCTGACACAGGAGAGTTTGTATCACAGGGGCAAGGAAATAATGGTATTTTCCTTTTTACAGAAAAAAGAAGTGGAGGTGAGAAAGGGATGCGGGCCCCTTGACTTACAGAGCAGCTTATCACAAGTTTGACTAGGGTGAACCGTGTTCCTTAGAGCTAAATAGGTTCAGCAGGATGCCCAGGAAGAAGAGCTCCGTGTACTTGCGTGGCTGAGAAGGGCTCAGATGAAGCCTTTTAAGTTAATGTAGCTACTGTAGATCTTCAGACACCTTCAGGTTTACTAATTTAATTTTTAAAATTATTTTTCATGTTTCCAAGGACTGAACCTATTATAAATAGGCTCTAACGGAAGTGCATCTGCAAGGTGCTTCAGGAGCTGGGCTCACCTTTTACAGTTTTGCTTTGAAAGTTTCAGTACTGATAATCTCACGTTTTGGGCACTATTCCCACCCTCCAGCTTAACTTTGACACATATACTTGCCCTCCTAGTTCACAATTACCAGCCATATTCCAGGTAGCTTTTAGATTTCCAACTCTCTGCCCTCAGTTTATTCTTTTACTTAAAAAAAAAAAATAAAGAGAACAACTCGGTGTAGACTCCCACTTTGGTGTTTCCTGCCCTTGGGGGAGATTCTCCCTTGGCCCTGTGCTGTCTTACCTGTCTTCAGAGGCCGCCTCCAGTCTTCTCCCTCCAGTCACTCTGGTTTGACTTCTTCTACCCCTCTCACGCATTCACTCCAGTGCTTCCTGGCTGCCAGATGCTAAGAATTCCTGTGAGTCTTTATCTCACCTGAGTGTTTGATGTTTGACTCAGTGGGCCATTCCTAACCTTTCTGTGCTGCTCTTTCCTTAGCTCACATGATACTGTGTTCTTCTAGTCCGCTTCCCTTTTCAGGTGACTTCTTCCTTATATATGGGCTTCTGTGCTCGCTCGCGCTCGCGCTCTCTCTCTCTCTCTCTCTCTCTCTCTCTCTCTCTCTCTCTCTCTTTTGTTTTTTTGGAGACAGGGTCTCACTTTATACTTCAGGCTAGCCTTGAGCTCACTTTGTATCCCAGGCTGGCCGCGAACTTGCAACAGTCCTCCTGCCTCAGCCTCCTGAGTGCTGGGATTATAGGCGTGCATCCCCATGCCCGGCACAGGCTTTTTTTCCTTTCGTCCACATTTTAATTGGTGCTATTCTTTACTGTTTTACCTACTCTGCTTTTCTCAGTGATTCACGAAGCCTGCTGTTTTATCTTTCTGCTTCAGCTTTTACCTTACACTCATCATTGCTATCATAAACTCATTCGTTTATGAGTTCATTTTGTGTTTCTTTCTTATAATGGTGCTGGGGTTATCCAATATACAGGGCAGCATTGTCACTCTGTAGATTACTGTGTTGCTTTCAGACCTTCTATCAAGCCAAAAGACTGATTTTTCCCCCTAAATGTTGTACAAATAATTTTCTTCTATTTCCCTTCGAATGTCATGAAAATCATGTTTACATTTTTGTAGCCCTACCCTGTTGCCTGTAGGATAATATGGGTGAAAGTTCTAATAATGATGGGCCCCCTTTTCCTCTCTGTCCTCTGTGTGGGTGAACTCATCAACTCCTGTGGCTTTAAATATAAAACCGAGATGCTAATGACCACCAGATTTATGTCCTTAGCCCTTCCAGACTCCCTACCCCAGGCTGCTGCCAACTCAGTTCTTCTGCTTGGACATCTTAGGGTTCACTGGAACTCGGTGCTCTGCGAAAGTCTCCATTCTCTTCCCTCCAAAGCTTTCTTTAGTCTTCATCATCTCACTAAAAGTTGCCCCCTTGAGGCAGTTTGCTCAGGTGGAAATGTGCAGAGCCATCCTTCCCTCATGAGGGCCGAGCCATTTGGTGTCCCCTGCTTCCTGGAGTGGACTGCCTTGTCTGGTCACTTCTCTCCATGTCCGCACCATTGTCCTGAAACAGTGAGCAACCTCAGTGGTCTCCCTTTCTCTCCACAGACCCCTCACCGGCTTTTCTTCATGCAGCTGCCCACTAATTCCTTTTTTTTTTTTTTTAATGTATTTGGTCTGTACTCAGACTTGTAGTGCTCCTCCATGCTCAGTAATTTCAAGAACAAATTGTGTCATGCCACTCCCTTCTCACAGCTTGCCAATGGCTTCTCATTGGCCTGGAAATAAAAGTCTGAGTTCCTTTCCCTGCCACGAGGCCCTCTGCCATGTGTCCTCCCTCTCTTCTCTTGGTCTCAGCTGAAGATTGCGTCCTGTGCTTCCCTGTATCCCGTGAAAGCAGTCCCTGCCGCCCCTCTGCGGCTGAGTCCTTTGTGTTCCCTTTGTGCTCGTCTTCATCAGCAGGTCTGTGTCTGTGCGTTGTCAGCGCCTCCCGGCCTGTCGGCTGTGGAAGGGCAGGGCGTGTGGCTCACATTAGCTGCTGCTGTGGTGGCCTCCTGCACACGACAATGCTGGGTCACTGCCACTGAGGTGAGGCCATGCGCCCAAGGGACGCAGCCCTTACCTGTCGAATCCTCTTCTTCAAGACCTAGCTTGGTACTCACCCTCTGCGCGTGCCTTCCTGTTTCATTTATTTTGGGGTGTGGATTTTCCTTCTCTGTACTCAGACACTCACAGCCCCAGTTCTAGAACTGGTCATTGCAGCCATGACATTGTACTACAGTTGTTTACTTGTCAGTTTCTGTTCGTAGTGCTAAATTCCTTAAGAGCAAGGCTTTTCCTGTGAATTTCTGTATCTATAGCCAGTAATCATCAGAAAAATGCCTACAGGCCAACAAATGATAGAACTGTGGACCATCATAAGAAATAAAATACTGAGCGGATAATAAGTGAAAGCTGTCGTCTCACCTCCGGTGGATTCCATTTTGAAGTCTTGGGCAAATGCTGTTGGCAGGTGGTTGGCAAAGGTGGTAACCTCTGGGAGTGTCACCAGTAGGAGTGCTAGGGAGCAAGCCACTGCAGATGATGAGCTGAATTCTGGGCACCTTTGCGGGTTCTTTGATTTGGGAAAACATAATCAGTCCACAGAGATTTCCCCTTGATGCAAATAAACTGTCCTACCATCCAACTCATTTTGTGTTGATTCTTAATTTCCTAAAGCTGTTTATTTTTTATTATTGATTTCAATCCCAAGCTGAAAAAATTTTGCAAGTGACATGATTGCTTCAGTCATTAGACTCAGGTCCTGCACATTAGGGATCAGCATGCCGTTGTGTGCTTCTTCTGAGAGCTTTGCCCATGCTGTGGCTCAGGCAGGCAGAGATGTGGGTGCTCTACACCTGCAGTCTGGGGACCCAGGGCCTGAGCCCTGTGGGCCTGGGGAGCACTCAGAGCTCTAGGAGTCTCGGCTCAGTTGGTGATCAGTGTGGGCTCATTGTGTCCACTCCCTCAGTATTTGCATGCTTCTGCTTCTTCAATTTAGGTGTTTTGTCTTAAAGGGAAGACTGAGCCAGTAAACAGGCTTTAAGAAGCCCCTCTTTTCATGATAAAAACATCTAAAAACAGTAATCAACTAGCTTATGCATATATTGCTTGGAAGTTATTTATTTTAAAATTATAAGTAGTTGTATTCACTTCAGTGACTTGGTGAAGTCTATCTTGAAGGAAACGCACCACGTGTATTCACACGGCCTGTTGGGTGTCCGTGTGAAGCGGCCGAGTGTGCCTGCCCGTAACAGCAGCACCAGGGTAGAGAGAGAGTTTATCAGAGCAGTGCTGAGTGCTGCCAGGGAGCCCGCGGGGCCGGGGACTTCAACCTGGAGCTAAGTGTCAGTTTTCTCCTATAAGATTGTGGAAAGAGGGCTGGGGAGATGGTTCAGTGGAATAAGTGCTTCTCTGGTGAGCCCAAGGACCTGAGTTCAAACTCCAGTTCCGCAAAAAAAAAAAAAAAAAAGATTGTGGAAAGACAAGAGTACAGCTGGCATAAGATCTGCATAATAGTAAGGATACAAAAGCATGAGGGTATTTTGAACACGACCATACTAATATTGCTGGTGGTAGTAAATGTTCAGCCAACTTTTACTATTAGGTATCTTGTAATGTAAAGAATAAGCAAAGTGGTTAACCGTTATGTAATTGCAAGAAAACAAGCTACAAATTACGTGAAGTTATCGATTGATTGGTTAATTGGAATGTTTTAGGGCAAATCATTATGCCAGTGTGAAAGCTAAATAAAAGATCTTCACCAAAGCAGGTATCTGAGGAATGTTAAAAATTCTGATTCTATTAGACTTTTGTTAGTATTTCCAATACAATTCTAGCAGTTTGGATCTATTTGCTGATAATGCGAACAGACACACTAAACCTTGGCTTTGGTTGGTACTGCTGTTTGGGCCCTGGTCTCCGGGCACTGCAGCTTCTGAACGTTCAGTCCCGTGACCACTGAGCTCCTGTCTGCCTGGCTTGAACAGGAAGGAAGCATGCCTCTAGAAGACCTCCTGGCGTTCTATGGCTACGAGTCTGCGATCCCAGTGGCTACAAACTCCAGTGCAAACAGTTCCCCAAGTGAACTTGCGGATGAGCTACCAGACATGACACTAGACAAAGTAAGTGCATGAATTGAAAAGAGAAATTGGGGATCCATGACCATCCACAGTTTTCATTAGGGTTTTATATCGTTTTATGATCCTAAAATGTAAAGTTACTGTTGACCCATTGCTTCCCTGATGGACGCCTTAATTGACATGGATCACACTACTTACTTAAGGGTGGTAGTGGCGTGGTAAAATCGGCATGCCTGGACGGTCTGTACTTTCTCCCCTTTTTTCTTTGTAAACATGTTGTATCTAAATTTAGATGTTGCCTTAACTTCTTTTGCTCTGTTGATGCGTGGATAACCCTGATACCTTGGAGGCAAACTGACTCAAGTGTGGAATGGTTCTGTTCTCTCAGTTTTAGGAAGGAGAGTGGCCATGGCAGCCAGAACCACCACGTCAGCTCTAGTGTAGGCTGATTGTGGAGAGAGCCTCTCTGTGCTGAGGAAACGTGTGCGCCCCGGGCTCCGCTGGCAGATGCCCGGAGAGTTCCCTCTGCCTTTTGTGTCTCAGGAAGGGGAGGAATCCACATCCGAGAACCTCCTCCTCCAGTTAGATGGTCTGCCCTTCTGAGTGAACGTGACAGTGATGTACCACAGGCACGGGCTCCCTAGCCGTGCCATGCTGAGCGCTCACTGTCTGCCGGGAATAAGGTTCATGGCAGTGATAGAAAAAAGAATTCAGTCTGGCTTCTTTCAAAGCTGTATTACCTGTCAAAGCTGTGCTTTAATTTGACTTAAGTCATTGAAAGAGTGGACCTTGGAGGCAGTTTAAAATTTTATTTCTTGAGCCAACAAGATAACTCAGCAGACTAGGCACCTGCTTAGGCAAGTGCAGGGCCTGGGGTTCGATCCCTGGCACCACATGCTGTGCTGGCCCTGCTCTCGGGCATGCTGAGCCAGCCACCGAGTCTGGGCATGGTGGTGCATGCGTGTAATCCCAGTGGTGAGGGGTGTTAAAAAGGAGGACCACTATGAGTACAAGTTGCATAGCGAGACCTTATAGCAAACGCATATAAAAATAATTTTATTGGTTGGCAGAAAGTGAACATAGTGTACCCACTTAGAAGGCACTTGTGTTTGCTTCTGCTTGGTCACCAGTCTGGGGGCTGCAGTGTCGCTCTGTTGCCTCGACTGGCCACGAGCGCCTGAGCTCTGCTGGGCCTCCTGTCGCAGCCTTCTGCAGGAGCTGGACACAGGCATGTACCCCAGGGTCCTGCTAGAAGTTATTTTTGTAAACTCAGACAAATTAGCTGCAGCTTCAAGTAAATTCTGTATACCCACAGATTAGATAAATTGTTGTAAGTGAATAACTGTATTTATGCTGTTCTTATTTAACAGTATGGTATTAAACAAGTCCATTAAATACAGAATTTCAGATTTTCTCTTCAAAACTAAGAAGGCATCAATTGGTTCTTAATTATGTATTATGAAAATAAGGCACTTTGCTGAAGGAGAAGCTCTCCTTTCTGACTGCAGCCCTGCTTTCTCCTAGGAGGAGATAGCGAAAGATCTGCTGTCGGGCGATGATGAGGAGACCCAGTCCTCTGCGGATGACCTGACGCCGTCCGTGACTTCCCACGAAGCTTCCGATTTCTTCCCCAGGCCTCTGCGATGTAAGAAACTGAGCCGCGTTGCCCGGTAGTTGTGGGGGTCATGTTAGTGCAGTCGTCTCCCTTAGCCTATTCCAAGTGACTTATGTGGTTTAAATAACTTACTAGTGCAGCCTGCATGAGGTCCAGCCCTTTTCCCCGGGGCAGAGTGAACTGATATACTGTCTAGTGTGATGTTTTCACTTCGCTTTGCGAGGCAGTTTCTTTCCTGAGGCTGGTCTGTGGCTACCTCAGTGCAGCCATGAAGTCCTGCACTTGCCTTGGGCTTTTGCCAAAAGGCTCTTACGCTTCTCAATTTGAAAACTTATCAGTGCTCAAAAAGTGTTTTTTGGGGCCAGGGAGATGGCTCAGGGCCTGAAGTCAGTTCCCAGTTGGGGCCTGCGGGGGAGTGTTTTTGTCTTTGGTGGCTTTCTTTTTTTTTTTCCTTTTAGCTCTTGGTATTATACTTAGCATTTATCAATAACACTTAAAAGGTTTTGGATTAAAGTAAGTGTTTATCTACAGTCTCACTAATTTTTGGGGGGTGTTTTATGGTAGAAAGGGCTATATTTAGTTTAACAAGTTAAAAGCGTGCTTGTGACTATGTACACAAAAAGCGACTTCAGTGGCCTTCCTGCTGTTGCTGTGTGTAGATTCTCTTCTGGGTGAGTCAAATCATAGTTTTAGTGCTTTCCTTTCTTTCTAAGTCACAGTAGTTTCCAAAGTCATAGTGCATTAAAAATTGAAAGGGTAGTATATACTCCACTAGCGTTTTCTTTTTGACTGCTGGCCATTGTGAAAATATTGCAGGTTTAGTGCACTATTGTTTATGCTGGTCTGATTCAAGTTTTTATAAAAGACAGTGTAATAGATTTTCTCCCAAGACCTACAAAATTCAGCAGTAAAAAATCTTCTATATTTCCTTTTTTTAAGCCAATACAACATGTGATGGTGATAAGGAGTCAGAGGTTGAAGATGCTGAAATGGATGGTGGTAACTCCCCTGAAGATTTAAGGAAGGTACGTAGACTTGGCCTTGTAGTACTGCGGGCCAGTGAGGCTAACCTGCCTGACATTCTAAACTGATTTATGATAGTTCAGTTGTTGCAGGGTAAAGTGTCTCTTGCCTTACAAAGACTAGTGAATGATTTGGGGCCTTTTTTCCAGCTTTAAAAAAAATTTTTTTTTTAAACTTCTGAATTTTCTTGTAGGAAATAATGATTGGTTTACAGTATCAGGCCGAGATTCCCCCTTATCTTGGAGAGTATGACGGCAGTGAGAAAGGTAAGAAAAGCTTTGGATTTCTATAATGTTTACGAGGTCAAACTGCCACTCACTGTGTTCTTTTAAATATCTGATTATAACTTTTGGCGTGAAAAGATAGATTTGAACTCAGAGGAGTTTCCAGAGTCAGCATATTTAGACCTGACTTGGGAAAAATGTGTCAGAAGTCACCAGAAGAGTGGGCGCCCTCTGCCCCTACTTCTCCTGTGAGCCTGGCTGGGGCCTGTTCACACTGTGCCGCGCCTCCCGCGGGCCGCAGCAGTGGTGAGGATAGGTAGTGAGGCAGTCTCGTGGAGTTCTGCTCTTCGGCTGTACACCACTGCTGTGTGCAGTGTTCCCTCACATTTTGGTCAATTCATTGGAAATCCAGTTCTGAAAGTGTGCAGGGGGCAGAGTGGGAGAAAATGCAGGCCCTACAACTTTCCTAGCTGATCTTGGGAACCAAATTGATTGGGAGTGTTTCTGTGGCCCTGTAGTCTTGCCTAGGGAGTTAAATTTCGGGCCTGTGAAGCAAAAACCACACAGCCGAGTCCTTTTGCATTACATCCTGCTAGGTCATCCTTCTTTAAAGGAGGAAGGTCTGGCCTACCCTAGGATCTGCAGCAAGTACCTTGGTAAGCACTAGCAGCAGCGTTGTCTCAGTTGCTTTCAGACTGATGGGCGACAGCTCAAGGAAGCAAGGAGCACTGGTGACTTGGAACACCCCGTTGTCCCCCCCCCATGCACCCACCTGGGGGCCAGGGCCTGCTCAGCAGCCTCTTACCCTTGTTCAGACACAGAGGACTTGGTGTTTCTCCTCTGCACATTCAAGAGGAAAGATCTACCAGCCCTGTCTTTGAGGAAAATAACCCAGACTGTTTTGCCTATTTCATTTGTGACCAAAAGGTAAAGAAATTAGTTCTAGAAACTTGTGTAAAAGGTCTTCAGCCAGGCATGGTGGCACATATCTGTAATCTCAGCACTTGGGAGGCTGAGACAGGAGGACTACTGTGAGTTCCATGCACCCTGAGCTACATAAGTGAGTTCATGGCAGCCTTTAGTACATGGTGAGGCCTAGCCTCAGAAAAAGTTAGTCTTTGGGGGTTAAACTCAGACCCTTGTGCTTGCCAGGCAAGCGCTTATTCTACTGAGCCATCTCCCCGGCCCCGAAACTTAGTCTTCATATTTCATAGGCACACTGCATTTTTAACTTTCCTGCTAAATGCAAATTGTAGTGTGTTTTATATATTGTGAATGTAAAATGCTTATTACCCTCCTGTTACATAGTGAGAATAATAAATTATTTTCATTAACCGTATTCACTAAGTATTATGTATCTCAGCATAAATTCCACTTGGGTTAGGGTAAATACTTGGGTCATCATACTGCTTTCTTGTGCAAAGTAGAATCTTTGGGCAAGGTTGGTAGGGTGCGTTCAGAAATCATAAGCCTTGTTTTAGGGCCGGGGATATGGATCAATAGTACAAGTGCCTGCCTGGCAACACAAGGTCCTGAGTTCAGTTTCTGGTACCAAGAAAGAAAAAAAGAAATCTCGTTTTGTTCATTGATACATCAGTCAGTAAGAGATTATAGAGTGGTTAATTTTCTTAACTGTTTCCCTGTTTTTTCAGAAACTTCCCTATGAGAGTTTGATTAATCTGCTTAGTCCTTTAAATAAAAATTCTCTTTATGGGAAGAAATCACTAAAAGAAAAATATTCCTTGCTTCCCTGGCAAGCGCAAGGACCTGAGTTCAATCCCTGGTTCCGCAAAAAAAAAAAAAAAAGAAAAATACTCCTTTGGTTTCTTGTTGTCTGATAGTTTGTTACTTAATTTTGTTCATTTGTTTTGTTTGTAATTTTAATCTGAAAATTTCAGAGAGCCATTTAGGGAATGCAAGGGAAAATTCCAGTGCGGTTATTAAAAAACATTGACAGGTCATTTTTGCTTTTACTTTAGAGGAAGGTAAGATGCCAGAATGGAGTTTTGCTTTTAGACTTTTCTAAGCATAGAAAGCCTCTTACTTATTTGCTAATCTAGCCACTGAAATAGCACCTTCTGGCCACTGCCTTGGATAATTATAAAGTTTTTGTAAAAAATATTTTTATGGTAGCCGAAGGGTCTCCTCTAACAGGCTAATTCCTGATGTCCCCAGAGCTGGTTACTTATCTCAGTGGATAGCCTATTGCGGAAGTGGAGGGATGGTTTGTGTACATTTTATGTGTTTAGTATTTTCATTGAGCTAATCAGTTTTTCTTTCTTAGTGTATGAACATGAAGATCAGTTACTCTGGCGTCCTGATGTGGTTTTGGAGAGCAAAGTTAAGGAGTATCTTGTTGAGACATCAGTAAGAACTGGAAGTGAAAAAGTGATGGATAAGATTTCTGCAGGAGCACACACAAGGGACAATGAACAGGTAGACTTGCTTCTGTCGGGCTCTCTTTATTTCTTTTGTTGGTTTCATTTATTTCCTGTGTGAGAACTGGATATGTCTTTTTCTGATAGATATTTTAAATTTTAATTTTCAAAATACTGGTTCCAACTTATATATAGTAGTTTTGTGTCTTTTTATACATGTACACGTATCTTAAGTACTGTTTTTATATCCTTTTAATCAAATACTCTGAAGTATCATTCTTGATAACTATCAAAGTATGATCAAAATATGTGGGAAATGTTTGAATTAAAAGACCTTACTCCGGTGAGAGACACAGCATCCCTAATCTTGGATGTATTAACTCTTACCTTGAAGACACGCCACATTGTTATTGCCACCTTCTGAAGCAGCGCTGGAGTCCCCTTTTGTGAGCGTGCCTGTGAGATATGATAAAAAGGTGGTGAATGCGGCTGAGTGTCACCTGGTGTAGCTGGTGTCTAGGTGGCCTCTGAAAGCCGCACGCACTCTTAGCTGGGGCTTTTGGAGCTGGCTGGATCTAAGGTGTGGGATGCTGGGATTAACGGTGCCCCACCGTGCTGTGGGTGGCACTGCCCAGAAGGGGGTAGATTGGAAGGGCTAAAAGGATGGAAGGCAAGCAGGTGTGCTGCTGCTTGGCTGCCTCCTGCCTGCCACGAGCAGTTTCCCCTGCAGGCCCTCTGCCACACTCCCCTGCCCTAGGGCCAGCCCACTGCGACCTGAAACACCTCCTCCTCCAACTTTGGATATTTTGTCTCAGCAGTGAGAAGAGCGACTAGGCAGATTTTGGTGCTGTTAAGGTTTGTGTATAAATGTCCCCCCAAAGCCTTGTGCAGTCTTGGGGCGGCTTCTTTTATTTTATTTTATTTTTTTTTTGCGGAACCAGAGATTGAACTCAGGCCCTTGTGCTTGTCAGAGTAGTGCTTATTCCACTGAGCCATCTCCCCAGCCAAGGGGCCCCTTGGCCTGGCTTCTGGAGTTTGTGGTTGATTACTGTTGGTGTGGATGCTGCCCCTCCCCTGGGGCAGGTAATTTGCATTACAATGTAAGGTGGGAAGAGAAGCTAGCTGCTTGAGCTGCTGCTACCCCTCCCTTGTGCTCTTGCTCTTTGCCACCGCCATGAAAGGTTGCCCTCTGCCATGTGCCACTGTGCCTTGGACCCAGGTGAATATGGACTGAAACCTCCAGTAACTGTGAGCTAAATAAACCTTTCCTTCCTTTATTTTGAGTGTCGGGTATTTGTCCCAGCAACAAGAGAAGGGTAACTAAGACAGGTGCCCAGAGTGGACATGTCCTGCTTCAGTCTGAACTGTCCTCCATGGATTCAGAGACTGCCTTGTCGTCCATCATTGTGCAGTTTGTATAGCACTGCCTCTGGTCCAGCACCACGTTTTAGTCAGAGAAGTAAGGCAGGGGGCGCGTGCTCACAGACTCGCTGGTCTTACCAGCAGCCAGATGGATAGAAACGTGGAATGGTCTTTTGAAGACCATTCCAGGGCCACCTGGGTGGCTGTAGCTTGCAGGGCTGGGGCAAGGTGCTTGCAAAGGCTGAATATGCTTTGAATCAGTGTCCCCTGAATGGCTCTGTGTCTGCATTGCCAGGACTCACAGGTCCTGATTCAAGGAGTGGAGGAAGCAGGTACAGTGCTGCCCACCCTTGCCCCTAGTGATCCCCTAGTGACATTTTCCCTTCCTATTCCACTGGATTAGAAGTCTTAGTTCCAGAGTAGAGAGGGCTTGTTCCTGGAAGCATGACAGTAACACCACTGAACTGGAAGCAAAAGCTTCCTCCTGGTCATTTTGGTCTCCTCATACCTTTGAGTAAACAAGCTACAAAGGGAGTTTTGCTGTTGGCAGTACTGACTGACCCAGACCATCAAGGGGAAATTAGACTATTACTTGATGCTGAAGGACAAGAACAGTATACTTGGGGTGCCAGAGATCCTGGAGGGTACCTCCTGGGATTCCCATGCCCTCTTAGTAAAGTCAGTGGGAAACGACAGCATCCAGTCCAGGCAGAATGACAAATGGTCTAGAATCTTCAGGAATAAACATAGAGTCACCCCTCTCCTGTGCCAAAATCGGTTTTAGTTACTTTTCTTGTTGCTGAGACAAAACACCTGACACCAGAAGTTAGGAGGAAAAGTTTATTTCATTTTACAGTTGGTAGAGGTTTTAGTCCATAGTGGGCTGGCTCCAAGGCAGGGCGGTGTTGGCAGAGGGGCATCGCAGAGGAGAAGCTACCCTTGGCATCAGAAGGCGACAAGTAGCAGAGCTCCTTGTGTCCCTTTTATCCCTTCCAAGCTACCCCCTGTATGGATAGTGCCACCCAAAGCCAGGATGGGCACCCTTAATCCCAGCCTCACACACCTTAGATCTAGCCAGCTTCTAGGAGCCCACCCATGTGCACATGATGCCGAGGGATGAGGCTGGGGAACATCGCCGTGCAAGCCATAACACCTGCTGGAAGGCAGGCTCATACCAACATTGAGGGGCCTTTTCATCCGCCGCATTCACCAGCTCTAGTGTCGAGGGACGTTGGCTCTCCTCGTAGTTAGCATGACTGTGAAAGTTAAATATTTTCAACTGATTCAAGATATCAGAGCAGTGAGGACAGCACAACTAAAGACCCTGATGAAAGACAACCCAGAACTGCTTCAGACGGTGGCAGACTCAGAATGAGTTGTGGAGGGGTGTTTTGAGGGCTGTTACTTAACAGTATGTCTGTTATGTCTTGATCGTAATTCATTTTTTAAAAATTAAGTATTCTTATATTTAAGTATTCACTATAATTATTTACATATACTATCTTATACCTTCAGTATCTTTTTAAAAACCATTCTCTTTTGTTAGTCTTTCGGATTTCATGGTAAAGCTATTCTTTGAGTTATTCTCAAGTTTTATTCAGGGCTGATTAAAAGGTATTATCTTTAAATTTGACTTAGGAACGTCTGCTTAGCCTGTGTCCCTATAAATGTGCAGACGCCTGCTGGTGTGCAGGAGGGAAGTGGGAATGTTGATTCCTGAGTGCCTTCTGAATGCCCTTTGTTTTGTCCCTTTTTTTTTCTTCTTTTTGAACCTTTCTCACTCATATGCCCAACCTAAGCGTTCCTGACTAATTAGTACCCAGAAATCAGTAGACTCAAACTTGAATTTCTAAGTTATATAAGGAAGTCAGACTAGCTTTAGTTTTTTTCAACTGTCAATAAGATGCCCCATTAATATTTTATACTGATACTTTATTAAGTCTATAGATTGATTTTGGAAGAATTTATACCATTAAGACGTTAAACTTTTCACTCTGGGAACATACCTGACTCCATTTATTTGACTTTTTTCAATCATTCAGATATTTTTGGTTTTTTGAACATCGTGTCCATCGTAGTAGCTAAATTCTTCATTATCTTTTAAATGGGTGGTCATGTATTTATTGCTGTCATAAGCAAGGTCTCTTTATAATTTTGTGTTCGTATAGAAAAATAATTTATTTTTATTTACTTTTTATAACTTTCAATTTATTATATTTTAAGCTATTGAAATGTACTTTGATTTTTTAATTGTTTTTTAGGTTTTCTAGTTTTTTAAAGTATTGATGTCATAACTATATACATTTATGGTGGGTTTCTAGTTTTAAGGTTTGTGTTAAATTACACTTTTATAAAAATAAATAATCAATTAATTAGATAACACGTTCGTACTTCCCGTAGTGTAATTCTCTCGTTCCTGTTATGTCTGGACGTATTAGCCACACCCCTCAGGGCAGTGGGCATGGCTCAGGGCTCCTTTTGATGGAAGTAGCATGCTAAGTTTTTAACATGAAAAGTAGTAATTTCCTTCTCAACATGGACTGTATATTTTTTATTTTTTATTATTATTTTCTGGTATTTCAGGGAAGGGTCTACAGGGTGCTCAGGGTCTCACTACTAGATCGGACTCATAGTGATCCTCCTGTTTACAGCCTCCCAAGGGCAGGGATCACAGGCGCGCGCCACCACACCAGTCTCAGTCACCATCTCAGCGCTCCCCGGGGCGGGCCGGCGCAGCAGGCCGGGATCGAACCCCAGCTGCTGTGTCTGCCTGAGTAGGCGCGTTAAGTCTGCTCAGCTGTCAGGCCGGCCCTTGACTCTTAGCTCCAGTTTCTTAAAGTATTTTTAGGTACGAGCTGTTGGTGATTTTTATTGAATTTTCCCCCTCTCTTGTAGGCATTGTATGAGCTTCTCAAGTGTAACCACAATATAAAGGAAGCGGTGGAAAGGTACTGCTGCAGCGGAAAGGCGGCGCAAGGTGAGGAGCGCCCTGAGTCGGCGAGGCGGTGGTGGGGCTCGCTGGGGAGCGAGCCAGGCCCGGCGGGAGGGAGCAGTTGCTCAACACTTTCATAAAGACTGGTTCATCTTCCTAGCAAACATGATTTCTTCTTTTTCTTGCCCTCTATTTTTAGACGTGCCAGAAATTGTTCAAATATAAATTAGTTGCCCCTGTCACCTTCTCTTTCTTGAAGAAAGTTAAAGAACAAAGCAGACCCCACAGATGACAGTACATCCAAAGTAATTAAAAGAATGATTTTATGGTTTCATTGAAAAAAAATTGTTCTTTTTAAAAAAGTAGACAGGAAATAGCAAAGAGAATGAAGATTTTAAAAACCATATAATCCATTGAATTTGTTGTGAAAAATACATTTTTAGTAATCATAACACGAATTTTAAAGTGCTAATATTTTTTAGTGCATGTCAGGGAAAATAGTTAACTTACTTTAGTATTTTTTTGTCAGATAAATGGATTGCATGTAATGTAGCCTTTATTAAGTACGAATGGGGTGAAACTCTTGGATAAGTGTGGTAGGAAAATAAGGAAGCTGAAGGTAGTCCATTACAGTTTGTGGGCTGAGGTAATTATTGAAAAGTGCTTTTGCTAAAGCTACTGACTTGAAAATACTATTTTAAGCTGTTAAAATACTTTCAAAGACTAAATACTGATTTTTCTATACTTAAAGTTATTTTTTGCCTGTATTATAGATTACTGGTATGACTACCAGTCACTAAGAATAAGGCCCAACACCACTGAAAGAGGACTCGGAACAAATTCAGTCTTCACGAAGACCTTCCGGGTCTCCACTAGATTTGTAATGGATCAGCACTGAGATCTGCTGGGAAGTTTAGTGTGCTTCAGCATTTTGAGAGTGTGGACTTCTGTTCCTTTTGTATGTCCACGGCGTGGCAGTCACCTATTAGCTTTCAGTTCACGCCAGTTGTACTGTATGTCTGTGAAGGACTCAGTGGTGATAGCGTGAGACAAAGATAGGGCTTTTTTCATTCCACAGATAAATCTGATTTTTTCTCTTAATTTAAAAATATTGTATGCTCATTGTTGGGAAAAAAATGGAAAATAAGCTGAAATTTTTTAATTACCTTTAAAAATCATTAAATTCTTAACCTATAATGCCAAGGAAAAAACTTGATATTTCTTATTCTACAGAGTCCACCAAAAAATGTATACACACTTAAGGAAAAGAAAAACTTGAGTAAATATCTTCATACCAAATTTATTGCCACATCATGAGATGAATCAAGTTAGCTTTGGCCTCTGCCAGTACAGGAGGCGCTTCCCATAGTGGCCACGAGCTTCCAGCGCTGGGTGACCCTCCTCCTCCCGGAGCCCGGAGTGTGGCGGGTGTTCTGGAGGCTCACGCCTCCAGCGTCATCAACAAGGCTAATGGCACTCATTGAAAAGACATAGTGCTGCCTTTTCTTCTCCTTAAGCGTGTATACATTTTTGGCAGACTCTGCATTGTTGTAGCACGCAGCCTCCTGCTGCTCTTACTTGGTGTCACCTAACACACCAAATTTGGGTGTGTGTTTGTGTGTGGATGGGGGGAATCAATAAGCATGAGTTCATGGCCCCTTGCTGGGAATATATACTGAAAACAAACTAATGATCCACTGAGTTTTGTGGCCAATTAATATCTTTAAAAAAAATTATTTTAGAAGGAATGACTGCATGGACAGAGGAAGAGTGCCGAAGCTTTGAACATGCTCTCATGCTTTATGGGAAAGATTTTCATCTCATACAGAAAAACAAGGTATGTTACATAAATTAGTACTGCAAACTCACAAATTACAGTAAATGAGCAACTAACTTGTAAGTTATTTGATAGACAAAAAGCAACTTGTTAATGTTCCCCGCTGTTACTGCTGCTCGCCCCCTCCAGCGCCCTGCCCCAGGCTCCTGCTGTGGGAAGGCTGCTAGTGTCTTCACTTAGGTTTCAAAAGAACCTGTTATTGTACTATTTTACTCACAAGAAATGGATTCAGTATTTTTTTAAGATTTATTAATTTTTCATGATTTTCCTTTTTTCTAAGCTATTCAGAGATTTGTGGCTTCAAAACTTTTTCCCTTCAGCACTGAGAAATACAGTTGCTGAAAAAAGAAACATTGTGACTGATAGCCACTAACATGTGTCCCAGGGCTGGGGAGAAAGCTCAGTAGAATAAGTCCTGAGTATGGCAAAAAAACCAAAACAAAAACATGTGTCCCAGCAGCCTGCAGTGTTGGCAGGACCCGCAAGATGCACAAAATGGCATTTGGGAAGACACTGGGCATTTGTGTGGTGTGTTTCTGGCCTTTTTCTCTGGTCCCGTCAATCTGTCTTTCCCTTATAGTGCATTGTCTTCATTGCTGTACCTTCGTAGTGAGTTCCTGAAGTTGGATGGCGCCAGGCTCTCGACTTTGCCCTCACTGCTGTATTTGCTATCCCGGGTTTTGCCTTCCTGTATAGAACTTGTTTTGCCAGCATCTGCAGAGTAACTCGCCGGCAGTGCTGGGGGACTGCACTGCATGCACAGAGCAAGCCAGGAGCAGGGAGGCTTGACAGTGACCAGCTTTCCTGCCGTGAAGATAGACTTCTCTCTGCATTTATTTACTTCCTCAGTTTCTTTAGTAAGACTTTGGTAGCTCTTGCCTCTGTTGTGTTAGATTGATACACGTACATTTAATTTGGGGGTTGCTAATGTAGGTGTGACTATGTTGTTTTACGTTTCCGTTCAGTACTACTAGATAGCAGCTGACTCTGTATTAACCTTGAGTCCTGGAGCCTTGCTACACTTGTCTGGCATTTCAGGAGTATTGTTGTTGATTCTTTGAGATGTCCAGTGTAGATAATGTCATTTGTTAACAGAAAAGCTTTTTCTTTGTAGTCTGTATGCCTTTTTTTTTTTTTTTTCTATATGTATTTGGTACATAAAAAAAAGGCAGCTTGGACTGGTAGTGATCTCTTGTCAGCCTCCCCAGCACTGGGATTACAGGCTTGCCAGGGATTGAACCCCGGTCCCTGTGCTTGCCTGAGCAGTCGCTTTGTCCACTGAGCTATCTTGCTGGACCTTTTTTCCTCCTTGTGTTACTGTCTTAACTATACTTTCCAATATGATGTTGAAAATATCATGCTTTTAAATAATATAAAACCTAATGTTTTCTCAAAAATAGATGAGGTATTTAATGTCCTGAATAAACATTTCTGAAGTCTGAGTTTTCCCTTTAAATCAAAATAAAGCCATCAGTTCTGCAGTGATGTTAATTCATTCTGCCTGTTCACTCTGGGACAGTAACAGTGGTGTCTTCTGCTCTCAGACGCTGGAGACACAAGCAGTGAGGTAGCCAGCCTGCACTGTGCAGCCGCTCACATGTGGGGACGTTTGTGGGCAGACCTTTGGATTGGTGCTCGTGTGTTAAAAACCTGGGCCCTCTGTCACCTTTCTCTTAGGGTCAGGAAAGGGCAGATTTCAGTGAAAACCATTCATGGACCTGTTTGGGTTTGGTTAATCCGAGACCGAGTCCCTACTAGCTGGGTGCAGTGGCACATACCTGTAACCTCGGCACTCGTGAGGCCAAGGCAGGAGAATCACCGCGAGATTTGAGACCAGCCTGAAGTACATAGTGAGACCATGTCTCCAAGAGAAGCCAAAAAATTCCTTCTTTAGTGAGAATCACAGTGAGAATTCGATGAAAACAGTTGGAAGATTTCTAGTAAAATGTATGAGGTAATTTGTCGAAACACATTAATTTTATAAACTAAATTTTTTTTTTTTAAACCTTGGGCTTTTGGAAACCTCATCACATCAAGACATTTTATTTTAAAAAAAGTGTTGAGTTTTGTCATTGGGAGGACAAAATAAAACTCATGGGTTAAAGCTTCACTGCTGGGGAAAGAGTCGGTTGGGTGTATTGATTTGTTTTTTTAAATATCTTTTTCCTTAGGTGAGAACTAGAACAGTTGCTGAGTGTGTAGCCTTCTACTATATGTGGAAGAAATCTGAACGCTATGATTACTTTGCTCAACAAACAAAATTTGGAAAGAAGCGGTACAACCATCACCCTGGAGTTACGTAAGTTGTGGCTTTGACTGCACTGATTTTGTTTTTCTTAAGCAGTGGCGTAGTTGTAAAGCTGTCAGTGGGTGTTTTTCAGGGACTACATGGATCGATTGGTAGACGAAACGGAAGCTCTGGGAGGGCCCGTGAGTTCCTCAGCCCTAGCTTCTCCCAGGGCTGAGCCCTTGCCTGACCAGCAGCTGAGCATCCTCAACTCGTTCACTGCCAGTGACCTGACAGGTGAGAAGTGGGCTCGCTCTGTGCTGTGCAGTGGAGCGCGGAGTACAGCGGTGTCCTGTGTGTCCTACGTCGAGGACCATTACTTACACCATCTCCCACTTCCTTTTAGCTTTGACCAACAGTGTGGCGACCGTCTGCAACCCCACGGACGTTAGCTGTTTGGACGACAGCTTTCCTGCGCTAGGCAGCGCACCTCGGGGACAAGTAAATCATGTGCCTGTTGTAACGGAGGAGTTACTCACCCTGCCCAGCAATGGGGAAAATGATTGTTTTAACTTATTTGAGACTGGATTTTATCACTCGGAGCTGAATCCTATGAACATGTGCAGTGAAGAATCAGAAAGACCCGCAAAGAGGCTGAAAATGGGCATCACTGTCCCCGAGTCCTTTATGAGTGAAGTCTCAGTAAATAACTTGGGCGTGGACTTCGGAAACCACACGCATCACATCGCCAGCGCCAAAGTGGCTGTCTCCGTGGCTGACTTCGGCAGCCTTTCTGCCAGCGAGGCGAACGGCTTCATCAGCGCGCATGCTCTGCACCAGCACGCCGCCCTCCACTCCGAGTGACGTGGGGCTGGGCCTGGGCGTGCGGGCCAGGAGACCTGCGGGAGCCGTCGGGTTTGCATAGTCTTTCACTGGAAGTTTGAACCTTTTTCACTATGACATCAGTGATGTCTGTATGTATAGAACTATATCTTGATTTATCAAGAGTATTTTCATTTTTCAGTCCATAAATGTGGAAATGAACTATGATCAGCAGAGTTGGGAACTAAGATTGAACTCTGTGGTGCAGCTTTAAGCTCTGCCTCCCTTCCTCACCCCCAGGACCTCTTCCCGCTTCCCCTTTTCTATTAGTTCTGTTCCCGCTGTCCCCATTCCCAGTTTTAAAACCTGTAGACAGGCCACCGGCTCAAAACCAGCACAGATGTTCTGACCTGAACGGTGTGGCTTCTCTTCACGTCAATTCCTTTTGCCGAAATGGATGCAGTTGAATAACAATGTTTACAGGTACCAACCCCAGTCCCTGCTCGATGTAGCATTTTTGGTTTTAATTTCTTTATTAATAAGAGCAGGGGTAGGTTTCTTTAAACTGCACAAACATGCAAGGATTTTTTTAAAATGGAAACTTCTCTCATGTTACCCACCTAAGCACTTGAGTTTACAGAACAGCAGGTCCATCTCCGGAAGCCAGCGCAAGGAGCTGTGTGCAGATTATGAGGACTCTTGCTTGGATCCTGTTTCTAAATTTCAGACCGGGGCTACCTTACACAGAATTGGTCGTTTTACTGCCAGGATATTTATTTCTGTGTCATTTAATTTATTGGCTAAAGAAAATTGGTATTGGAAGATGTGATATTCATGTGGGGTTTTGTCCATTATCAAGATTGTAATCGTAAAAATCATAGGGGTCACTGATTGTTGAGTTCATCCTGAGGCAGATGACTCGGGAAGCCTAGGATGGTGCCACTCAGTGGTTACGCTTCGGCACACCTTAAGCGTGTAGCGCTGCAGTTCAAAGTGTGAATATTTAGAGGGACTTCCAGATTTTATGCGTAATGTAGTAGAACCTTGAAGGATATTTAAACTGTTTTGTTTAGCTCGAACAATTGGCCAGAAAAATGCGAGTTCCTGTCCAGAACAGAATGGTGCGTCACCGCTTCAGGTTTTAAAAAGTGATAGACGTTCAGAGGCATCAAAACTCAGTTTATTTTTATTTCAAACATTGTGAATGAGAAGCCATTGTCATAAACTTTGGCCATTTTTGCCCTAAAGACACATCTTTAAGTTACAAGGTGAATCCAACAGTATGTTATACAGTATTAGGAGATAGCTTTGCTTTTGTAGTACAGTTAGAATAATTACTTTTTTGCACCGTCTTAATTAAATTTTTTGATTTATACTAGTTGTGTTGCTTTGCAAAAAACTTCAGTGTTTGGCTGCATTGCTACTTTTGTAAGTGTAAGTTGCTTCAAGGTCATGCTGAAGAGTAGATAGGATGTGGTAGTCGTAGTGGTCGGAAGGGAGGGTATTTATTCTACAAACTGTGAACTGCAATGCCGTCCTTCGTTTTGGATGATGTGTATTCTTGTTTTTCCTTTGCAGCATTTTAATGAAGATTGCTTTGAAGTGTTTACGCAGTAGCACATTTACTTTAAAGTTTAGCTTAGCACAGGGGACAAAAATAGTTAAATTAATAACTTAAAATCAGTTTCTAATTTATACATCTGAAATCTAGCGTTCCTGCGTGCACACAGTCAGTATGGGTAGCCTGGGCGCTTTGTTGCTTTCTGGTATTTTTATCCAAACTGTCAGCTTCTTATTGCTGTGTTATGTGCTAAACTTTGAACCTTATGTCTTTTGTTAGAAATCAGTATACTTTTTATAATTTAGTAAGATACTGGCCATAATCTTCCATTGCTAAAACTTTAATTTTCGCTCTGGGTTTACAGTGGCTGGTTTGTATAAATAATTTACACAAAGATGACTGAATGCTAATACCAGTTGCACTTACTAAACATGCCCATTCTCATCAGCTGATGCAGTCATATCTTCCGTTTATCTATGCATTGCTGGGGTCTTGATGTAAGAGGGAAACTGTGTTTCTTATCTAAAGTTTTGATTATCAGCAAGTTGAATGGACACTTTAGTTATTTAAATAAAGATTTTTGACCAAAATCCAGAAAATGATATGAGAGAACAATAAACTCCAGCTAGTTTAATAGATTTTTAATGCCAATCTGATTTTAGCCTCAGAGAGTGCTAACTAGCTGGCAACGTTTACTTTTAATTCCTTGTTAAAATGAGGCAATAATTTGCAAGATTTTTGTATATATGTGTAAATCCTTCATATCTTTTTAGATCTAATTCAATATTTTCTGACTACTTCTGCCATGTATAATACCATTTTTGTGCATGCTTGATGTGACATTCATAAATTGTACCACTATGACTATCCATGTAAAATAGCTATTTATTGAATTTTCTTTTAAAAGCTGGATTTACTGGGTTTTTTCTTTCCATTTAAACATCTTAATGGAATTTGTTACTGTTTATTAAAAGAATTGCGTTTGAAAACATGAAAATATCTGATCTGCAATCATATGAAGAAACAAGGCCTTTATTATTAGTATTAAGCACAATTCTTATAACAAACTGTGATGAATTCTTTTTCTTCCTTTGCCACATTATTTTCATGTGAACAAACCAAAAATTCGTGGTGAGAAATTGCAGTGTTGGCTGATGTATCCTTTCTGTACAGGGAGTTTGAGGAGGAGGATGGTGGATTCCTTCAGAAGTGTAACTGGTGCTGTGATTAGAGCAATACTTCTGTTCGTCGTATTTCACCTTTTTCATGCTAGCTTTTTAAGTGTTTAGTTTTCCTCTTGTCATGGTCAACTGCTGAATTTACTTGAAGGATGTAGAATACAGTTTTAACTAAAGTCTGTACAATTAGGTCAAAGAATTGTGCAATCATTTCCTTTTAATTTTTAAAATTGAGGGGGCATAAATATTTGAGAACATTGATCTAATGGAGCATAGTGATACTATTTAATTTAACCAAAGTCTCTAGTAAATATTTCAACTTTGAATGTAAACTAACAAGTAAACCTGACCACCAAGGAGATTGTTTGCCCAGAGTTTCAAAGCACATTGTCTACAAATAGAAACTGAAGTAATTTATAAGATATTGACATTGCTATGTTTTTTAAAAAGTTCCTGATTTTTTCACCTAGAGGAACCTATTAGTTTTATTGTTAAATATGGTAGATATTAATATTCCTCTTAGATGACCAGTGATTCCAGTTGTCCCAGTTTGAAATAAGTACCCTGTGAGTATGAGATAAATTAGTGACAATCAGAACAAGTTTTAGTATCCAGTATTCAAGAGGAAGTTGCTATGTTGCATTGATTTTAATATTTGTACATAAGACACTGATTTTTTTGAGCATTATTTTGTATTTGTTGTATTTTAATACCTGGTGTACAGTTCCAGAAATAAAAAATCTGGAAATCTTTTTTTTCTTGGTTTGTGTGAATATTTGCCAACATTTTTAATGAATCTTGAGCTATACCAAATTTACCAGTTTAAATTGGTTTCAGATGTAGTGACTAATATATATAGGTAAGCAATAAAGTTCATTGGTTTTTAAAAAATCATCTATAATAGTTTCTCATCTGTAATAAAATTCTAACCATCCCAAAGTGAGGATTCTGGTTTAGTTCAGGAAATAGTTACCGAATGTCGTATTTCAAACACCGTTGTAGGCAACTGCTTTTTAGAAAGACATGGTAGGTATTTGAAATGTGTTCAGATCCTGTCATTTGACGACATAATACTAAGGTCGCCTGTCGGTGTGATCAGTAGTTTCATCAACGGCAGTCACCTTTCCTAAGCCTTTGTTTTTTCAAACTATTTTGTCTAATACCACACTCTGGTCCCTGTATTTCATTTGCTCTTTCTAGAGCTTTCTCTGGCTGCATTTTTAACTTACAGTTCTCAGTCTGCACATATATCCAGACTTTGTACAATGCCAAGAAAGGGGAAAAAAATGAAAGCAAAAACCTCATCTCCTGCCCTGATTGTCTAGAGCCACAGACAGTCTCAGCCACCAAAGGGCCTTCCTGTGAGGCGTCTCGGACGGCCACAGGCGCGGGTGCGCCAGCCAGCCTGAAGCCAGCCCACAGTCGGTCCGGTCCGCTCCGGTCCGGTCCAGTGCATGAGAACGAGCCGGGCTGCAGGCGCTCGGGGAGAGGCGCGGCCCCCGGCGGCTGCGTGGACGCCTTTGCCAGCGTGACTTCCCGCGCGGCTTCGTGGTCCACTCCTGGAACTCACTGCACATCTACTATTGCTGGTCTAATTATTACAGAGGAAACAGGAAGTGGACTGGGGAGCGTGGAGTGGAGGGTGGTGGGCGTGAAGAGGGCCCTGTGGCGCTCTGGAGGAGGCCTCTGCCTGCAGAGGAGGCGCGCCCCCAGGCAGGTGTGCTGGGTGGAGGAGCTGGGGGAGCGCAGGCGAGATCGGGCCTGGGCAGCTAGCTCACGCACGTGAAGGCCTCAAATGTTGAGGTTCTGAGCAGTCATCTGACTTCCATTTAAAATAATCACTTCAGGGACTCAGGCTTGGTCTCTGGCATCACATGCCCCGCCGGCCCCGCCCTGGGGCGTGGCGACACATGCCTGTAATCCCAGCCCTGGGGAGGCTGAGACAGGAGGATCACTAGGAGTCCCAGCTGCGTGCATAGCGAGAGCCTGTACCAGATACATTTTTTTTTTTTTTTTTAATCACTCTTGGGCTATCCTGTCGGGCAGGAGTGAAGCCCAGAAGCCAATCAGGAAGCCGTTGACTTGGTAATAAACAGGGTAAAGTGCAGTGGTGACAGGATTTCGGGGGCCCCACACCACCGTCCTTACTCATGTTTGGAACTGAGAGGTGGAACAAGTCAGGTGGAGCAGGGTGAAAGGAACTGTTACTAATCCAACTCCGGGGGGAGTCCTTAGAGCTCCACCGCGGGGCTGGGCAGGCCGCAAGCTTCCCCTGCACAACCCGGGCGCCTTCAATTTCTGCTGCTAAGGGCTGCAGAGGAAGAACTAGATGGATGTGGGCAATGAGCCGCCAGTCCACCCGAGTCACTTCAGCACATGGAGAGGCTCCCCACGAAACGGACCCACCAACACCAACTTCTGATTCCATGCCCGCACTAAAACGATTTCTTAGTTTCTAAAACTTTTTTGGCATGGGGTGGGGGTGGGGATGTTTAGCGAGTAAAGCAAAGACATGTCTTGGCTTCACTCAGATGGAACAATCTTTAGGTTATATATAAACACGAATTTATTCAGGACAACACTAGGTGTTTTTTTATTCTATAAAAATAAACACTTTTACAGAAATTGATACACATCAACATAAAGATTGCTGGTCTGGACTAAACTTTTAGAAGTCACAGGTATACAAAATAAAACACTGAAATTATAGTTCAAGTACTTTTAATCAGCATTTCTCTAGGTGTAGGTGAAAATCAATTATGTTGCATTTGCATTATAAATTTTAAAACTGATGAAGCAAGTCGCTTTTACCATGAAATTGGAACGTAACTATAATATTAAAAAAAATATTATTTCAACTAAGCTCCAAATTATTCTACAGGGGGAACTCAGAATGATTAATGAAATACGCTAAGTAGAGGACCTAATTTCTAATTCACCAGGTTAGCTGACAACCGTGTAGTAGTTTGAAAAGAGCTCTTCGCCTTGCTTGATGTCCCTCAGTGCAACAAGAACAACACACCGAAGTGGGCTGAAACAGAAAAATGGCATAGTGGCAAATATAAGCTCATGGGGCCGGGGAGATAGCTCAGCAGATAGCCAGCAGGCAAGCTCAACGGCCTGAGTTCAATCCCCAATTCTGCCAAAAAAAAAAAATACAAGCTCACATTTTTAATATAACCAACACGCAGTTTAGAGACGTAACTTACTACTTAAGAGTCCTTATATTCTAGTATATATCTTCAATTTCCAGGAGGAAACAGTTAATCTTCCCAGTATAGGTCCAGTAGTATCAAGTATATCTGGTCTTTGTCACTTAAAATAGATCACAAATCTGTGCATTTATGTACCCAACCACCTCTCCTGAAAACACTTCGTTTTTTTTTGTTTCTTGACAACATTATTTCTGTGTTGGAATCATCTTAATCCTTTTAAAGAGGTTACGGTTTAACATTTTTTATTTGTATTTCATAGTGTGAAAGAAAAACGTTACTTAAAATTAATTGGAATTTTAAAAAATACTCTTACTGGGGGACACAAGACACTTGCATATACCTTTCAAGCTGTAACAGCATTATGTCCCGAAGGGCTAAGGAAATCTAACTGCTATCAACTCACTGAACGATAGAAATAAAGACTACATCTTGGGCTGGCGAGATAGCTCAGTGGATTAGGCGCCTGCTTTGGCAAGCGCAGGGACCAGGGTTCAATTTCCGGTCCTGCAAGCCTCGCCAGCCCCACCCACAAGGCTCGCTAAGCGGTGGCACATGCCTGTAATCCCCGCACTGGGGAGGCTGAAAACAGGATCACCACAAGTCCGAGCTGTGTAGTGAGACCCTGTACCAAATACATAAATTGAAAAAAAAAAAAAAAAAGACTACTACATCTTCCTACAGCACTGTTAGAACAATTAGCAAAGTTCCACAGTCATGGCTGATTAGGTGGCAGCAGTCATGGTGGCTCCAAGCTGTGTGCAGGAGGAAGTCACGTACGCTGAGCCACTGGCGATACAGAAAGTCAGATGTGGGGAAAGCACACGGAAGGAGAAACCCACTTGCCGCAAGCCCAGGGGCGGGGGAGGCAGTCCACCCTGACCACTGCGCACCTTACACCCCAGGGCCAGCCTATGCACTTCCCTAGGAGAGGACCTGGTACCACAGCAAGCAAGTCACTGAGCTGGCTCCTAGCCTGTCCACCAAGAATAGGAACTCGGCTGGTGATGCAATCCCCAGCATCAGAGAGCCGGTGAGCCGTGAGCGAGAAAGCACCAGCAGGCTCCTGGGAAAGCTGAAAATAACCGCATGGCTCTGACAGGATCGAGAGCACTGAGAAAACCAGGGTCAGGGGGCGACGTGAGCAGGCAGGGTCTGGTGACAGTTCAGTCCTGGGGACGGAAGGGATCAGATTGGCCGGAACAGGCCCTGCGGTTCTCCCGCAGAACAGGAGAAGTGCTGTGTCCTCAGGGCATCCTAATCATTGCCAAAGGGCCACTGTTAGGTGCCACCCTGGCAGTCCTGTCACCACCTGCAGGAGCGGCTGAATGCAGAGAAGGGAGTCCAGCAGCGCGACTGGGCAGAAGAGGCACAGCGCATGGGGCAGGCAGAGAGACAGGGCTCTGGCAGGACAGGGTGCCGGGTCTCCCCTTCTCGAAGTAACTGAGTGGCTCAGACCTCGGGACAGAGGCAGAGGCCTGCGCTCAGGCAGGCTCAGGGCGATCCCAGCGGGGAGATGACTCAGCCGCTATCAGCAAGGCTCCTCGCCCACGGCGGGGACCTGGGGCGCCTGGCTTGGAGACCTGAGGTCACAGGCACCCACCTGATTAAGACACACAGAGAGGAGCAGGAAAGAGCCAAACTTTGAAATTGATCCAGGGCTGGTGAGATGGCTCAGTGGTCTAAAGCACCTACTTGGAACAAGCTTAGCAAAAACAAAGGATCATTGTTCAATCCCCCAGCACCACATGCCAGCCAGCCCCCCCCCTTGTTGGGCGAGCTGGCCACACACACAAATAAATAAATAAAATTAAAAAAATATATATATTAAAAAAAAAAAGAAAGAAATTGATCCAGTCCCCTCATCAAAGCTTTTCTATGTGTGAACGGGGGGAGGGGGGAGAAGAGCTCACTAGCTTGCCATCAAAATGGAGCTGCGAGATGCTATGATTTTGCGTCTTCGCCATTGCATAAGGATTTTGATGTTTTTGTTTCTTTTTCTCTTTTTCATCTCTCTGTCATGTTCATATATATGCACTAACTGTATTGAGATATCATGAAAATCCTAATGTGCATGTGGGCGAGGCAGTCTATTCATCAGAAGTCAATGTCTGGTGTGTTATACAAGTTTTTCTTTGCTTGAAGTGTGCATCCATGTTTTGGCAGTCTCTAGAGAGAGGGACACTTGTAGCACATTCCACGGGGAAATCAGGGTAACTTGTAGCAAAACTGTACAGAGGACCCAAACACGGGATGTCAACATGCTAAGGTTCCAATATTCTCAGAGCGCCTCTAAATCTATTATAAATACTTCCCCTTTTTGCGTCCCTTCTCTACCAGCCACAAATAGTGCCTCAAGCCCCTCAAAGACAGTCCTTTACTACAGCTACAAAAATAATTCCAAGAGTTTAAACTCCTGTTTCTCATCCATGGATACTTCTCTTCTCCTCTTGATTTCCCTTGTCCCTTTTCTCTGCTTTTTTCTTTCCCCTCCTCCACCACATGCCAGTCTGGTAGTAGCAGTACATGACAGTCTGTGTGGGGAATTGATAAGAAGGGAAAATTGTTAAAAACAAGTTTCCACATACATGTTGACATGTATGACCCTGATATAAGCAGTGTAAGTGAGTGGCTGATATAATCAGGATCTGCTGACACTGATCTAATCAGTAAGGCTTCTCTCCCAGCAACGCTGCCCCCAGGTCTGAGCCTATTAAACTGTGGAAAAGTAGAGAGGCTGGGGAGACGGCTCAGTAGAATAAAGTGCTTGCCTGGCAAGCACAAGGGCCGGAGTTCAATCCCTGGTTCGGCAAAAATAAATAAATATTTAAAAAAAGGAAAGAAAAGAAAAAGTAGATAATGGCAAAGCATAGCTAAAGCCAAGACCACATCACTGACAAGCAGATACTAACTACAAGGATCTTTATACTAGTAACAAAGTACTTCCATTTGAATGAATAATCAACCTCAGCACAAACAAAACAAAACACAATAGAAATGTGAGAAAACAAGGAAAAAATACATCTAAAAATTAACTCCCAATGAAACTAATCTAATGGACATGAGTGGGGAGAAAAACCAAAAACCACAATGTCTGAATGGTAGGCAGTGAGAAAGGAAACGAACAAAAGGATCAGTACTGGGGTTGGAGCGCCCAAGATGATGGAATGAACTGAGATAATGGACTTAATTAACAAACGGACAGAGTATAAAGGAGGCACAAATAAAAAGAGAGCTGAACTAATCAAAATGATGAGATCAGGAAAGAATTAGAAGCCAAGAAGGAGTACCAAACACAAGTCCAAGAGATAAAAATTCTGTTGAAAGTATGGCTGGCAGAAGTGACCTGTGTGAGGAAAACATGCCAAAACTAAAAGACAGGACTAATACAAGTAACTGTGCTCCCAAAGAGAGCTTAAAAAATAAAAGACCATCAACAATAATCCAGCAATTTCAAGAACCAAGAACTTCTTAGTTCTGACCCAAAGAACTAATTTAGGAATAACTACAACTACAGAAAAATTAGAAGATGGTACGAATGGCATAAAAAAAAATCTGTTCACATAAATTATGCTGGTTCTGCCAAAAAAGAAAAAAGAAAAGAAATTATGGCAGGAAACTTTCCAATAAGGGTAATTCAACACACAAGTAAGCAGTGCACGTAGAACTCCAAATAGTCACGATCAGAAAAGAGCTTCTCTATGACTAATCAGAAAAAACCCAGAAGTTCAACACAAAGACAGAATTTCAAAAGCTGTCAAGAGAAAAACAACAAATTACTTATGGAGGTAAAATTATTAGAATTACTACAAATTTCCTAAAACAAAGTCGAAAGGCCCAAAGAGCTTAAAGTGAAGTTCTTCAAACCCTAGATGAAACAACTTTCAACCCAGACTAAAATACCCTGAAAAAATATTCTTCAGAATTAATGGAAACATTAGGATCTTCCACAACAAAGAACACCTTAAGAAATTCTAGATAATGAGTACTACAATAAATACTTCAGGACCTCCCAGAATGAGACAACAAAGACATCAGTGCCAGAGAACCTTTTGGGATAAATACAGCAGGATGAGCAGTCAAGCAAAAGGAAAAACAAAGGAATCAGCAACAGAAACACAACACGGTGAAGAGGACTCAGTCAATTCCTTTCAACAATAACTTTCAACATGAATGAACTCAACTCATAAATCAAAAGACACAGAAAGGCAGATTAAAGAAAAACACCAAAACTCACCAGGTATGGTTGCACATGCTGTAACCCCAGTACTTGGGAGGCTGAGGCAGGAAGGTTGCCATCAGTTCAAGGCCAGCCTAGACTACACAGGGAGACTCTTAACAAAACAGAACAGAACAAAATGCTATACTGTATACAAGTAACATATTTATCTTTTAATAGGTCCACAGATTAAAAACTGAAAATGAAAAACACCAATTATACCACTAGAGCCCATAAGCAGGCAACAGTACTTATCCTATTTTCAGACAAAGTACACTTGAAGCCAAAACTATCAGACAAAGAAGACAAAGGGAACGACTCAATAGGAAGAGATAACAATTATAAATACCTAAGCACCAAATACCAGGGCACCCAACACTCAACTTCAGAAAACAAATACTACTGTACACGAAAGATGACATAAAAACACAAGTACAGTAGGGGGACCTCAATTCCCCACTTTCACAAATAGATCAACTAGACAAAAAAATCAACAAAGAAATATCGGAGTTGAACAAATGGACTTAATAAATATCTCAAGAGTATTCAGGACTGGCCACATAACTCAGCAGATGAAAGAGCACCTGCTTAGGCAGATGCGGGGGCCGGGAGTTCCCGCTCTGGACCTGCCATGCTGGCCCCGCCCCTGGGGCATGCTGAGAGGGCAATTGAGACTGGGCATGGTGGTACGTGACTGTAATCCCAGCACTTGGGAGGCTGTAAACAGGAGAATCACTGAGTCCGATCTATGCAGTGAGACCCTATACACCCTGTATACCCTGTCCTAAATACAAAAACAAAAAAAAAGTATTCAACCCAACAATGAAGGATACCCATTTTTCTCAGTAGCACACAGAACTCTGTAGACAATCGACCTAATACTAAGCCATAAAGCTTGCTTAAATAAATACAACAGGATAGAAATTACTCCATGCATATTGTCAGATCATACTACAATGAAACTAGAAATTAATGGCAAGAGAAACCACAGAAATCATATAAACACAAGGAGAATAAATAATACACTCTTGAATAAACAGTGGGTCACAAAAGGAATTAAAAAAATCAAACAGTTCCTAGAATCAAATGATAAATAATGCCAGCACAATGTACAAGAACCCATGAAACTCAGTGCAAGTGGTTCTAAGAGGGAAGCGTACAGCTGTGAATGCCCACATCAGAAAAACAAAGCAATCCCAAATAATCTAATGATGCACGCTAAGGCCTTAGAAAAATAAGAACAATCCAACCCCAAAGCTAGTACGAGAGAGTGTTTTAAAAATCAGAGAGAAAATTAATGAAATTCAGACTAAAGAAACAATAATTAATGAACTGACAAACTGGTTCCTGAAGAGATAAAATAGACACAAACAGCCCAACTTAGCAAGAGGGAAAGCTAAGACTTACACCAATGCAATTAGAAATGAAAGGGCTGGGAAGATGGCTCAGGAGAATAAGTGCTTGCCTGGCAAGCACAAGGTCCTGAGTTCAACCCCCAGTACCACAAAAAAAGGTAATAAAACCAACTTGATTCACTATTACTGCTAAGATTTGGGCTGGGGAGATGGCTCAGTGGAATAAGTGCTTCCCTGGCAGCGCAAGGACCTGAGTTCAATCCCCGGTTCTGCAAAAAAAAAAAAAAAAGAAGAAAAAAGAAATGAAAAAGACACAATTGCAAAGAACACTCCAAAAGTCCAGAGCATTGCAGTAACTATTTCAAAAACCTGAATGCCAATAAACTGGAGATACTAGAAGAAATGGATAGACTTCTAGAGGCATATAAATTACCAAAAAGGAACCAAGAAGATACAAAACTACTTAAGAGTCCAGTAACAGGGAATGAAATTAGTGGTAGTTGTAGTAGTAGTAGTAGTAGTAGTAGTAGTAGTAGTAGTACTAATAATAATAATAAAAATCTACCAACTAAGAATAGCCCAGAACCCAATGGATTCATTGAATTCTACAAGAACTTGAGAAAGGATCTAATGCCAATAATCCTCAAATTCTTCAATACAATTAGAAAAGAAAGAGTACTCCCGAACTCATTCTTGGACACTAAAATTGCCCTGATACCAAAACCAGATAAGGAATGAAAAGAAAAACCTGCAGGGCCATCTCTTCAATAAACAAATAAAAGATCCTGAATAAGATGTTGGCAAGGGTCGGCCTGATAGCTTAGCGGACTAAAGCACCTGCTGAGGCACAGCGCAGCAGCCAGGGTTCAATCCCCAGTGTGCCACGCTGGGCCCACCCCTGGGACGCGCTGAGATCATGACTGAGACTGGGCGTGGTGGCGCGTGCCTGTAATCCCAGCACTTGGGAGGCTGAAAACAGGAGAATCACTACGAGCCCAATCTACATAGTTAGACCCTGTAGACCCTGTCCTAAATAGAGGGGAAAAAAAGGTATCAGAAACAGAATACAACAAATCATCAAAAAGATCCCACCTTATGGGCGAGTAGGCTTCATCCTCAGCATGAACATATGGTTCATACAAATTAGTAAGTGTAACACATTATATAAGCAGACGCAAGGGCAAAAACCACCTGATGACCTCAATAGGTGTAGAAAAAATCTTTGACAAAATCTAATATCTACTTAGGAGTAAAAAAAAAAAAAAAAAACTTGAAAAGGATCTTATGTCAAACTGATCAAATCTATTTACAAAGTCCACTGCTGCTATCATACTAAACTTCTCTAAAATCATGACTAAGACAATGTTAGCCACCATTCTTGTTCAATATAGTATCTGAAAGTTTAGGCACAGTTGTCAGTCAAAAGAAAAAATAGGAACCATAGGGGCCGGGGATATAGCTCAGCAGCATAAGCTCCTGCCTGGCAAGCACAAGGTCCTGAGTTCAATCCCCAGTACTGCAAAAATAAAGTCACTAAGTAAATCATATTTAAAAAAAGAAGCAGAAGAAGAAATAAGAAAAACATACATTGGAAAGGAAGAATTCAAACTATATTTGCAGATAATATGATTTAGAAGACCCAAAAAAATTCAACCACAAGACCCCCAGAAAGAATAAACAAATTCAGCTAAGTAGCAGGAGACACACAAGAATCCACAGTATTCCTGCACACCAATAATGAAGACACTGAGAAGTAAATCAAGAAAACAATACCAGGGGGCGGAGAGATAGCACCGCAGAATAAGCACTTGTCTGGCAACCCCAAGTGCCTGAGTTCAATCCCCAGTTCTGCCAAAAAAAAAAAAACACCTAAAACCAACAAACAAAAAAATACCATTCACAATAGCTTCAAAAAACCTAAATATTTATTAATTTAACCTAAGAGGTGATAGAGCTCTAAAAAAACCCCCAAAAAACAAAAAACTACAGTACTCTGAAAAAGGGGACATCAAAAAAGGAGAAGACACCCTTGTTCTCGAACCAACACTGTCAAAACCCGTATTGTTAAAATGGCCATAAACTGACTTATAGATGTATTAATTCGAATGAAAATACCAAGTGTTCTTCACAGAATAGAGAAAGCCTCAAATTCACATGGAAACCTAGCATAGCAAAAGTAATCGTAGGTAACAAGAGCAAAAGATTATAATTCTGGATCTTGATAAAATCCCTATATAGTTTTTCCTTAGAATTTTCTTTCTTTCTTTTTCTTTCTTTCCTTCTTTCTTTCTTTTTTTTAGATGTATTTGGATGCTGCAGGGTCTCACTGTGCTGCTTGGATTCATGTTGATCCTCCTGTTTTCAGCCTCCTCAGAGCTGGGATTACAGGCATGCACCACTACTACGCAGGGACTCTGGCCAGCTCAGCCTGCCCTAGGGACGGAGCTGGTGCAACACATGGTGTCACAGATGGAACCATGGTCCCAGCGCTTGCCTGAGCTTGCCTAAGCAGGTGTTTTAGTCCACTGAGCTATCTCACTGGCCCCAGAAAAAGTACTTTTTAAAGTACAGCTTAAGATAGAAGACATAAAACGTTCTTTCAGAAAACTAACCTTTGTTTCTCAGAGCTGTAGGCAATGTTTGGAAAATACTGCTTCAGTTCTACAGGGAACCCTGCAGGCACTTCAAATTCCTGGTAACAGACATTAGCTGCTCTCTCTAGGAACAAGGACATACTTTTTAGAAAGACGGCATGGAAAACAAGTACTGAATTATAACACTTGATGTATGTTTTACTAAATTAAATTTCTAAACTGAACATGCCCAAATAACTAGTATTACATTCCAGACAGTATTAGATTTTATACACCTACATTCATACTTATCTCTATGATAAAAAATATACTATATATAAAATAACATCCAAAGATAAAGAGTATCTGTCTTTACATATATGAAAATGCATAACAAACATATATAATGGTTTATGGTTTCTTTCTTTAGTTAATCAATTAATTTGATATAGGATCTCGCCAAGCAGTTCAGACTTATAGTGATCCGCCTGTCTTAGCCTCCCCACTGGTAGGATTACAGGCATGCACCACCACATCCAGTTTTGAAGCCAGCACAGCTTGTAGTACTGGGGATCAAATCAGGTCCTTGTGCTTGCCAGGCAGGTGCTTGTACCACCGAGCTATCTCTCCAGCCCTCTGGTTTATTTTTTATATATCAGGAAATAGAAATTCAAAATGGTTAACAGTTAAATAAAGGACTCAGGGCTTTAAAAATTCACCTCTAAGATGTTCCTATCTCTCTAACATCAAAGGCTACATGACAACTGTAGTCAAATAATCAAACTTCTACGTACAGAAAAATCGAGTCTCAAAAGAAGTGTGTGACTCACAAACTTAGCAACAAAAAGGCTGCATTAGGCTAGTGATTAACCTAGGGTAAGGGTATTTCACGACACTGATAAAATAATCTTCATTAAAAATGCTAAAATAGGGGCTGGTGAGATGGCTCAGTGGTCTAAAGCACCTACTTGGAACAAGCTTAGCAAAGCACAGGACCGCGGTTCAATCCCCCAGCACCACATGCCAGCCTGCCCCGCCCCCTGGTGGGCTGAGCTGGCCACATACACACACACACACACACACACACACCCCTAAATAAATAAATAAAATTAAAAAAAAAATAAAAATGCTAAAATAATAATGACCAAAGGGTGCTTATTGCCAAATGTCTATACTTGTTACAAATTTAGAACAAAAATGGTAAACTAAAATTTTCCAAAGGATATCCACTATTATTTTCTTGAATTCTTCTGATACAATTCCTGGAAAAGTTAGTCGGTCAAGGTCTTTGAGTAACTGAGATGTTACTCAACAGCCTCAGGTAGTTACATGGTGAAGGGAAATCAACCCTTACGGTACCTCCTCTCACACCCCTCTTGTTTTGTTTCCAAAAATCCTCCTACCTCAGCCTCTCGAGTTCTGGGAATACAGGCATGTGCCACCATGCCCAGCCCAACTTACCATTTGAACAATTGTTAACATACTGTCCTATAGCCAGTGGATTCTGAGTTTCTGAGGTTAGCCACGTAATATCATTCATTTTTAAGGGGCCAAGCCGATCTCTTCCACTACAAGATCTGAAACAGGTAAAAGTATTAGCTAAGGGACTGTTTTGAATCTTAAAATACAAAAAAACCAAAAACAAAACTATAATTAAATTAATATGCTTTCTCTTTCAAAAATTTTTTGTGTAATGATTCAGACAGCTCAGCTGTCAGCTAGAAGCCACCTAACAGACACAAGTGTAGTTCTATGTTCTATAATTACATTTGGATATGGGCATCACTTACCTATACACAACTTTTGATATGCCTTTGTCATTTCCATCAATGAGTGTTCCATCCAAGCATCTAAAAATAAATGGGTTTCCAATGGACTGGAAAAAGATCGGCTCATACTTCTGATATATTGTACCTATTATACAATAAAACAAAGGCATATTGTAGCACATATGAAGATCTTAAAACTCCAATCCCAATGTGGTGGTGCACACCTATAATCCCAGCACTCTACAAGGTTGAAACAGAGGATCTAAATTTGAACTCAGCCAGAGCAACTCACAGAGCGCGTCCCTGTGTCAAAAATTAAAAAACAAAAAAAGTGAAAGTTCTTGGTTTAATCCCCGGTGTTGAAAAAATAAATCTAAATAAATATCTTTCTCTGGAACATGAATATGTAATGGAAGAATATGTTTTAATTCCTCCATTCCTTTTAAAGTATTTTACCTCCAATCTGGAAATCATATTCTCTTAGGTTACTTTTCTTTATGTATTTGGTACAGGGTGTCATTATGAAGCTAGGATTACTAGTGATCCTTCTGTCTTAGCCTCCCCAGCGGTGGGATTAGAGGTGTGCACCACCACGCCTGGTCTCGGTGGCCAGCTCGGTGAGCCTGGAGGCGGGGCCAGCACAGCATGTCGTGCCCAGGGATTCAAACCCTGGTCCCTGCGCTTGCCTAAACAGGTGCTTAGTCCACTGAGCTGTATCACAGGCCCTTAGGTTACTTTTCTGCTTTAAAGAGTCTGTGCCCCATAGCAGTGGAACACAGAACCAACTATCCACACAGGAGGGGAAAAAAAATGCCAATTTTTGCTTTGTGATACTGTGAACATCATATTTTAAGTTCATTTTTACAACACAAATACTGTTTAAATGTGAAACGACATCCGTGAAGAGTCCTACAAAATGCATTTTGTTAATAAACAGTGCAGACGTATCTGGGAAGAACCTGCCACTCGAGCTGTGTTTGCTTTTACTCACAGAGGAAGCAATTACATTTACAAGATGCTTCCAATTTGTCAGCCGTGTTAATCTATTTTCTGAATTTATTTTAGGGTTATTTTGATTTTTGGCTTGTTTTACTGAATCTTCAGAGTTAAGTTAGTTGTACAAAAGTTTTACATTTCGTAAGGGTCACAAAATAACAGAATGACATATGTCTATCTAACACAAACATTCACACACACACACGCGCGCGCGCGCGCACACGAATGTATGCATGTACTTTCCACTACCAAATAACATAAGGATAGTATAACAAACAACAGACATATTCTAATGAACATTCAAGCCAGTGGGTTTTGGCAAAGGAGCTGCTTTATGTCCCCAGTGCAGAAAAAGCAGGAAGGTCTCTATTAAATTATTTAGGGGTTTAAATGGTTTCATGTTTTAACTCACATCTTTTTTTTTTTTTCTAGAACCGGGGATTGAACTCAGGCCCTTGCGCTTGCCAGAGAAGCACTTATTCCACTGAGCCATCTTCCCAGCCCTAACTCACATCTTTTTAATCTCTAGTTATCACTGAAGCTAAACTGATTTATTCTCTAATGCTTAAGAAACCTGCTAAAGGGAGCTACATTGTTTTCTAAATTTAAACAATGATTCAAGAAAAGATTTCCATAAACACACACACACACACACACACACACACACACTTATCCCAACAGATACTCCAGGGTATCTTTCTAATGCACACCATAATTTATAAGCATTTAATTAACAAAATCAAAAGTTTAGAAACCTCAATTTCTAGTTCAATTCGTTAAGGATTACAGGGCTAGGTATTACCAGTATACAAAAAACTCTTGCAAGTACTAATTTGTGCTGTTACCCGGATACATAGATACAACTGCGCCTTTCGGTACCAATCCCTTAGTAACAAAGACACCTCTTCCCGCAGAAATCAATGAGCTAGTTGCGCGGGCAACACTGAAACCCAGTGTCTTATAAAGAATTTCTTCTGGTTTAAAAGCATTTTGCTGTCGATGTCTGATTCCAAGCAGATTCACCCTTTGATGCTGAAGTGCCAGCAGGTCTCGATATTTTGCCTTCACAGGTTCTGGAAGTAAAGTCCAGATATCTGATTGTTTACTGAGATCATTTAAGAACAAAGCCTGGAAAACTTGGAGCAACGTTCCCAGGACGTCTTCATCTGAGATAACCTTGTCCTTGGATTCCTCCGGAACGTATCGAAGGGTCCTGCAAATGGCAAAAGTTTCCATTCACAACCCTTCAAGCCACACGCTGTCTTGATCTTCTCCGAGTTACCGGATTTAACAAACTCTAAGATCGTTCTCGCGGGTTTGAAGGCTAGCAAACGAAGGCATTCCTTACAGAATAGGTAGCTCTAGGTCCCTAGCTTCTGGGCACCGACGCTCACGCAACGCCCTGCCCTAGCACACGCCGTCAGCTACTTCCACCCGCCTGTACCGCAGCCACAGTGCGCCGCGCAGATGTTAGGAAACCTGCCCGCCGCCCCAGCGCTGCCGAGACAGAATTCGATGCGCAGGTGGCTCTTGCCCTCACCACCCTCCACAGCCTCCGGAACGTCACTACCTAGTGAGGACCCGCGCCCTTCTCTGCACCGGCTTGTAGTTTCAAGGCCAAACCTAGCACCCTATATTCTGTCGCGTCCCCTCCCAGCTGCACTTCTTCAAGGACTATTTCATTTCTATAACTCCAGTACAATTTTGCAATTGCATTTTTACTTCTGAACAAAAACGGGGCAATTCCTGAACCTCTCACAATTCCGTAGTAACGGTGCAGGATTCTGTAGCATGAACCTTGATTTTCAGGAACTGGCTTGGGGTTCCAATTCAGTCTACCTGGGGAGCACTCGCTGACTTCTTGCGAATCTCGAGCGTGCGGCCACCGACGCAAGACGACCCACTCGGCTGGGGGCGCCGATCGGAGCCGCGAACCTAACGCTGACGGCTTTCGGCTGCTCTTTGCACGTCTCTGCATAACCTGCTCCAAGGGGTT
>NW_004524577.1:36742172-36744028 GCF_000260255.1 Octodon degus
CCTGCGTGCCGCCGGCAGCCCGGCCTCCGCAAAGCCTCGGTCCACGCTGGGGGTCGCGCTCTTCCGCGCATCTTCCGAAAATCGTGTGAAGGGTTTGCAGATTATCTCATCGTAAAAGAAGAAAATGCGATAACACCCTTTTGTGTTCTACCTTGCTCTTCTTGGCCCCTAGCTGCCGAAGGCAAAACGGCGGCGTAGGCAGAGGTTTGTTTTTAAAGCAGCTAGGTGAGGTATAGTTGGTATCCGATAAACTGCACATTTTTAAAGAGAAGTTTGATGGTTTTGGCATACGTGAAAATACTGCCATAAACAAGATAGTGAACATATCCATCACTCCCAGAAATTCCTTTCAGATACTCTGTAATCCATCCCGCCCTCCAGCAACCAAATTTGATTGTGACGTGTTGTTACCCATTTCATAATTTCTTGGTTTATTTGGTAAAATTTTATTTAGAAGTTCTGCTCATGGGTGACATTGTCTGTAGTTTAACGTCTTATTTTCTTGTTGCTGAGACAAAATAGCCAACACCCACAATTAAAGGAGGGAGGTTTTTCTCATGCCACGCTTTGCAAGGCTGGTGTTGGCAGGGGAGAAGCAGTCCGTGGCCGCGCAGGCAGCAGGCAGCAGGCAGCAGACAGCAAGCAGCAACCTGCACAGACTACAGTCCATTAATCGGTGCCATCCCATTAATGGTGCCCAGGGTGGGACATATTATCCGTACCACCTTTGAAACTCCCCACCAGTGACTGCTGCACAAGACTTTGGAATCCAACCATAACTGTCTTTTATCAGTTTTGACTATTTTTTTTTTTTTTTAATTTTAGGGAAGGGTCTACAGGGTACTCAGGGTCTCACTAGTAGATCGGACTCGTAGTGATCCACCTGTTTACAGCCTCCCAAGAGCTGGGGTTACAAGCGTGCACCACCACGCCCAGTCTCAAATGCCATCTCAGCACGCCCCGGGGGCGCTGACATGGCAGGCCCAAGGATCGAACCCTGCACCTGTTTGCAGGCGCTTTAATCCACTGAACTGTCTGCCCGACCTTCAGTTTTGACATTTAAAGTAAATCTGATGGAGTAAGGTGGGAGTGAGTCCCTCCTTAGGTGAAATTTGAGAGGACTTTCGAAGCTTCCAATTAATTCCTACACACACACACACACACATTTAAATTTGAAATGATGTCTATTAAGTGTTTTTCTCTTTTACTTATTGAGATGACCATGATTATTGCCTTCTTTGTTAATATACTAAATTAGTGATGCCTTGTCAAATGTTAAAGCATCCTTGGATTTCTGAGGTAACACTTCTAAGTTAGTTGCTTTTGATCAGACTTGATTATTTCTTAATGTGCTGCTGTTGCCATCCTGTATCCATTTTGAAGTATGTTTTTAAATTTTCAGGTAGAATTTGCTAGTGAAAACATCTGGACTTGCAGTTTTCAATTTCTTTTAAAAGATGTAGGCCTATTAAAAATTTTTGTTCATCACATGTCATTTGGTAAATTATATCTTTATGAAATTTGTTCATTTTTGTCTAATTTTTTGGCATAATTGTTCTACATATTGTCTTTACTATTCCAATGTCTGTATAAGTAATAACCCTCTTTTGTTCATGAATATGATGATTTGTGTTCTGTATCCTGTTAAGTGTAATTAGCAGCTTACCACTTTTTTTGTGGAAACAGCCTTGATTTTATCAATTTTTTCTGTTTTCTATTTTAGTGATTTCTCTTATCATTGTGTTTTCCACTTACTGTGAATTAATTTGCTTTGCTTTGCTCAATTTCTTAAATATATTTGGTTTCTGATTTTAGTCTGTCTTAGTTACTCTTCTCTCGTTGCTGGGACAAATACC
>NW_004524577.1:36744128-36753877 GCF_000260255.1 Octodon degus
TAAATATGTACTTCTTGTCATGACATACCATTTATTGCCATACTGCCTCTCAAGTAAAGGGTTTTTATTTTTATTTTTTTCTTTAAAAAAAGGGTAATAAATGAAAAAAAGACACAAAAATAAGAAAAAAAAAAGTCACAGGTCTGTCCTGTTACAATTCTGTATATGGTTAGATTTCTAAATTTTTTTTTTTTTTTTGCGGAACCAGGGATTGAACTCAGATCCTTGCGTTTGCCAGTCCTACTTATCCTACTGAGCCATCTCCCCGGCCCCTCTAAATTTCTTTGTAAAAATATGTAAATGCTTATTTCTACTTTTTTAAAGTTATTTTTCCTTCATATTCTGTAAGGACTTAAAATTCAACATATCAATAGTTGATGAAAAATACCTGTTTCATGATATGCCAAAGATATTTGATATTTAGACAGAGAGGGCAAACCGAACTGCATATATTGCAGGTTAATAATAAGCTTCTCTTCTGGAAGGTTAACAACCTAAGTTAGCAGATCAAAACTGGAGAAAAGGAAGGACTGCAAGGTCAGCCAACATTTTGGCGCTAGCCTTTCAAGGTCAGTGAAGACTCGGGACATAAGAGAACTTGTACTATAACATCATGTGACTCAGTTGTGCTCCAAATTTTCTGATCAAGGAGATTATGGAGCCACAAGAGGAATGTGATTAATGATGTATAGTGTGCCTGGGGAGAGTCACATGGAGAGAAAAAACATTCTCTCAGGCTTTCACAGAGAACACATTGGTCAAGCAATGGCTGTGACTCATCCTCATGGCTGACACTGACAAAGGATCTACAAAGTGCAGTACAGGGCTACAGGATACATCCTGAGGAGACTTGACTGAACTTATCAGATACAAAAGTTACATTTCTTGTTATATAGGCCCTGCTTTATCTTGGTCTTAACCATCCAGCAGAAAAGTATAAAAACAAGGTAAAGTAAAGCCATATTAATACGATGAGCTGTAAAAGGCTCTAGTCAATAACTTCTGAGGATAACCCACTAATATTATAGACTGCTGGACAGTGTTGGATTATTTTGCTGAATTCAATACCCACCTCTGACAGGACTAAACAAAAAGGGGATACAAAGGTAAGATCATTTTGTATTTATATATACAAAATAGGATAGATATATAGCTACTTTCACATAATTCAATGAGAAGAATGAGGTGTACTAATAGTGTTTGGACAGGATATCCTGTCTGCTTCTTGTGCTATGGATAACCACTAAGAAGATAACAATGTACAATGTATTGATTATCAAAACTGTCCTGTTAATCAGCTTTGAAACTGCCTCATTCATATTTTTCTCAACAAAATTAAAATAAATTAAAAAATAAACCGCATAGTGAGACCTTGTACCAAAAAAACAAAAACAAAAAACAAACAAAAAACCCACAAGAAATTAAAAGAAGCCTGCAGCTAAGGAGAATGGAATAGAAGGATAAAACACAGCGAAGTTATAGGTCTAATGCTAACCTTGGGTTGCCAGCCTATTGACACCAGTTTTCTCTATGCAGTTTAGGCTGACCTTAAACTCCCACTGTAGCCCAGGCTGTCCTCAAACTCTTAATCCTCCCACCTCAGCCTCCCGAGTGCTGGGATTACAGGCATGCACCGCCATACAGTTGGATTTAGATGACATTTTCATGATGGTTATGTGTTCCAGCTGTTCTTTGCATCTGATTCCTCTTTTGTTAACTGAACTTTTAAAACTTATTTTTTCACTAATAGGTAAAACCGTATGTGATATGGTAGTATTTAGTGTTTGACAGACATACACCTTATGTTGGTCTTGATTTTTAAACATGATTTCCTATCAAAGGCATCAGGGGCCCTTGGACGACATGGCTGCTCCACAGTCCAAAGCAGAACATGCGTGAGATGGGGTGAAAGTAAGCAGCTCTTCAAAGAACAGTGCCTTCGGAAGGACAGAGAGGCTGACCTGCCCGCACGAGCTCGTCATCAAATACATGACAACTCCACCAAACACATGGTATGAACAAATAAATGGGAGAGCAAGCTTCCTGAAAGCAAAATGACAACAGAGAAGGAATAAAGGAAGTAAATTATTGGAAAACCATCAAAATAGTAACTCAGCTAAGAAAGTCCAGCAGCAGAGCTGGCACTGGGCAGTCAGAATCCTGCCTCCACAGAATACTTACAGGAAAGTGCATGTTAACTGCAGCATGAAAGGCCACCTTGCGAGGCCAGAGGCTCGCTGGCAGTGGAGCAAAAGGACCTCCCTGCCTTCCACTGGGACGCACCAAGGGCAGCGCAGCAGCGCCTCTGGGATGCTCCCGCTCCCGCTGCACGCTCGGAATCTCATCACTGGGAAGCGTGGTAGAAGCGCAAGTGGAAGATCTTCTACAGAACAGTTTCTAAACATTAAAAAAATGAAAGCCATGGACATCAAGGAAGAACGAAGAGATGGCTCTGAGTTGAACAGAACTCAAGAAAGAGGACACTAAGACCCAATGTGATCTTGGTTTGGACTGTCTTGCTAATAAGACTTAACTGGTCAGCGAGGGAATGTGAGCGGTGTCTGTGGGTGACGGCTGAGCAGGAATTATTTACAGTGGTCTTACAAACTTTTCTGAAGTAGCAAATTATTTAAAAAGGACCCAAAAGTAACAAATTTGTTCAAAAACTTTTATTTACTATAAAGACAAAACACCAAAATAGGTACAAATACTATAAAATTGGTTCAATGGGGTAAAAATTTTAATTAAAATATCTCAATATATTTAAAATAACAAAGGATACATTTAAGCCAAATTTTCTTAACCCAGAGATTTTTTTTTCTTTTTTGTAACATTTGCTTACACAGTAAGGTGCTACCAGAAGTCAGCCCTTAAGCCCTGGAAGTCTTAGGAATCAGTCACACAGCAAATATAATTTCCTTGTGAAAGTGAACTTTGGTAGAAGAAAAATCTATAGGACACCTGAGGTAGTAGAAAGTGGAATAAACAGCAGTAGACGTTATTTACAACTTGAGTACCAAATAACATTAAGAACACAAAAATAATTACACAATACAATTTTCAGTCCAGCTTTGATCCAAAGAAAAAAAGAATATTACATCACATTTGCAATGAAGACAAAACAAAAAACAAAACACCACAATTACCAGCAAGCTGAGGGAACTGCAAACAAACTCAAACACAACAGCTTTTGACATCTCGAGACAGTCTGAGTTTGAAATGTGGCGGGCATGGTGATCTAGAAGTAACACTGGTTAGCTGAGGTTCCTCAGTTTATACAGTTTACGTTTCCGTCAGACGCCATACTGCTCTGACCGATGATCTTCCAGTACATCAAATGGCAAGAGTGCGCCCTTTAAAGCTCACATGTGGGAGACTTGGAAATAATCTTATCAGAGCTGTGAAAATTCTAAATAGTAAAAAAGTCAAGTACAACACACTGAGAACTACCAAACTTCACATTTCTGAACTACTTTTAACTCTTCGAGTATTGCCAATCTTGCAAAACAAAGGAATGTAAAATTTCACTAAGAAGCACAATCACATAAAAAACTGCTTTTTAAGAATTATATGCAATATATCCCTGTAAACTTTTCCTGTAACTTATTTTACTTCCAATTTGTGTTGTACATTTTAAATGTACTCTATATAGCTTATTTAGCTTATCCTGAGTCTTTGAGAATAACCAATTCTATTTCACACTGGCATCTGAAGAGTTAAAACTTAACATCTCAAAGATATATTTAATAATCAGTACTTGATTTAAAAGACTCACACACAAAGAAGGATAAAAGAGCTACCTTTCCCTCCAGGATTCCATGCATCTGAATTCAACTCCAGACTAAAACCATTAAATAATTGTGCAATATCCAAAGAACTGATATGATGTGACGCGAGTTCATTTTTTCTGAGCGTTTTCTCGAAGACCAAAGCAAATGTATTGTTAAAAACACTACTGCCTTGTGGTCAGGCGCACACTATCCCTCAGGCAGCTGGTGTGAACGGCGATGCACGGTGGAGGAGATCCGCCCTGGGCGCGCCGTGTCAGGAGTGGCAATCGTGACCTGCAGTCAGGCCCACGCGGTGTGAAGCTGCCCACGCTTCAGTAAAGAAACTGAACTATGGGACACAATTCAAATAAATTTCTAAGTAATCTTGCTCTTGGTTTTGAGCTGCATCACAGAAGACAGCTGATTTTGGTAATTTACATTTAACTTGCCAAGCAAGATGATTCATTCAATGTAGGCAGTACATTAAATTCCAATTAAAAAAAATTAAACCTGCATTTAAAAATTCTTGCAGTAGCAAATACATAGTAAAGTCTAGTTCACACCAACTTTTTTTCTAGTTTGAAACGATCACCTTTCCCTGAATATTAAACAGACATGGAGGTGAAATGGAAACACAGAACCGCAATTTCCAAAAACGAAATGAATGGGCCAACAGTAAAATGCACAATGAACCACAGATGCCAGGCATTAAAAAAATAAAGGTCGTGAAGAAGTCATCATTTTTAAAAATATATATGTATTTACTGCTACTTATAGCATACTCTGTCCTAAAAGAGGCAGATACTAATTTTTATAGCCAGTGACCGAAAAACTGAACGGAATTATAGAACCCCCTGCTTGTGATCACTAAGAGAAATGGAAGAATAGTTGAAACATTAAAATAGATCCTGAGCCCCTCAGCTGCTAATATTGCTGAAAAAGTGCTCCAAAAATATTACGCTTCTGCTCTTTAGTCATGCAAACTTCACTGCTTGCCTGTCTGCCTAGGGCCAGTTCTCTGCAAGGCACGGGTTACAGTTTCTGCACAAGTTGTAGACTCTGCACACTGAGCGTAGGTACACGACATGATTTGTCAGTCACAGACTTGGGGGAGGCTCCCCCGGGCCTCATCACGACAGCCGTGGCGGCCGGCAGATTATCGGCGTGGTTCCCCACAAGTTCTCTTCCTTGCTCACATCCAGGCTCTGATTTACTCCACAGGGGGCTACCAGGTCGTACGGAAGACGGGATGCTTCAGCAGCTCTCGCGATGGAGGTCTGTCCTGAGGCTGAAGCTCTAAGCAGCGAAGAGCCACATCGCGTAAGCCAGGAGACAGATGGGAGGGGATCGACGGGGCAGTAGTCGCACTAGCAATCTGCAGAACAAAAAAGCCAGAGAGCTGACGCTTTCCGTAAATGCAGCTCTGAACGCAGAAGTGCACATACATGCATTTCAGTCTCTTACCAGAGCGCGCTTATTCACTGCACTGATTTTTTCTGTAACACTGGACGAATCTTAATTCTTAATATGAAACACTATGAAGAACTTACTTTAATAAACAGATTCTGAATAAATCTTCAAAATATAAAATGTTAGAAAAAAATAAGGCTGTGAGCCTATACTAAGATATACTTAGTTGATACATAAGAAAAAATGATACACTTTTTCCTTTTCCCCAAATGTGATCATTCAGCACTAACATTTCCTGTTTTCCTTTAGGGGTTAAAAAAAAAGGGCTACTATATTCACAACTTACGTTACCTTCACAAAATGCCTACAAAAGGAATCACTTTATATATCTCGCTCTTTTCACTTATTTATGTATTGCACTACCTTCTACATTAATACAAACCGCTTAAATTTTTATATAGTTTTACAATCTTTCTTATTGTTGGGCATTTCAGTGAGTCCAGGCTCTGGGTATTCCCATCCACAGTGCCACAGATGATCGTGAGCGTGGCACCTTCTGTGGGTAAATACGAAGTCCCAGCAATGGGCACAGGTGAGTCGGAGAGCATGCGTACTTCCAATTTTGGCAGGACCCTGCCAAGTCACTCTCTTAAAAAAAAAAAGTGCTCTAGCAATTCAAACTATTACAAAAGGGAAAAAAGATAGTTGTGAAAGCAGTTTTACGATCTGTGATGCTTCCACAGATCTCAAAATATTTACTGGAAGTTGAGAAAACTGAAAGCACTGCAGTATAATTCACTTTTAGATACACTTCGGAATCAGAGTGCATATGAAATCTGTTAGAGTATATCGTGTGTCACTTTAATTTTCATTTGTTTCAAGTGTTCATCAAAGCTCTAAAACCACCAAAGTTCAAACTGACTTTGCCATGAGCATTTATTGAGCGAGTTCTGTATCAGATGGAGGCTTAGAGTTCGTAAAAGGAGGGGGACAGGAGCGTAAACACGAGACCAACGGTGGAAGCACTGGCCGCAGCACAGCGAAAAGCTCTGGGGTCTGGGGAGGAGCGCCGCGTGTGTAGCGGGTCCCAGGCCTGGCGGCTCTGCAGCCGTGGAGAAGGGGTCTGGGACGCGGGAAGAGGGGAAGCTCAACAGCACACAGTGGAGCCCGAGGAGGCGCGCCTGAGCAGGGCGCAAAATGTGGGAACTTGAAAGAAGGCGACGGCTGTGGGCGGCCGTGCAATACGTGCACAGGAGTATTTCACCTGCAGGATGACTCAGTTTTTGCTAATTCAGTGTCTGTAGAGAATTCATAAGTCTTGATTGACTGGTACAGTGAGAAGTTACAGTAAATGCCACCAAGAGTGGCAACACTACTATACATTTCTATATAGTTCAAGAAAGAGGTAACTGTCACATCGATAAGAGAGAAACCATGAGAATTTGACCCCTGACAATTTTAGCACAAAAGAAGTAGTTTTTGTCTCAAAATTACCTTAAATATCAAAGCAAGATGGTTGGAGTGTTTCTCTGCATTCCAAGGTGGCTTTGCACAAGCCATTTCTATAATAGCACAGCCAACACTCCATACATCACAGCTCCTACCGTACTGCTGACCTCTTAGTACCTAAAACAAAGCAGAGTTAATTTGGAAATGTGGCTCACTTAAAAAAGAGAAGGCCATTTCGTGGTTATAGATTCTAATTTCTCTACTTCAGAGCAAAATAATGGCATGAACAGTAATTACCTAAAGCTACTTGACAGCTCATTAACAAGCTTCATCTTCCATCATGCACAAAACTAAACATTACAGAATTCCAAGCCAGCCCCGGTGCTCTTAGCAAAACCGGGAGGCAAACACAGCAAATAACCGCGATGCACAAACAAGAGCCTGAAGGAAGGCCATGTTCAGAAGAACGAGTGTTCCACTGCGCCACCAAGCAGGCTGCCCTGTGGGCTTCCCCTCCCTTTGGAACACAGAACTCCTTTTTATTGTGTGTGCTTTGCGTTTGTTAGGAAACCACTACTATGAACTAACAAATAGTTTTGGTTGCTGTCATTGTTATAATGGTCTTTAAGCAAGTCTATTAAAGCCTGTCTTTTGGAATTTCACTAAGACAAAGATAAAAGGCTGGGAATAGGGTCTAAAATACCTCATACCCTGTGACATAACCTAGTACAGTGCAATCACACAGAATTCCAAAATATTTTCTTTTGTTATACTCAAAACTACTTCTCACCTCAGGTGCCATAAATGCAATTGTCCCCAATAACTGTCCCTGAAACTCTCCTGCACCAGTTCCTTTCGACGCCAACCTGGCTGCAGCTCCAAAATCTGCAATTCGCAGCCTCTGACCTGTGCTGTCAATTAGCAAATTGGCACCTGTCAACAGAAACAGTAAATAACCTTGGATGTTAAAAACAGAAGGACAGAGAAAAGCCCAGTCAATTTCCACAAAAGAAGTAGGACAATGACGAAAGAAGGGGACAATATATAAGTGGAATATATATCAGACTTAAAGAGAAGACCTCTCTTCTCCCTCCATGTAAATAATGATAAAGGTACAATGGTCTCTCCAGTGGGATTAAAATCTAAAGCCCCAGAGGGAAAGTCTGAAAAACCGTCTGAAGGCACAGTGAGGGCAGAGACCTCTGTGAGCCTTTAAGGAGCAGGTACTAAAAAGTTTGAGTAGTACAAAAATTTCCAAAAAAGTCTCTCTTCAAATTTCAGTGTAATTCACATTTTATGACAATACACCGACCTAGACTAATTCAAAGTGTATGCTTATTTCATAATTACAGCTTAATAATCTTATAATAGTACTTCAATTCAATACACTATTTCAAATACTAATTAAAGAGATTCATGACAGAAAACCAAAAGCTACTGTTAAGAACAAGAAGTAACTTACATGAAAGGATTTTTTAAGTGGAAGTGTATGATATCCTCCTAATTATTCTACATAAAACCAAATAAACTTTCTGGGAGTCAGCCACCCTATGCTTTCTGTTATCAAATAGTAATAAAGCTGTGGAAAAGTTATGGCCTCTCCTATATTCAGTGCACTTTTCTATCAAATGAGAAAGGCAGATTAAATGACCTAAAGGTTTCTCTTTTAGTCTAATACTTTAGCAATCTGAATTATTCAGAAAAACAATTTGATAGTTAAAAATTTAGCTTAGAAACTATCAATGAATAATCAAGCTTAAAAATTACATTTCTTTTCTTATGGTCACTAGAAAATAATTAGGAGAATTTTTACCTTTGACATCTCTGTGGATGATCTGGTTTTCATGAAGATATGACAAGCCACGAAGTAACTGTTCAGTGTAGTTAATAACTACTGATTCCTTGAAGGCTCCATATTTACTCAGCAGATGAGCCACAGATCCTCCTATGAAATAATTGCAAAACAGCAATAATTACCATGAACTAGCTCAGAAGTAGAATTACCTATTACACTTTGGCTAATTAAGCTTGCACTGCACAAGGTCATATTCGTATCTGAATTGTTAAACTCATACTGCACATCAGGAGTGAATCTGACTTCTTACATTGTCTCAAAAATCTATCAATTAGGAGACATTTCTACAAAACCTTCATGAAGCCAGTTTACTGGAGGGCCAGGATTTTAGAAAGCTTTTGAAGTTAACAAAAGCTATTTCTGAATGTACACTTCACTCTGTCTTCTCAACAAAAACATACGAAATGCCTTTATTACTGGCTTACATCAATAGTGCTGACCTACTCAGCAGATGGTAAAGAGACTGAGAGACGACCTTGAGTCGGGCTTCACCCTGGGACAAGGAACAGGCTCAGCAAACCCAATTTAGAAGTCTTCGGAACAGGCAAGCTCTCTACTCTATGTCCTTAGGAGGACCAACAGATTGTATTTGAGAATTGCTAAGTTAACAACACATACTTAAAACATAGAAATATAAAAAGTTAGTACAACAAGTTATGTCTCACAATCTTAATTTGCTTTTAGAGACTCAACTATTGTTTTCTTTCTTTCTTTTTTAAAAACTGTTCTCAGGTTTTGTTAAACTGTTCAAACTATTTAGATTAAGTCTTCACTAAACTTTTCCTGACACCTGACAGCAGCAGGCCCAGCCCATGTGCTCACGTCCTGCTCCTTGCAACTCAGAGCCCAGACGCACCAGCCATCCACTCGATGAAGAGGTTGTAGTTGCTCTTCTCACACGTGGCTCCCAGCATCCTAATGATGTTTGGATGATTTAGATGGCTCATCATTCGTATCTCTTCTCTCAGTGCTTCCACGACCTCCTCCTGCTCAGAAGATGTGTTTCTGACGTATGTCACCTGTTTCAAGTAAACATGGTCACAAAATTTTAAATTCTGATGTTTGTCTTCACAAAAGAATCTGATCTAAATGGACAAATCCAAATTATCTTATACATTAATAGCAGATGGCGGGGGCCTGGCCCTAGCTCAGGCCTTTAAGTGGCTGCTTCCACAAAGCTGTCAGTCTCAGGTTGCTGGAGTTCGAACCTCACACCTCTCCCGCTGGCCAAAAGTGCCCTGAAGGCATTTGAGGAACCAAAAAAA
>NW_004524577.1:36753977-36764236 GCF_000260255.1 Octodon degus
TACCTGCCCCAGGGTAGGGGAAGTACTCACACCTATGGGTACTTCCCAGTAGTACTAAAACCCATAATCGCAGCCTTGGCTCACACATAATCCCAGTGGATCATGAGTTAACACAAACTCTAGAAGTCCTCACCCCATGACTGCATGAGGCTTTAGGGGGACAACTAGACACAAACCATAACGTAGTCCTTTCTTAATATAAATACCTAAAGTTATAAATTTCCTTCTAAGCATTACTTTAGTCAAAACCTATGAATTTTGATGTTATATTTTTATTACTTAGTACAAAATAGTATAAAATTTCCCTTGTGATTTGTTTTTCTTTTTTTTTTTTTTTTCTGTATTTGGTACAGTCTACAGGATCTCACTATGTAGATCGGACTCGTAGTGATCCTTCTGTGTTCAGCCTCCCAAGAGTTGGCGTTACAGGCTTGGCCACCATGGCAGCCGCAGCACGCCCCAGGGGTGGGGCCGCCTCCGCACGCCCGGGCCTCTGGGCTCTGCCTAAGCAGGCTCTTCAGTCTGCTGAAGGATCGGCCCTTGTGAGTTGTTTTTCAGTCCATAGATTATTTAGAAATATGCTTTTCATTTGTAAATGTTTAGGATTTCTAGATATTGTAACTGGTTTTTAATTCCATTATAATCAGAGGACATATATGGTGCTCACTTTGGCAGCACGTATATTAAAATTGGAACAGAAAACATGTCTGATTTCAGTTTTTGAAAAATGTAATTGACTTATGTCTCAGCCGGTACTCCCCTGGGGGTCAAACCATGTGCTGTCGGAAGCAGTGTATTTTGTTATTGTTTGGTGTTCTATAAATATTAGTTAGGTTGTGTTGGTTTATAGTCCATTAGATCATTTGTGTTTTTAATGGTTTACAGAAAATTTTAGATATGGATGAATAAGGAACAAAAGAGTGGCAGAAACTCTAGGGATACAGATCTGCTGCTGTCCCAAAGTCTCGTCTTCTGACTGTTCCCCTGCATCCTGTTATTTTCAGTGTCCCCAGATACACTGCTCTGAGGATGAGAACCTGTGTGCTGTTTTTTCCCACTTAAATCCCATCTATGCTATCAGTCACGGAAGTGCCACAGAAATATCCTAAAGAAACCCACGAATATGGCTTGGGTCCCTAGTGAATCATAACTTCCAGAAGCCAAAATAAAGTGTAACTTGATTCTCCAGCAATTTATTGAGCACCTATTTTGTCCTAAGCTCTAGTGCAGGAAACAAATATTTAAGTAAACACATACATAATGTCATACAACAATGCCCTAAAGAAAATGAGGCAAGGTCTAGACTAGAGAGTGAGATTGGTATGTCTTTGGCACTCTCCAGACCCACTGTCTATACCCTGGGGGATTAATTGGTTGGTTCACTAGATTTGTCCCTGGGGAACACTGACAGGAAACTGCAGGGAGAAGGGTGACGGTCTTTGCGAACTGACTGTATCCTGACAGCTGGTCCTTTTCAGCTGGCCTGCTGGCTCCTGTGTTTCCTTCATCCTGGAAGCGATAAGAACACGCCATTACTGCTAGCTGTATGGGTCGCACCACCTCGATGGTTTCCATTCACCATGTCCGTGCCTTTATATGGCTCTTAGATCGTCTTATATTGTGCCTAAGTCATCTTTCTCTGCTGGCACCCTGTCTCTTTATATGGGTCCCCTGGCTTGAGAATTGCAACCCTGGATAGAGCAGTGATGCGAGTGCCTGAGACCTACCTGACAAGAAGACAGCAGAGTTGGGGACAGCCGTGGGGAGATTCTCTGGCTAGAAATGGAAAGGCCTGCTTAGGCAGAGTGCAGCAGCCAGGGTTCGATGGAGACTGAGCATGGTGGCACATGCCTGTAATCCCAGCGCTTAGGAGACTGAGAACAGGAAAATCACTATGAGTCCAATCTACGTAGTGAGACCCTGCAGACTGTACTAAATATATTAAAAGGAAGAAGGAAAGAAATGGAAAGGGAGGGAGGTTGGAAGAACGTCACCTGTTAAGGAAAAAGAAGGCCCGTGTGGCCAGAACTTGGTGAGGGAGTGGGGAAGGGTGAAGTCAAGGACAAATTGAGGAGACCACATCCTGTATATCCTGGTGAGGAGATGGGATTCTTTGTACAGTGGAAAACTACAGGAGGTTTTTAAGCATGGGGATGATACGCTCTGATTCATAGTTTTAAAAGATCACTTTTGGGGCTGGCAAGATAGCTCAGCAGACTAAGTACCTGCTTAGGCTAGCACAGGGATTGGGGGTCATTGCAGGGACTCCAGTTTGGTCCTGGGCACCACATGCTGCTCTGTCCCCACCCCCAGGCGCACTGAGCCAGCCACCAAGACCAGGTGTGATGGTACACGCTTGTAATCCCAGCTCTGGGGAGGCTAAAAGCAGGAGGATCACTATAAGTCCAGGCTGCATAGTGAGACTCTGTACCAAATACATTTTTTAAAAAAGAAAGAAATCGCTTTTGTTGGGTACTGGGTGGAGAACAGGGAGACAGCCACCCTACTGGGAAGGTTAGGAGGCTGGCACAGCAGTTGAACCAAGAGATGATGGTAGTGTGGACTAGAGTGATAAGGAGATGGACTAGGTGGGTGGAGTAGGGTTATATTTTGGAGGAGGAGCTGACAGGAATTGTAGATAGATTACATGTGGTAGAGTGAGGTTCTGAAATGCTAATGGAAAATGTCAAATTGCTAGTTGGCTAGTCACATCTGGAGCTCCAAACTATAGTTAGAGGTAAAATTAGAGGCTTTGGCCAAGGAGCTGAGCAGATCATCCAGCAAGCAAATGAACGCAGGTTATAGCAGTGCCTGTGAGTTTCTGAGAGCACAGAGCCTGGACGGCTTAATCAAAAGCAGTAGTAGCGGTGGGCTTAAAAATGTTTAAGAGGGAAAATTGAGAGGAGAGAGGGGAAAAAAGTGTGCACATTTCTTTCAATAACTTTTGCTGCAAGGAAGGCAGAGAAGTGGAGATTTAGTCAGAAATACAGTAAAGGATCCTGTAGTGCATTTGTGTGCTGATGGGAATGATCCGAAATCAAAAGAAATTGAGGTCTGTTTGGGAAAGGAGAATGAGGCCAAGGAGGAGGTAGGAGCTGACTCTTCTGGAGAAGGAGGCTATTTAGAGATGGTGGATATTCGACAGGCTATTTGACTAGCTATGTGTTGACTACTGTGGGTGGCGTACCAGCAAATAATTATTTGCAGACAAATATGTGCCTGGGAAGAGCATTAAAAGATGATAATTAGTTCAGGAAACATATAATTCAGAAAAATTAAATATTGCCGAGGAATTTCAGTGTGAGGTGCCAGACTTAGGAAGTGCCTCTGGGAGAAGCAAGAAGCAAGTGGGAAGGAGGAGTAGAGCGGCGGGCGACCTTCGCAAAGTGGGACGCCTGAGCCTGATTCTTCTTGCAATCTAGAAGGCCACAATCGTTAGCATCTAGCGTGGCAATGTTGTTTCTAATTTCATTCTTTAGTAACATCACAGGGTAGCTTCCCAGAGCTTACGTGAGGTGTGATAAGACAGCAAATTGAACACAGACGCTGCTGTAAGAATCTCACTTTCATGAAGACAGAAATTAGACAGACTTGAAAACATTAAAAATGCTACTCTTCGGGCGAGGGACATAGCTCAGTAGAATAAGTGCCTGCCTGGCAAGCAGAGGGTCCTGAGTTCAATCTCCGGTACCGGAAAAATAAAATAAATACATAAATAAATAAAATGGTAAAGTTATAGGCCCCCCCACAGCAGGCAAGCAGGCCCCTTCTCTGTACATAATGACTGCAGGGGCTGGGCACCACTTGGCTCCTTTGGCTCCTGTAAGTGCTGGATCACTAAAAGAATACAGTTGCTAGGAAACGAAAAAAAAAAATGCTACTCTTTTATTAGCAGGGGGGACACATCTATTCTGGATGAAAATATGTTATCTATTTTAAGAGTAGATTTTGATTTTTTTTGATGAGTTAAAAAACTATTTTAAAATTTATAGATTTTAATACTGGATAGTAAAATAGTATCTATAGATAAAAGCTATATAGTAAACGTTATTTAGGAGCTTTTGATAGTTTTTAAAACCAGTTCCTTTTTTTCTTTTTTGGCGCTAGTGCTTGAATCCAGGAGTCTCCCAGGCCAGTCAAGCACAGGCTGTATGATTGATCTACACTCTTAGCCCAAAAAATTTTAAAGTCTGTCTCTGAAGACAAAAATGTTTGAGAATTGTGAACCACATATTGTGATTCAAAATTTTGACAAGGAAAAGATGTGACAAGGAATTTCATCAGCTTGTTAGGTTCATTCCAATTCTATGAATTGCAGGTGTGTGTGGCATATTAATGAGATTAGCCACTATCTTTGGGGGGTTATTTTGTGCCCCATGATCTAACATAGGGCATAAAAAAGGAGGAGGAAAATGATCTCTTGTTTGTTTTTGTGAATTAGCAAAGGCTTCCTTTTCCTCCAACTGCTCTACTGCCATCTACTGAAACGTAAGTGCAATATATTCACAAGTTGATGGGATTGTGGCGTGCATGATGTTCCTTTGCGTTGTACGGTACACAACGGAGTGCGGCAACCGTGAGTGTCCACTGGCAGGTCTACGGCAGCAGTTAGTCCTAAACTGTGATGCCAGAGCGTCTAAGGAGCCCTGGCATGAGCTAAGGGCTGGGTAGGGGCTTCAGGCAGGCGACAGGAATGCAAAGGTAACGTGAAGTAGCAGAAATGCTGTGTTAGCAAGTGAGAATGTTTCCGTCAGAGTAACTGGAAACATCAATTCCTGCAGCAGTAGGCAGCAGATGGCACCAAGGGGCCTGAAGCCGGCTCAAGCTAGTCTGTGAATCCCCAAGAAATAGTGACTGGCAGCCCGACTGGAAGGATGAAGGGCTGGATGGGTGTGTGGATGGATGGATAGCCGGCTGGAAGAGAAGTGCTCGAAAATAGAGCGGGGAAGAAGGCATGGAGTGGGGCTGGGGAGATGGCTCAGTGGAATAAGCACTTCCCTGGCAAGTGCAAGGGCCGGGGTTCAATCCCTGGTTCCACCAAAAAAAAAAAAAAGAAAGCATGGAGTTTCTCAACATAGTCTCACCCTTTTTTAAAAAGACTATTCAGAGAGGGTCCAGACGTTTAATAGGAACACTGTGTTAAGCAATACAAGTTAAACCTAGGTTTTAGACTGGAAAGAGGGCTTTTCGGGGATTGCTTCATAGCCTTTTTTCCATCCACTTTTATAACAACATTGAGGTTTCTGTTCTATTCCTAAAGAGGAGTGAGGTAGGGCCAGCGAGATAGCTCAGTAGAATAAGTGCCTGTCTGGCAAGCTCAGGGTCCTGAGTTCAATCCTTGGTACCACCAAAAAAAAAAAAAAAAACGAGTGAGGTAAAGTTAATTTTGAAATAGTGCCATGGGCACGCTGAGATCACGCCCGGCATTCTGCTGCCCTCTACTGGGTACTACACAAATAGAAAATAATTCTTCCACGGATGGTCAGTTCATGAAGGCCGAATTGTCGTTTGAAATTTAGAAACTCAAACCCTAAAGAGAAAAGACAGTAAAAAGAAATCAAGGTGTCATACAAAAAGGAAATTAGACCAAACCAAAAACTACAAATATAGAAATACTTTCTAACGTTTTATCTTGAAAGTTTCTAACCTACAGAAAAGTACAGTGTATCTTTTATCTAGGTTCAAATGTTAACATTTTGCTAACATTTGGCAGTATTCTCTGTCTTACACACACACAAACACACACACACACACGTCTGCGTGTGCTCACACACACCTACCCCCCCATACATGGATACATGTATTTTTTCCTTTGCAAATTGCCTGTCATTAACTTTCCAAGAATAGCATTTTTTTACATATTTTCAACACCATGATCACATCTTTTAAAATGAACATTTATTATTATGAACATAGTCCATAGTTAAATCTGTTCAAATGTCTTTTGTGGTTGTTTGCTTTTTATTTGCTTTTAAAATATGGATCAAAGTTCATGCATTGCCTTTATTCTATTTTAACCTATCTCTTGCTTTCATCTATTTTTCATCATATAAAACTTTTACAGGTCTCGTGTCTTGCACAGTGATCCTTATTCATCAGTTTTCTGATTTTTTTTTCATAATTCAACTGAAGCAGTGTTGGCGCGCACACACACACACACTACTTAGTGTCAGGCTGTCCCACTATTGGAGATTCTGTGGCCATTTTTTTTATTTTATCAAAACAGCAAACATTTCAAGTGGCAGTGAGCAGATCCCTACTGGAGGATGGAGTGAAGCTGTATGGCGGAGTGTCCTGGTTCCCAGAAGAATTTCAGTGCATGATTTCTGCAGCAGCGAGGATCCTTCTTCTTCACAGTGGCATGGTGTGTGCGTGTGCACTTGTGTGTGTGCGCGCATGTGTCACAAGACAACCCATCTCTATCACCTGTTGTGTGTGGATCAGATAGGTGTTAACTGGTGTCCTCGAAAGCTTAACTTTTCTTTTCCTTTCCCTGCGCCTTGCCCTCTGGTTGGCCCGGTGAACTCACGGATTGCCAAGTCTGGGTCTAGCTGTCCCCGACACGACTGGGAAACGGTAGTAGTAGGACTGGGAATTGGGGTGTGCTCAGCCCTTCATTTGCCTTGTTCTGTCTCTGCTTTCTGGTCACCATGGGACAAACTGGGCTCCTCCACCATGCATTTCGTCTGGGCCACGCTGCCTGGCCACAGACACGAAACCGAGGGGCCACGTTGCCATGACAGAGAACCAGTCTGTGAGTCAGAATAAACATTTCCTCATTTTTTGTTTATTTCAGATATTTTTTCATAGCAAGTTGACGGACATGGAATTTTAAAATCAGCATGTTAGTTTATTATTCCAATTGATGGTTGAAAGTCCCAATTTTTTTTAAAAATTTTTTTCTTTTTCTTTTTTTTTTTTTTTTTTGAGACAGTCTCAATATGTAGCTCAGGGTAGCCCTGAACTTTCTGTGTAGCCCAGGCTGGCTTTGAATTCATGGCAGTCCTGTCTTAGCCTCTCAAGAGCTGGGGTCACAAGCAGCTCTATCGAGCTGTGTTCTCTCTGACCTATTCCCATGATTTCGGGAGCACCATTTGCTTTCAGAACAGCAAAACATATGAGGCTCATTTTCTCTTTTACTGCTTCAGATCAGAAAGAGCTGTTTATGGAACCCTGTTGCCTTTTATGTAAAAGCTAAGATCTAGGAAAAAGGGGTGCACCATGACTCAAACTATATTTTAAAAATCATAGGGGGAAGGGGGGGAAAAATAAAAAAAAATAAAATAAAAATCATAGCCAGGCATGGCTTTTATACACTTGCAATCCCAGGACGCTGGCCAGCTGAGGCAGGAGGATACCAGTGTTGAGGCCATCCTGGGCAATTCTGTACCTTAGCAAGAGCCTGTTTCAAAATGAAAAGCAAAGGGCTGGGTTCAATCCCCGGGCCTGCCAGGCCTGCCCTACCGCTGGGGTGCACTGAGATGGCAATCGAGACTGTGTATGGTGGCACGTGCTCCTGTAACCCCAGCTCTTGGGAGGCTGTAAACAGGCAGATCATGAGTCTGATTAGTAGTGAGACCCTGTGGACCCTTCCCTAAAATACAAAAAAGAAAAGAAAAGAAAAAGTAAAAAAGGGTCAGGGATGTAGCTCAGTGTGAAGGCCCTGGAATCGTCTGAGTCCCACCGAACTAAACAAACCCCCCTGCCCAGGTCGTGAGTACATTTCCAATTGAAATGTAATACCCCTGACTCTTCTCTACCTTGTCACATGCACCTTTGTGTGTCTTTTCACAGTGAAAATCCTGTTCCTCAGCAATATCAACATACCCTATTATTATGTTCTACATGAAACAGTTTCAGAATTATATCACTACCAAGATAAGTCTCTCTGCATTTTTTAAATCCTTTTGACTAAATCTCACTAGAGGTGCATCCTTAGGAAGATGCTCTCTTCAGTTACTAATTAAAATGTTTTACTGGAGTTAGAAATCAATTATAATTTTAGTCGTTTGTCCTTGTGATTTAGTTAAACTAACCTAAGCGGAGCATGTTTCAGCTTCTGTGTTCATCACAGAAGGCACAGAAATAAGTAAGTTTCTGTTTCTTTTCTTTTTTATTTATTTATTTTCTGGTACCAGGGATTGAACTCAGGACCTTGTGCTTGCCAGGCAAGCACTTATTCCACTGAGCTATCTCCCCAGCCCTCGCTTCTGTTTCCATAGCTGTAAAACTTCCCTGTAGAGTAAGAGGTAAGTGACCAGGCATTACAGTGCGGCAGAGGACGGGCCAAAGCAAGCGAACTTGAGGATGCCTGGGGATTCCAGGAGAGAAGGCCGTGCTCAGCCTGGGTAGGGGGACTTCTGGAGAAAGTGGGGGTCAGGATGTCCCGTCAGAGGCTGAGGGATAGGAAAGGACCAGGCCCTCCAGGGAAGCAGAAGTGCCTGCGAAAGCGACAGGTCTGCAAGCCAGGGTTGGGCAGAAGTCAGAACACCAGAAGGGCCTTCGGCTGCGCGGAGTCCTCGGTTTTCTCCTCAGCTCCGTGCTCCCTGGCCTCACTTCACCCGGTTCCTAGACGGTGCCTGCGTGGTCGTGCGCCACGCCCACATCCCGCCTTTGCACTCAGAGGGCTGCACTCTTGCTTCTTTCCTTCTGTTCCCAGACCTGAGGGATAGTCCTTGCTATTCACTTCCCAAGGTTTTCTGTTCTTGTCTTTTTTTTTTTTTTTTTTTTGTATTTCAGTACAGAGTCTCACTATGTAGATCAGACTCATAGTGATCCGCCTGTGTTCAGCCTCCCTCCCAAGCGCTGGGATTACAGGTGCGCGCCAGCACGCCCAGTCCCAATCCGCATCTCAGCACAGCCCAGGGGCAGGGTCGGCACAGTGCCAGGGATCGAACCCCGGCCACTGCATCTGCCTAAGCAGACACTTTAGTCCGCTGAGCTGTCTGGCCAGCCCTGAAATGACTTTTTGTCTGAGGCACTTGCCTTGTGGCTGACACAGTGTACCCAACACTCACAAAGCAGACAAAGCGGATGTTTATTCTGGTCTCTGTCCAGGCACAGTGGGATGGCAACGGGGACAAACAGCTACTCATGTCTGGGCACCCAGGAAAGAAGCAGGAAGGCAAGTACCTTTTAGAGCGGAGCACGCCCTCGCTACAGCCCCCCTGTGTGTGGCTCCCTACTGAAGGAATTTACCCAGCGCGCCCCCACAAGTCCCACCTCTGAGCACAGGTTTTTCTGGAGACATTCCCACCCGGGTCACAGCACCTCTTTTATTATTTATTTATTTATTTATTTATTTATATTTTATGTATTTGGTTCAGGGTCTCCCTACACAGCTCAGACTTGTAGTGATCCTCCTGTTTTCAGCCTCGCCAGTGCTGGGATTACAGGTATGCACCACCATGCCTGGACTCAGTCCCTGGCTCAGAGTGCCTGGGGGTGGGCCCAGCGCAGCGTGCAGAACTGGGGATCGAACCTTGGTCCCTGAGCTTGCCAAAGCAAGTGCTTAGTCTGCTGAGCTATCTTGCCAGCCCATCTCTTAAAATCTATGTTCACTCGCGATATTCTTCTCCCCCGGGTTTCTAAATACGATCCCTGGTCTCATTTCTATTTTTTTCTGTCTATATCTTAAATCTGTCTTTGCCCAAGGTCTGATTTTAGTCATTTCTTCTCATGGAACATTTGCCTTGAGTATGCTACCCACTGCCTCTCATTGAGTAGATGCCATAAGGCTGCCTGCCGGAGGTCTGCTCTTCAACTCATTAAGAGGTGGGCATTTCAGAAGGCCTCCGGATACTTCGTCAGTGGATTAACTCACGCCTGAGGTCGTAGTTGGACGGCACTGAGAGGATGGAAACTTAGGTGGGGCCTAGCCGAAAAGGGCGGGTTATGGAGGTACGATCTTGGGGACTGCATCCCCGTCTTGCCCCTTCCTTTCTGGCTCTTTCCCTCTGCTTCCCGGGTGCGCAAAGTGGTCAGCTTTGCCCCACATCCTCCGGCCATGTTTCTGCCTTGAAGCAGGCCCCAAAGCGGCAGACTCGGTTCTGTGGATGGAGACCTCTGAAACGTGAGCCAAGATAAACCTTTCCTTGTTTGTGGCAGGCACTTTGTGACAGTGACGGGAAGCTCATATGCATGTGAGAATGTGTCTCTTTCTCATTGCTGAGACAAAATGCCCGACCTCCAAAGTTACAGGAGGAAAGGTTTACCATAGCTCACTGTTCACAGAGCTTTCGGTTCACAGTCGGCTGGCT
>NW_004524577.1:36764336-36793459 GCF_000260255.1 Octodon degus
AGTTATGATTCTGCCTGTCTAAAGCTGGAGTACAGATGAGAAAGCCCTTACACAGGAGAATGATCAGGATGTCTCAGAACCACAGAAACCAAGAGGGCTCTGTAGCAGGGTGCTGCAGGAGCACGACACCGCGCCTCTACTAACTACAGAAAGCAAAAACAAGGACACCACACCTCTACAGGGCCATGTGGACACTCTGTCTTACAATAACCATGCTTTAAGGGTTTTTTTTTTTTCTCTTTCTTTTTTTGGTGGAACTCTAATAAAACCTACTTTGAAACTCGGGCTTGTCAAAAGAACAAAAGTATGTAAACGCATAGGTGCATCGTTTATTCTTTTTATTTATACTTCATTTTATAATATGAACAATTTCATCTGTGTGCTCATTTACCTGTTTAACAGCCATCAAAGTCCCGGTTCCTACATCCTGTGCTTGATAACAGGAAGAAAAGGCCCCAAGGCCTATCTGCTGGCCCTTCAGCCACTCTGTGTCTTCTCTATAAGGGTGTTTTGCTTTGGTATGTCCCGGCAGAGTCTCTGGTGTCTACATATCAAATGAAAGCAATCTTTTTATTGTTAAATTAAAAGCAAGATTTTGTGAAATTAGCCTGGCAAAATAGGACTCTTCTTTAATCTGGTTTCCCAAACCACCTTATAAACCAGAACTCTGAAAGGACTCTGTTGGTAACTATTTACCACTATAGAATCAATCAGAAATGTCTTTGAAATAGGTCAGAAACATCACTGTTTCAGAGATGCAAGTGTCACTGCTGTGTAATCCACCCCAAGGAAAGCCCGCCTGCGAGGACTACCTCGCCTGGACGCAGCACTTGCGGCCTAGCGCTGCCCGGGGCCGTACTCACGTCCTGCTGGATGATGATGATGTCTTCTCCATTTTCAACCTGCAGCTGAGGAACCACGGGGAGGGCGTCCTGGGAGGCCGACATGGCCATGGCAATCGCTAGGGCCTCCTCTTCCTCAGCTTCCATCTTCTCTTTGCACTTCTGATTGTGATTCACGTCATCTTTGTAGGTATCATCATTTTCAGCCTTTTCAGGAGAGAGAACAGCAACTTCTGACTTAAAAGTGACTGTTGTGTCACTTGAAGGCATAGATGCTTCCAGAAGGTCCTCAATACTGGAGTTGAGCTCTGTGTTGACATCTAATCTGCACTTCTCTTCCACTGGGGTGAACGCCGTCTCCCCGCTGGGTATCACGGCATTACTGCCGCTGCTGCTACTGCCAAAGCTGTCAGCACACTTGGAAGTGCTGTTCAGATCGAGCGTCATGCCATCTTTTGAGGCATCTCGCTGTTTACTTGTATTACCTGGGGCAGGTCGTGATGGCTTTGGCCTGTGTATATTGGTGGAGGGCGAGGGTCGAGACTGAGTGAAGATGGGAGAGAGCTTGTCTGAGTCTTTGTTTTCAGAACAGTTTCTCTGGAATTGTAGAGAAAACTTGCGCTGTGTTTGAGGAGATGCAGAAGGTATTTTGCAGGGAATGAACCCCTGAGGTCTATGCTTGGAGACATCTGTTACCGAGCCAGCTGGTACAGATGGGGCAGATGATGGAGGGGAAGATAAGGCCGGGAATGTTTGCTGGGAATGATGAGATAAAAGACAGGAGTTCAAACACTGGCTGTGAGGCCGACCTTTTGTCTGAAGCATTGGCTTTGGTTGCTCTGTTGTGGCTGCACTAGGAAGTCCTACTGAAATGCTGGCCAGCCTGTCAGAAATGTCCTCTGAGCTGCCACTCATTCTTGTAGGACATAATCCTTTTCCAGTTTTGTCTCCATGGACTGTGTGCTCCAAGGAACCGTCCCCCGTGGCCTCTGGTGAGCTAGTATGGGCAGAGTCCCGTAAGAAACTATCTTGTTGAGCACCAGGGCTATCTTCCATGCCCAGCTGGATGGCCTCAGCGATTTCCACTTCATCTGCAATGGCCATCAGACGGCGGCGCATCCTGGCGAAGTGAGTGGAGCTGGACACACTCAGCATTTCTAACAGTTTTGAAAACACATGGGGGACTGCAGTCACCATTCTCGCAGAACTCAAATAGATTCTTCGAGACAGTTTTCCAACCATTGAGTGGGAATTATCAATGGACTGCAAAGCAAAGGTTAAGAGGGACAGCAGCTTTTTATACCTGGGGAAAAAAAAAAGAAAAGAAAAAAACCATGTTTAAGTACTAGAGAAGTTCAAATTACTCAAGAATGTATGTACATTTTAAAAAGGTAAATTTTTAGCTTTACACTTCAAAAAGCATTTTGGTATGAATGATTATTAAGTAGTAGAGACTTCACATTTCTATGCCAACCAAATATTAAGGTATTACTAACTTTTATCTATGCTCTTTTAATTTCTGAGTCATAATCTAAAATGTACACTTCTTGGGGAGGATGTGGGGTAGGTAGGAAGAATGTACATCCACAATAAAAAAAAAACTACCTGATTTCAACAGGCTCAGCTTGTGAAACATCAGTACTGACAATATGAGGGTAGAATTCAGCAGGAAATTCCAACAACAGTCTGTCTATAAGACAAAGGCGACCCAGGAGTTCTTGCCAGTTGTTGGACTCAATTTGATTTCCAAGAATACAATTTAAGACATAATCAACACCACCAATACCAATGGATCCTGTAAAAGGAAAGTTAAAAAAAAAAAAAAGATTTAAAAGTAAAACTGAAAAACATGACAAAATGGCGCAAGGACAACAAAAATTCTCTGCATTATATGTAGCTTTAAGACTTTCTGTGAGAGCAATTCATATTTCCAACCACAGCTGAATCAATTTATTTACTTCAATATATTTACAATCAATTTATTTCCTTCAAAATCCTGTAACTGTCCCACGAGGTTATGAGAGTAGCCTAAGGTGAATGACAAAAGATGTGAGACAAATTTTAAGTAAAAAGTTATTACCAGCTTTAAGTATCTCTCTACCAACTGCCAACTCGCCTGCTTGGCCTCTGCACAACTCCAGCAGTGTGGATATGGACAGCTGACTTGTGCGGCTAAAAAGCAAAGGAAGCCAACGTGAATTCTGGATCCAGGAGAGAACAGACTGACAACACAACATGAAGCCTTCTGAGAAAGTGGAAACATCGTCTGTTCAGGAGTGTCCCGATTTCTCCTCAAAGCCTCTCTCAGTCGTAGGTGGGGCTCTTCAGGGGTTCGGGTCTAGAGAGCCTGCCGCTGGGATTCAGGGTGGGTGGCTGCTGAATGAGTGCCGTGCCCGGCGGGGCACAGCTCCCGGTGTGGGTCACGGGAGGGCCCAGCGTGGCTGCGAGGGCTGCAAGAATGCGAAGGCGCTAGGAGGCCAGCTGCTCCCACCCGCTGCCGCCACTCTGCCTCACTCAGCTGTGCCTTCTGCTCACCATGAACTGCTCTCCCGTGTCACCTCCCTCCACGCCACACTGCTGTGGGGCCGGCCACCCATGAATCGAGGCCTCTACACACTACGCTACAATGAACCTTTCCTTTTCTTTTTTGTCTCAGCAATGAGGATTACTTTTTCATAGCATAACAACATATTATAAACAATATTTATTATTAAGTATAGTTTCATAAATTTCTGTGAACACAGAATCTTCTGGACTGGCTTCTGGGGAGCAAGTAGCAATTTAAATATCAACTTGGATGAAAGGCTTATATTCATTATCATATCTTCTTCAAATAAAAAAGTAGATTCTAGGGCCCATGAGATAGCTCAGCAGATTAAAGCATCTGTTCAGGCAGACGCAGTGACCATCTCCATTGGATTCCAGGCGTGCCATGCTGGCCCCGCCCCCGGGGCGTGCTGAGATAAGAATGAGACTGGGCGTGGTGACGCATGCCTATAGTCCTGGCACTTAGGAGGTGAACACAGGACAATCACTGAGTCAGATCTACGTAGTGAGACCCTGTGCTAAATACATTAAAAAAAAAAAAAAAAAAAGCAAATTCTGACATTATTTCTAAACTTTCAGTAAGAATTTTCTGAATTAAAAACAAAACTTTAGCAGGGTGTGATGGCGCACATGTACAATCCCAGCACTCAGGAGCCTGAGGCAGGAGGATTGCCACATGTTTGAGGCCAGCCTGGGCTACATAATTAGTTCAGAAGGAGCCTAAACTATATAATAAGACCCTGTCTCAAAAAACCAAAACCAAAGAAACAAATTAATAAAATAAAAACAAAACTTTGTCGTCCAAAATGCTTCGACTCTCAGTTCTAGGTTCTTCAGTATGAGTTCCAAGTATTATAAAATCTCTTTACACTATTTTTACGGTTTCAATGGTTCAAGCTACCAGGTAAATGATTTAGCTTTAGAATTTCAGAAAGTGGGTGATACAATAAATACCACGAAAATATTGAAGTTCTCAGAAAATTGCCTATTCTATAATGGAAAAGTGACATTACTTTTCTTACGTATTTTATAAATTGTTGCCAATGTTTTCTCTATGCAACTAGAAAACTTCCAATATTTTTCATCTATAGACTTAGGTAAAAGATATGGAGGCAAAAAAAAAAAAAAAAAAAAGGTTTTAACGAGATCAGAAACTCGTCAAAGCTGGGCATCTAAGTTTATGAGACCCTTTGAAACACTCCTGGCCTAGGAAGGAAAGGACGCTGGGTGCAGGAGGGCTCTCAGGGGCTCTGAGAGTAAAGCCCTGCAGCTTTGTGCCGAGGCCGAGCTGGGAGCCCAGAGCCAGCAGGCACCAGGCGACTGCCAGCCACAGACACCCTGCTCAGGAAAGACAGCGTCTCACCTTCTTTATGGGAGAGGAAAGCCCAGAGAGAACCGCTGGGCTGCCCCTGTACTGGCTGCGCTGCCTGCACACTTCTCCACTTCATATTTTCCTGCCAGTCAAGACTGTTATTGTTTCTTAGCAACTTTAAGGACTTTATAGGACGGGGAAACGTTAAAGAATTTTTAAAATTTCGCATTTGGAGTAAAACTGAAAACAATAAAAATGGGGTTCTTTTGCTAGTAAGTCACAAGCAGATACATCTTGTGAATCTTCAGCTCTTCTTACTGACTGGCCTTCAGATTAAGTATGTTATGTAAAAGAACCAAGCACATGTAATTACATGCTCTTTCATGCAGTTTGTAATCTCACCTTTTTTTTTTTTTTTTGCTTACACTTTTGTGATATAATATGTAATGCTTTTCACATTCAAATATATTTTTTTCCATAATTTTATTGGGAAACAAATAGCAATGAGACAGTTTCAAATCAAATTGGTAGGGTGGTTTCAATAATTAACACATTGCATACTCTCTTCCTAGTGGTTAATTGCTGTACAAGATGCGGACATGATATCCTATTTACAAACACCATTAGAACAAATCCCTCTATTCATTAAGAGAATGTAACTATATATCTATCCTAACCACTCTGAATACACAGATACAAAATGGACATTCATCTGCATCCCTTTTTTGTTTAGTTCCATCATTTGAATATTATAGGTGTGTTAACTCAGCAAAATATTCTAAAAGAGTTCAGTAGTCCATAATAGTATTGGGTCTTTCACTTCACTGGCAATGTCAGAAATTGTTGACCTGAGTCCCCCACAGCTCAACATAACAGCATGGCTTTACTTCTTATATTTCGTTTTTATACTTTTCTGCTGGATGGTTAAGACCAAGGTAAAGCAGGAGCTGTGCAACAAGAGTTGTAGCTTTTGGGTCTGACAAGGTCAGTGAAATCCCCTCAGGATTTATCCTGAGATCCTGTACCTCAGATTGTAGAACCTTTGTCAGTGTCAGCCATGGGGATGAGTCACGGTCATTGCCTGGCCAATGTGCTCTGTTTTACTTGGCATTAGCGCCTTTCCCTAGTCCTTGAGAGCTCCAGAGTCTATATTTTAATTTCAGATCTCACGTCAGGAAAGAATAAAGACACATCTCATACAGTGTATCAAGTACGCACTAGATGTGAGGTTTGGTGCCAGGCACTTCTAATACTAGATGGCTGGAAGCAGTGCATGGCTAAGGCCGTACCTGTTGGCATCTGCACACTTGACTAAGATGGTATCTACAACTGGCCGGAGAAGTCTCTGAAGTTTGATTCTTTCTGCTAAACTGTGGCAAGGAGTATATACCAGCATGGCTCTCAATGTTTTCTGAGGAGAAAAAACTGAAGGTCAGTTTAATTACCTTTAAAAAGCACCAAAGGCAATGTCCAATCTGAGACAATGTGAACAACCAAAAATAATGGGAATGGATTACATCTAAAGTGGTATTAATCACAGTGCTACTGAACAATGATAGATGCTAGCCAACGTTCTTCAAATGTGCTAGACATTATAAGCAGAGGCTCTTACAATATAATTTCGAACCTAACAGGTAAGTATTATCATTACTTTATAAGTAAACAAACTAAAGTTTAACAGTAGTTGATTAACTTTATCAAAGTCACGCTACAAGTGGGAAAACCAGAATTTGAACCTGGTCTGTCTAGCAGACTATATATTCAGACTACACAGGCTAGTCCAACTTTAACTAGTATATTTTTCTAGCTAGAATTCTTGATAAGTATGAGATCACTTAATTCTGACCTCAAGCCTATATTCATAACCCTCTTGCTTTACTCACAAGAAGATTCACTAGGAAAAACTGCTAGTGCACGGGTTTGAAAAAAAGATTGTGAGGGTAGCCTGATGAATCTGTTTTTAAAACAGTTTATATAAGAATTATTTTAAAGCAATGACTCTGAGCTGGGGACAATTTGAAGTCCAGGGGCATGTGGCAATGTCTACAGACATTCCTGGCTGTCCTGACTTCAGGTAAAGGGCAGAGGACGAAAAGGAAGTGTGCAGCAGACGGAGAGAAGCAGCTACAGACGCGGCTACATTGCCCACGGCACACAGAACAGCACCCTGGTGGCTCCCGAGCCCCAAGGCCTTTCAGGGCAAAGACAGTAATGCTGAGGCTGTCAACAATGGTCTAAACTACATATTCAGATAGGAGAAGGTCTAATTGGTCTCTCAAATTACCTCTTTGTCATTTTCTCTCCCTCATGAGAGACAACTTCCAGCAAGTTAATCTGGAAAAACATCTGTGTCTCTATCTTGGACCCTTCTCCATACAATATTTATTAAAAGTCAAGCAAAATGTCTACTAAAAATAAATCCTTAATGCCTGACATCAAATTTTTTTTAAAAAATCAAACAACTGAGCACTTTTCTACTCCACAAAACATTTTCAGCTTGGTCGTTTGTGAGGTACTTTTCAGGAAATACATGAATAGTATCACACTGCTACTTGAGGGAAGTAAATAGTACATAAGGAAAACTTGAACAAACTCAAGTCAGTAAAATTTAAATGATTGGATTAAATTGCAATTTCCCGGGATTATGGATTAAGAATAAAATTTGGACTTCTCAAAATTACATGAGGTAAAGTAGCTTCACTAGATCTTAGAAACACTATCAACAAACCACAACAAAGAAACCATGTAATATGGTTAAAGTGAACACTTACTAAAGCAGCAACGTATACTTTGTAGACAGGGTCAGCACAGACCATTGACAAGACGCTGCAGCACGCCTCCACCACGTCTCCTGAGATGCTGGTCTGGGGGGACCCGCTGGCGGCTCCTGCACTCGGGCTGCTTGCGCCACTGCCCCCCGAGTTTCCAGTGCTCTCCCCATTTGCCAACAGCAAGGCCCCACTGACATCATGGGAAAGCCGCCTAAGGGCCATCTCTCTTACATTCCAGTTTCTAGAAAATAAGCAGCCAACGAGTTCCATTCCAAACACCTATATCAAACAAATACAGTGAAAAGAAAAACTAATAAATCCACAGTACATTAAGCACATATTTTAATTTTTAAGGGAAAACTGGTCATTTAATTCTTTACTGTTCAATTTCAAACATGTTCAGCCACTTAAAAACCATAAGGTGTTTTATATGTAAATCTAACTATTAATTACCGAAAGTCATTAACATTTATTATCTCAAGGAAAATTAAAGGCTGGGGAGATAGCTCAGTAGAGTAAGTGCTTGCCTGGCAAGCACAGGGTCCTGAGTTCAATCCCTGGTCCCGCCCCCCAAAAAAAAGAAAATTAAGAGAAAACTCCACTAACTAGATGGATATACATGTATTTTTATACTTGTGTCCCTCATATTTGCCAAAAACAACCATCTAACCCAGAAACAACTAGGAGCTCCTTATACTTATATTAGGATAGTTTACAGAGGAAAAACTGTCCTCATGATAGAGGTAAACTGTCAAGAAAAGCCAAGTCAAGAAAGGCACTAGACTAGAGGCTTCAAAACACTAAAAAGGCCTGGGACAGGGCAGACAGACCTATCCTAGTCCTTGAGAAGTTGAGGACTACCAAGAGAGTTTGAGTCCAGCCTGGCTACGCAGTGAATTCTAGCTTAGTCTGGACAGTGAGACCCTGACTCAAAAACAGTGACACCTCAAATGCAGACTGTTTTGGTTAAAAAGGGTAGTGAGTCATGAGGCAATTGACACCAACAAGTTCCAGACTGTGCTTTGAGAACCGAATCATGATGACTGAGACAGAACTTTCCCATCACAATGCATGGACGGACAAGTTTCAAACATTTGAGAGCCAAGGTCTAGCTGCAGAGTCCACAGTCCAAGCTGCAGCGTTAGCAAATCAACTAACTGTGTCCTTGAAAGAAGGGCATCCAGGGGCTGAGAATCATCGTGAGAGCTTTCTGAGGTCTCCAAATGAGCTGGTGAGGGCCTGGGTTAGATACCATGAGTGAACTAGGTTAAAGAACTACCATGTGCTTATCTGTTTTGAGGATTCTGTTAGATTCTTAATGGGTTGTTAACACACCGAGAAGAGAACCCCAAAGCTATAGGGTTATAATTGTGTCCCCAAATAATCAAATTCTAATGATACAGAAGTGTGATGAAACTGTTAACAAATAGTATTCAGTGGAATTTAACTGAATATTAACAATAATTATTTTACTTCATTACTGTTTACCGGAGACATTGTTTGTTTTTAGCCCTTACCCTGAGTACCCGGAAATGAACTCAGGACCTTGCGCTTGCCAGGCAGGGGCTGCGCTGCTGAGCTATGCCTCCAGTCCAAGCCTTATATTTTTAAGGCAGCAAAATATTAATACCAAAAATAAAAAAAACCAGAATGGACTAACAGTCATGGTAGAGGTAAACAAAAACATTTTAATTATAAAAAACTGAGGGAAAGGGAACTGGTCTACCTGGGCCTGAGACATGAAGAGCTAGAGCCGCCTACCTGAATCCACGGCTCAGCCAAGTCCTTACACGCAGGAGGGATCTGCTGAGTGCCGTAGTGAGTGAGGCTGAAGTTGCTCTCCTGACTCCTCCTCTGCGACCCTGCCAGGGGCTGCTGCTGCGTGCCCTGCTGCTGTGCAGCCCTCAAGGAAGACGGGGTGTCCACGGGGCTCGACAGCTCGTGGCTGTGAACACAACGACACTTGCTAGGAAATGGTAATATCTACACCACACTTTAAGAACATTTTTACTTTTTAACTAAACACACGTCATTAATTCAAAACGACTACCTGTAGAAATCATGGGATCTCCACTTGGACCTACAAAGAGGACATATTAAAGGTTCTCTATTTCTTCTACATTCTTCTGCCCCTGTAAAATTAAAGAAAACATCTTACAAAACTGCAATGTTTGGCATTAAACATTATATATATAATAACTTTTCACAATGGCTCTGGAAAAACCTTGTAATAATCTGACAGATGGCTTCCCTGAAAGCAGATAAACACTGCAAGTTCAACTGTTCTCCTGCTTGCACCTTTGGCAAGCGACACTATTAGCGGTTATGATGCGATGTGCCCTGCAGCTATTCAAATGGCCCGTCCCACCTGATTGCCCGGGAAGACCGCTTCTAGCTGCGCTTTGCGACCTCCCCCTCTGCCCAGCCCCTATTCCCCCTTCTCACCCTGCATGCACTCCAGACAGGAGATCTTTCTAATTCTGTGTGCTCCTCCCATTGCCATGCAAATCTTACTAAATTGTGTTGTCTCTGCTGATATGGATCATCCCAAGCTCCAATTTGTCAAAAACTGCACAGGGCTTGCACAATAGACTTTCCCCTGCTGTTACCAATCTCCCCATAAACGAGGCTACAACCCCCCTTCACAGATATCCGCTAGGTGTGGAGCAACCGCACCGAGCGCACCAGGGAACACGCCACCTACAGATGGACATGCAGTGGTGGTGCAGCTTGTTCCTGCAGCCGTCCTCACACACCGTGAGACTCTCCTCGTCGAGCATGCCCAGTAAGCAGATGGGACACATTTGCTCCTCTTCATCTTTTATGCTGCAAGGAGGAAAAGGCAAAGTACTAAATATAAAGAACAGAAAACAACACCATATGCTAATTAGTTATAAGACTTCTTTAGAATATGAGCACATTAAAGACAAGTTCTTGTTTCAGAAGATCTCCTACTAGCTATTTGAGGGATAGTTCTCTTAATATACAGTAACTACAAACCACACTCACATACGTGCGTACTTACAGGTTGTGAATCCACATTAACCTTTTACTTTGAATACAACACATGAGGTAATATCTGCAGAAACGCATTTGTATCCCTAGGATTCATTCTGTCATTGTATCTTTTTAAATAAGGCTTGACTATGATACCCTCAAGACTTCAAGTACTGGGATCTTAGGGTTCACCTCTTCTGCATCCTAGGTGTGGATGGGTGGCAGTACAAACTGGTCCAACTCTCTTAGAAACAATCTAGAAACATGTATCACATTTTAAACATGTACAACCAACCTCCCAGAATCCTAGAAATATATAAAGAAATAAGGAGAGAAAATACAGTTATATGTGTGTGAATGTTCTCTGAAGTATTGTATATAATGGAAGAAGTCAAAATCACCAAATAAACACCAAAAAGAAATTTAAACTGAACTGCATGGTGAGACCCTGTACCCAATAACATATAATGAAAAAAACCCAAGGAAACGTAAAAATTATGGTACACCAGACACTAGGAACCTCTGAAAAGGAATGAAGAGCCCCACAGAAATCCGCACCCTGTACCACCTTACAGGGTAGACCCCACAGACAACACGCTAGATTCCTAACATGTACAAGATGATTCCAGTTAGGGTATAATACGGCAACTGCAACACAAAGTGGACAACTGTATTATACATATTTGAAAATTCTTAATATAAAATATGCTTCTTAAAAATCAGCAAAAAAATGTAATTCACTCAAAAGGAAAATGGACAAGAAAAGACAATTACAATAAAAATAATATATACAGTTAATAATCATGAAGAGGTTATTAAATTAATGAAACCACAACTATATTTGGGGGGATAATTCTAATTGGCAAGAATGAAACAGCTTGGTGACTTCTAACCCTGCCAATGACCTGGTGCAGCTCTCAAAGGGCCTTGCATTTAGGCTGAGGTCCAATATTGTTAGTTTTAAAAGTCAGCACATAGAAGTTCAAACAGAAACACTCAAAGTAGAAAAGTACAGTCTCCAGTGCAATTGCACACAAAATAACTGTTGTTAACAGTGTAAGGTAACTTTTTAAAATTATGAAAAACAAGGAAATACAACCTCTTGCATTCTGTAATTAAGCACACACACGTTTCTCGTCTTATTTTAAACAAACTCATGCTGCCTAATTGGGTAATTTGGTCTGAAAAAGTTTTTCTCATATATATTTATGATGGGAACAAACCCTGAAATTTCTAGAAGCTAATTTTGTTAAAACACTAAACGTACAGATCCATGATCAAAAAATTGGATTTTTGAGGCTACTATGTTACAGAAACATCGCAAGGATACAAACAAAAAACAGAAAAAACGATTGCATTTAATAGGCAAGCGAAAAGCTAAAAGTGTACTTAAGAATCACTAAGGCAATGGCAAAGCTGTGGGATAGCCACAATCTTATACAGCCGTGGGGGGAAAAAATGAAAAAGATGTGTGTATGTTTATACTGGCCTGGAAAAATGTTATTGATGAATAAAATAAAAGAATAAAATCAGGTTGCACCAGAATTCTGGAAAACTGAGCAGCAAGACAGAAGCTCGAGCCCTGCCAGCCAACTCAGTGCCTAGGGAGACTGTCTCCAGATTAAACGTAAAGAAGAGCTGGGGCGCAGCTCAGCGCAAGGCCAAGTTCAGTTCCTAGTACTGCCAAAAAGAAAGCTGCAGACCACCTGCCCAATTAGGCAGTGTGACTTGGTGACTGTTTAAAGAAAGATGAGAAACGTGTGTGCGTGCGTGCTTAAGTACAGAATGCAAGAGGGGTTTTGTTCTTCCTAATTTTAAAAATTACCTTACACTAACAAGTTATTTTGTGTTAGAGACTGACTGTACTTTTCTATTTTATAAGTGTTTCGGTTTGAACTTGTATGCGCTGGCTTTTAAAACTAGCAATATTGCGCCTCAGCCTAAACGCGAGGCCCTCTGGGAGCTGCTCCAGGTGGGCAAGCCAGCCTGGCAGAGCTATCGTTAGCCTTTTACCTGAGAAGCACACGCTGTGGCCTCCCCCTCCTGCACCATGAAAAGTCTCCGCTAAGCTGAGGTTTCCCCCGGGCCCAAGGCTGCGCTTCCCTGCGCGGAAGCCATCATTCTGAAAGACAGGGCTGAGCGATTAGGATCAAAATCAGACTCCTCGAGCACGCATGGGAAACTCCCCAAACTCGGCCGGCCAGCAGGTGGCAAGGCCACAGGACACCCTGCTCCTCCTGCTCGCCGGCCCCGCCCACTGTCATAACTGGGAGCCTGCTACCAGTGAGGAGCGGCTGTGAACACAAGTGTGCCTTAGGGTGGACAGAGCAACAGGCAGAAGTGTGGACCTAACAACCTACGAAAATATTAATGGCAAAATATCCAAGCTCAGCCAATGTTTTCAAATATAGTGACAGCCAAATTAGCTCATTTGAAAGACAAAAACGGGGCCAGCGAGATAGCTCAGCAATCTGAAGTGCTTAGATGCAAACTTAGGCAAACTTAGGCAAGTGTAGGATCCATGGTTCAATACATACATACATACATACATACATACATACATACATACATACGAAAAGACAAAAAACAAAGTCCCATAATCTAGTCCAACTGAAAGTGCAATTTATGTATGTGGCTTGAGACAGGGTCTTGCAATTTGCTTATGCTGACTTTGAACTAACTATAAAACTCAGGTTAGCCTCGAACAGGGATCCCTCTGCCTCAGTCTCCCAAGTGCTGGGATTACGGGTGTGTGCCACTACACTGTTTACTATTTTTTGCTTTTTTTTTTTTTTTTGACATATATAACATCCTGAGCCCCCGTCTTTTTTCTACCTACATATTTTGTAAAATCTTGCAGATGGCTTCACACTAAAAAAAAAAAAAATTTATAAAATCCTACATGTCGGCTGGGGAGACAGCTCGGTGGTCCAAGTATCTGCCTGACCAGTGCAAGGACCCGGGTTTGACGTGGAGCTACACGCTGTGCTGGCCCTGAACCCCGGGCGTGCAGTGCTGGCCACTGAAACTGGACATGCTGGTGCACTCCTGCAGTCCCAGAGCTGGGGAGGCGACACAGGAGGATCATTGTGAGTCTGAGCTGCACAGTGAGACCCTGCACCAAGTAAAGAAATGATTCAAAATAGCTGTAAAATTCTACTTAACTCTTCCTAACCTTTTTCTTTTTTGTGTAGCAACATGTACACAGCATAAAAATTACAGACATAATCATTTTTAACAGAACACATTAGAAGCATTAAATACATTCACGCTGTACAGCCGTCACTGCTACTATACCAGGAGTTCTTTCTCATCCTGTAGAACTAGAATCATTTATCACTAAACAGTAACTCTCCATGCTCCTGGCGCCCCGGCCTCTGGCAGCACCATTCTACGTTTGTCTCTGTGATGCTGGCTAAGTCCCGCACTTGGCTGGAGTCACGGCCTACCTGTCCTTGTGCCTGCCTTACTCCGCTGGGCACAGCGTCCTCAGGGTCCCTGCTTGCTGTATCGCACAGCACGGCTTCTTCCTTCCTAAGGCTGAGCAATGCCGCGCTGCGTACTCTGTACTGTCTAGCCTTTCGTGGCCACCTGGGTTGCTCCTACCTTAAAACACGTGACTTTAACAGCAGCATACTTTCCCACTGACTAGACAGGTTCTGTTCAGGTGTTCACTTATTGTTGATATCTGAGCTATTTTCTTATTTTTACATTTTGAGAAACTACAATAAACATTTTTGTGCAACTCTTCTGACACTTCAAAGTTTTCATTTTCATCATTTTTTCAGAAGTAAAATCTCTTGGGCACAGATAGCAGAATGCAAAGGAACAACTGAACCTGTGGCCTACTTTTGTAAGAAAGTGTTACTGCCGCGCAGCCATGCTCACTCGTGTGCACATTATCTACTGATTACCTTCTGGGAAATGCACAGCACCACTGCATTTGAAAGCCACTTGGAAGACTGGGCACGGGGCCAGGGTGATAGCTCGGTAGAATAAGCGACTGCCTAGCAAGTGCAAGATCCTGAGTTCAATCCCAAGTACTGCAAAAAAAAAAAAAAAAAAAAGGGCATGGTGGCGCACGCCGGTAATCCCAGCACTTGGGAGATTGAAAATAGAAGGATCACTATGAGTCCGATCTGTGTAGTGAGACCTTGTAGACCCTGTACTAAATACCAAAAAAAAAAAAAAAAAAAAAAATCCTGTGTACTAACACCTACTATTAATAGCCACTAACAGTCACTCAGACAGCGTACCTGTTTACACACTGACTTCCCAGAGTGTCGCTTGGGCAGGTGTTAAGAATTTTAAGATAAACTGTACACACACACACACACACACACACACACACACACAAATGTGATAAAGTATCTGAATAAATGTGATAAAATTGTCATTCTTGTATTTCCTGTTATACTGTCTTACAAAAGTTAGCAAAAAACATGCAATTTTTGATCATCTTGTATTTAAATCAGACTGGTTAGTGGCTAATGTACTTTTTGTACATAAAAACTACATGCAGATTGGTACAGTAGTATAATCTCAACATGGTATCATGTATCCAATTTTTTTTTTACACCTTTCTGTGTTCTCGAAAAGCCCAAGTTTATTTATTTAATTTCATTTTAATTTATTTTGTGGCTGGCTCAGCCCACCCTGGGGGCAGGGCTGGCGTGGCATGTGGTGCTGGGGATTGAACTGCAGTCCCTGTGTGCTTGCCTAAGCTTGCCAAAGGAGGCACTTTAGACCAGAGCTATCTTGCCGGCCCGCAAAGCCCAAGTTTAAGGACTGCAGGATATACACATACACAGCACAGGCTTGCTTGCTTGCTTTCTCTCTCTTCTCTCTTTTTCTTTCTTTCTTTCTTTTGTGTGGCCAGCTCAGCCTACCCTGGGGGCAGGGCTGGTATAGCATGTGGTGCTGGGGATTGAACCGTAGTCCCTACGGCTTGCTTAAGCTTACCTAAGCAGGCGCTTTAGATTGCTGAGCTATCTTGCCAGCCCTGGCATACTTTAATTATTCTTTTGCTGTTAGTTTAAGTTATTCCCAATGTTTCACCATATAAAAGGTGATAAAAAGATGTTTACATTCTACTGTAAAAAAATTACAGTAACAGAGGCACTGCCACGAAGGATGGGATGCCTTGAAAGGGGAGTTTCTTAGGGCAACTCATGACGATGTGAATTAAAAATGGAAACATCCATCATAGTTTTTAATCATAAGAGGTTGATCATTTACTGCAATTTTTATTACACACAAACAGTACGAAGTGTCCTTATGCATCTTATTTACTGGATTGGGAACTGTGCAATTTCTGGCTGTTCCCCAAGTCAAAATGACCATGAAAGATGGGCGCTTTGAACCAGTTTAGGATGTGTCATGGAGGAAGCCAAAACAGAGCACGTAAAGACAAGGATGGAAGAGGACTTCCAGAACTTTCGGAAAGTGGCAGGAACAATGGGACACGTGTGCTCAAAGTGAGGGGGAATATTTTAAGGAGGACCAAGGGTAATGTCTCTTTTACTGTAACAAATTTTAAAATTTAACCACTTACTTTGTCTTGTGGCAATACCTTGTATATACGGTTTGCAAAGCGCATTATAATCATTATGCACTGTAAACACGTGTCAATAAAAAAAATTGAAACTCATTTTTCTTAAAAAAAAAAAAGTAACACTTATTGGATCAATGACTATAAATGTTTTTAAAAACCACATTACTTTTTCCCAGAAAGGCTACACCATTTACACACAGGAAACATATCCTTATAAGAAATTACGGTCTCACAAACATCTCTACCCTTTCTTTCTTCCCTCCACTATTTCTGTACATAAAAACTGATACCTTTTTAAAAATAAGCTTTTTCCTTCTCGTTTTAGTTATCTGTTAGCTCCTTAGCACTCTTTTTTTTGTGAATGCTCTCTTCATCCTTTTTGTTCATTTATGGACCCGGGGTTCTCCCTTCCATTTCCCCCAAGATGCTGTTTATTATTTTTAAGTGCTTCCTATTTGTTCTATTTTTATTGGTTTTGAAATACTGAAAAGTTTTACATGAGCAGATCTCTAGCTAAATGTCCTTTGTGTTTGCTGCACTGATTTTAACCTTTAGACATAGAAAACATGTGATTACCTGAAGCAAAAACTTCCTTGGCACAGTACGCGTCAATATTACCCCGATGTAACCTCGTGCTTTTCCTTCGGAGGATCTTCCAACCCAAACACACACTAAGGAACCGCGCATTATGGCCAGTTCATACTAGAAGTTGTCCTTTTTCTGAGAAACCTTCTGTTTTAACTTGGGCTATCTGGCTTTTACACATTTATTATTTTTCTTCAAAATATCAATCCAAGAGAGAAAGAGTAGCATAATTTTGGGATGGGAAGTTTGAAAAATAAAACTCAGTTTAAAAAATTCTATTTAAAAGACATAAAGGGTATGCCAAGGAGCCCTGGAGGCGGGGAGCGAGGGCGCACAGGTCTGGGCGCAGGCAAGGCACACCACCTCTTGCGCTTCCCTGCTGCTTCCCTGCTCGGGGCCAGGAGGCGGCTGGCCGGGCCTCCGCCGCTCATCCGGATGCCCGGCCACACTCTCCGTGAGCGCTGGCCGCTGCAGCGCTCAGGAGGCTGGTGGGAAGACAGACAACCCGGGAGCACCGCTGTTCAGACTGCAGCCCCTCGGGAACGCACAGGCCCGCCCTGTCCACGATTTGCGGCGACTGACAGATGTACAGTGAAACTAATAAAATAATCTCAGAAAGAAAACTCACGTGAAGTATTATGCTATTATAGGCTTGAAAAAAATCTTCACATTTGTCATTTTGGGCTCCATACCAGATCCTTAAAGATTCACGTTTAGGGTCGGCCAAATAGCTCAGGGGATTAAAGCGCCTGCCAACAGGTGCAGGGGCCGCCGCGGGTTCGATCCCCGATCCCGGGCCTGCGTGCCGGGAGCGCGGAGGCAGCAATTGAGACCGCGTGGTGGCGCGCGCCTGTACTCCCAGCTCTTGGGAAGCTATAAACAAGCGGATCACTACGAGTCCTATCTAGTAGCGAGACTCTCAACACCCTGTAGACCCTTCCCTAAAAAAACACACACACACAAAAAAGGAAAAAGACTCATTTATTTTATCCGCAAGTAGACAACAGAAACTTTGACAAGCACTGTAGCTTTTAAATAATAACTATGATTAACAGTTACTCTATTTCTTAATTAAAATGGTTAGTCTATTTGGAATATGCTCATATTCTCCCAGGTAAAACAGCCTACAAAGAAGATTCTCTAAAAATATGCAAGTAGGAGGCTATAAAATTTCAAGTACTGCTTTGGACCTAACTTATTTGTGAAAGGGCTACAGCCACTTCCGCCCAGTGCACGCACGCACGGCACTTTGGCGCCACTTCCTGCTCAGTGGTGCCGAGACCACGCAGGAGGCACGTGGCCCAGAGCAGCGACAGCCAGGCCGGAGATGCTCGTCCTTGACCTCGGGAGCCTGATTTTTGTCATGACATGTGTGTAACTAATGCGTCACTTTTAAACGCTGTCAGTTCCACCCTATAGGCTTTAGAGGAAAATATCCTCCCATGAGCTTTAATATTGTTTTCTAAATTTTTTCTTGGTACTGGAAATCCAACTCAGCACCGTGCGCTTGCCAGGCAGGCGCTTGCGCCGCTGGGCTGAATCCCCAGCTCCCTTTCTTTCTTTCTGAATCCCCAGCTCCCAGCTCCCTTTCTTTACCCTTGATTTCAACATGAAAGCCAAGATTCAATAATTTCATTTCAGAGCAATTTAGCAAGTAGGTATTAAACTTAAAGTAACACTGGGTTAATGTTTAACTCCTTAAAAGCACCAACCTGTTTTCTGAACTAGACGTGGAAGTGCTGGACGATGACAACGGGTGAGGGTTGGACATGCGCGAGACAAACTTCTGGATGGTGCTGCGAGAGGGAGCCTTGATCCTGGAGCTGCGCCTGCTGTGGTACTTCTGGAACAAGCTCTCCACCTGGCGTGGGAAAGAGACAGCAGCAGTGACATCCGTGCCGTGACGACACACAGGAAGCGCGCAAGCAGGCGAGTTACTCATCTTGGGTCTGCATGTTTTTCATAGAGCTGATTTAAGAGCTTCAAAAACCAGAACACACTAAAATTATCACTATTAATATTTAGTGCTCATGATTTTCAGGAAGGTACTATAAAAATTTCTTGACAATTTTACTCAAAGCATTTATTTAAAAAAAAAAAAAAAATCACCTCAAAATTCTTTAAAGTCTTTCTCCATAACATTGGGTCTGAAGGTTCTAGCTGAAACACCCGGAGCATAACAAATAACAGATGAATACAAAATGTCCCCCGGCCACAGCTGCAGTTCTGCAGAATTAAAAGAAAACCCGAGTTACTACATCTGTGATTCTATTACGATTTCTAACTTTATCGTAATTTTTTAATATTCTGGTTTATTATATGTATTACTTCATATCCTTCATTCTCCTCACCTTAAACAGTGTACAAATACTTTTATAAATTAACTCTTTAAAAAGATACTAAGTTATAGTAAAAACCTCAAAATACATTAAAAAACGTTTATTAGCCCCAAATATATTTTAAGCACTTTATTTTTCCTAAAGGAACTAGCAGTTTAAGAGCCTTTATAATATGTAAATTTAAGTAAGATACATGAACACAACACAGCACGTGTCGCGCACTACCTGCGGCCCGATGAACACCCGGTACTTGTTGTCCGGGCTGTCTCCTCCAATCAGGAAGGAGTTGGGTCCTATTTGCTGCAGTAAGTACAGCCGCGCCCGCATCACTTTGTTCACTCGGCGGTTCGTCTCCTCTGGGCTGTATGGCGAGAAGCCGTCCGGCGAAGGGGCTCTCCGGGGTGGGGTGATTCTGCCGCTCTGAAACTTCACGACAGGTATTTCATTAGGTAAGTTTCTTACTTCTCCATGAGGAATAAATATCCAAAAACAAAGTCATGCCAGACAGCCATGTGGTAGATTATATGCTGAAAAAAATGCCTCAGTTTGTCTAATGAAACAGAGTCAGTTAAAACACTGTTGTCTGCCATGCTCCTCTCAGGCAAACTTAAAAATCTCAGTTATCCTTCCAACTGATGATAAAGCTCTGCTTGAGGCAGGCAACCATGTGGTCATTTTACAAATTGCTCTATAAATATTTGAGCTCTTTGAAAAGTAGTAAAATTAAAAACAAAGTCAACATCATAAGCAGGCAAAATAACAACATCTAGTGGTAAAAAATTAAACACATAGTCCCGTGGCGTCTGTTTAATGCTTTATTGGACGCCATCTGTAGCTGGCACCTAGCACCACACGCAGCTTCCCTCAAGGAACACTATGTGGAGACCCTTCCTGGACTGACGCGCCAATGGAGGGGCAAAGCCTTGCCTGCGCGTTCGGCACATCGATGCTCTCGTTAGACTTCGCTGACGGCCAGAGCGTGGGCTCTCCTTCAGTACTCGGTGGAATTCTGGTTGTTCGGGACGCCTCACTCACTAGTTAATCAATGCTGGCAAGAACGTGAAGCGGCGGGAACCCTCTGGCAGTAGGTAGGATGTGTGGGAGCAGTGCAGCAGCTCCTCAAAAGGCTGCACCTTTTACCTCACAATTCCGCTGCCAAGAATAAACCCCCGAGAAAGCAAGGTACGCTGAACAGCCGAAAGGGAGGAGCGGCGCCGCCGAGAGTATGGGTCACACCCGCGACAGAAAGCGCCGTTCTGCGTGTGTAGATGGAGCGCTGACGCACGCTGTAGGACGGACTTGAAAGCATATGCTACAAGGAGAAGGACGCCAGACCCGAGACCGCCTGTGATGGAGCTCAACTTACACGAGATGTGCACAACAGGCAAAGTAGACACGAGCAAAATAGGCAGGAATTTCCAGAGCTGGGGAGACTGCTGTTAAAAGGCAAACTTCAAACAAAATAAATTTAGGGGTTTATGTGAGCAAAGAATGACGCATCAACCATACAGCACTCAAAAGCGGAAGGTCAGTGAGCTCTGGTTAGTAGCACCAACTGCCACCTTCCCCAAGCTGAAGACACAGTTAACTCTCGCTGAGGTGCTTACAGTAAGAGCTGATCCCCACTTACACAATCAGTTGGCTGTTCACAACTGGCCACGGCTGTTTGGTTTCCAGGTATAGCAATACCTTCAGGCTCATGGCCTCCTGCTTATTTTGCTTTAGCAGTGGAGCTGTAGGGTCTGTGTGTGTGCGAAGATGCACTCTACTTATGCTTCTGGTACACTCTTACTTTGACAGCCTCCACAAAGCCCACCTTCCACTATGAGAGATGGGAGTGTGCCTACCACTCCACACAACTCGGTTCAGCACAGAGCTCGCTTTGGGCAGTGCGGACTTGCCCCCCAGCACCTGTGCGGCGACCCAGCCCCCGCGCCACAGGAAGAGGTGCAGGGGCCCAACTCTTCTCCCGTTCTCGCTGAAGCGATGCCTGTGAGGGGCCAAGCGGCGATGGAACTGCCACTTCAGAGGCCACGGGGAGCAAAGCTGCGCTGCCCTGCTGTCCCTGTCCAGGCTGCAAATCCATGAGCTGTGGTGCTTGTGTTCTTAGCAATAAAACCAAGCTTTCTGAAGGGTTCTGTCCTCCGAACCACTCCAGCTCTGAGGAAGACCAAAGCCCCCCGGTCCCCATCTCTACCATTTTCCCACCTAGCCCTGCCTCTTTGATGTTACGAGGTGTTTGCACAAGTGCTACCTTTAGAAGTCTCGGGACCCTATAGTCCTCTTTCTGTAAACGTCTTTCATGTGTGGCTTAAGACGACAACAGCTGAATGTGACGAGGCACCTGTGCAGCAAGGCCTGACACTTAATACAAAAATTAATTTCTATTTCTCTGTCAAAAGCAGTGTTTTCTTTCCCCCCTTTTGTTCTTTTTGAGACAGCATTTTACTTCACAGTCCAGGATGGCCTTGAACTTGCAGCAATCCTCCTGCCTCAGCCTTTTGAGTACTGGGATTACAGTAGTGTGTCACCACGCCTGGCAAAAGCATCCTTAAATGAGAATGATTCCTTTTTTCTTTAATGGCTAACATAGAGCAATAAGGATTACACATTCTATTGCTAGCCTTATTTTAGATTTAAGCACCAGCCACTTTGCCAGCAGTGAAATTATCTATCAATGCAGTGAGAGATGAAATCAATGCACTAGCTTTATTACAAAACTACTTCTGACCTCAGTGCCCCGGAAAGGGCCTCAGGAACCAGTCAATGCCTTCCTCCTCACCCTATGTGCCTCGACCAGGGAAGGCACACCTGTGGCACTCGTGCCACGTCCGTCTGCTTGTCACTTTGAAAGCACTCACAGGTTCACCACAACCCACAGACATACTTTGAAAATCACTGCTCTAGCAGATGGCCAAGCCACTTTTTCTGTGTCATATATGGGCCTAAAAATGAGAGAATAACATACGTGTCAGAACATGAACTTACAGGCACTGGGGAAACTCTCTTTCTCCTGACGCCTGGAGACTCGGACTTCACCGTGCGGCCCGCTGGGGCTGGGGAGCTCCCTGGAGACGGGCTGCGCCGGCCCTTGGGGGTTGAGCACGCGGTGCTGGCCGGGCTGTCGCCTGGAGCCTCGCTCGGAGAGTTGCTCACTTCGGACCCATCTCCTTTAATAGGGATCGGTTTTACCACCTGAATGAAAAGGATTCCAGAGTTTTGAGTACTTACAAATATAAAAGATGAACACAACTGAATATCACAGATTAGGAGAACGAACTTAATGAGTTGTTATAAAATATTAAGCATACCAGGTAATACTTGGTATTTATTACTTTTAAGCCATTAATGTCAAAAAATATTTTCTTATATAATAAATATCAGAGTTAATCACTGGTTAAAATGCTATTATACAAAATTTTAGACATTATCTTATTATGCCTCTAAGCTCATTTAATATTCAAAATCAGCCAGGTTTTCATACAGCTTAGGGGCACAGCACCCGCCTGGCAAGTACAAGGTCGAGTTTGGTTCCTAGTACAAAAAAAAAAAAAATCAAATTCAATAAAAGGTATTAAGTAAATGTGAGAAATAAGCACTTTTAACTTCAGTTAATTTATTCAATGATACTGAAAAATCTATCTTTTTGAAAAATGTAGGGCTTTGCAAATGACACTGAGCACAATTTTAAGAAATCAAGTAGTCTGATGCATACTAAGCCATGTCTGATGGGCTCTGGCCCAAGCATGAACTGCTGAGCTATTATGGTGGTCATCTATCATGGCTGAAGCCCTTAAAACAACAGCTCATCTTCCCAGTAAGCCCTTCTTCCTTCTCCACGGCCCCGTCCTGGACAGCTTCCTCTCACCTCTCCAGAGCACACGGGAGACCCCAACCAGCTCTCTGCATGTAACCGAATCTGATCCTCAAAGTCCACCCCTAGCAAGAGCCCATCAAAGCCTCAGCTTTCCTCGTCTCAGGTCAGAGGATTCCCCCATCTTCCCTTGGTCCTCACCGAGTCTTTAGGGTTAATAAAGGCTTCTTTCATCTGTCCTATCTCTTCATTGTGCCATTAAAAAAAAAAAACAGAAAACACTATCAATGTTGTTGTTTTTAAGCAATGATTTTAATCGTAGTTTACACATGTATCTCAGAAAACTAAAAGGAGCCAAACTGTGTAACACCAATTTCTCAAGGAGCAATGCAGTTTACAAGAGCTACCTCATCTTTTTAATATTAGGAGTCTCAGGCTGAAGGAGCCACGAGCAGAAGGCCCAACCCCTCACACCCAGAACACGGCACACCACACCCCCCTGTGTCCACAGCTGGCTGCTGTGCCACCAGCCCTGCCTGCCTTCCTGTGCTCCATGCTGCACTTTCGTCCTAAGTCTCACGGGCTTGACGAAAGCCAGGAAGCTACATGGCTGACACTGACAAAGGTTCTACAATCTGAGGTACAGGATCTCAGGATAAATCCTAAGGGGATTTCACTGACCTTATCAGACCCAAAAGCTACAACTCTTGTTGCATAGGTCCTGCTTTACCTTGGTCTTAGCCATCCAGCAGAAAAGTATAAAAACAAAGTAGAAGAAGTAAGGCCATGGTGTTATGTTGAGCTGTAGGGGACTCAGGTCAACAATTTCTGACATTGCCAGTCAAATGGAAGACCCAATACTATTATGGACTACTGGACTCTTTTAGAATATTTTGCTGAGTTTACACACCTATAATATTTAAATGATGGAACTTAACAAAAAAAGGGGATACAGATGAATGTCCATTTTGAATCTGTGTATTCAAAGTGGTTAGGATAGATATACAGTTACATTCTCTTAATGAATAGAGGGATTTGTTCTAATGGTGTTTGTAAATAGGATATCATGTCCGCATCTTGTACAGCAATTAACCACTAGGAAGATGTATGCAATGTGTTAATTGTTGAAACTGTCCTACCAATTTGGTTTGAAACTGTCTCATTGCTATTTGTTTCTCAAAAATTATGGAAAAAAAAAAAGCTAGGAAGCTGGTATGGAAAGGACAGCCAGATCTACTTTGTAGTGTTGTGTGGGCTAAAGTCAGGACCCATGGATAGAGAACACGGGCAGAGGGCCGGCCAGATAGCTCAGCGGATTAAAGTACGAGATAGCTCAGCGGATTAAAGACTGTGGCCCCTGCGTCTGCTAGGGGCCACAGGCTCAATCCCTGGCCTGCTGTGCTGGCCCCAATCCTGACCCTAGGATGGACTAAGACAGCTACTGAGACTGGATGTGGTGGTGTGCACCTATAATTCCAGCACTTGGAAGGCTGAAAACAGGAGGATCACTACGAGTCCAATCTGTGTAGTGAGACCCTCTACTAAATATATTAAAAAAAGGAAAAAGAAAAGAAATCGCGGGCAGACTGCAGCTCAGCAGAGACCACGCAGTGCCAGACGCCTACTGGCACCAAGATGATGAGCATGTCGTAGCTGCACTGCCCAACAGCAGCCCTAACCACAAATAGTTATTAGAATCTGAAAAGTACCTTATGCACATGCAACTACGGAAATAAATTTTTACTTTAGTTAAATTTAAACAGGCACATGGGATGAATGTAGAGCTAGAGGATCTTTTCGCAGGGGTATAATTTATGCCCTTGCCAAAGTTTAGGTCCTACGGTCCCATCCCTACTTTAAAAAAAAAAAATAATAATAATAATAATGCGCAAGTATGAACGAGTGCTTGTGATATACCCTTGGAAACAGCCGCAGCAAGGAAGGGATACAGCCCCTCTGCTTTCCTAATGTAGGAGTCTGAGTGAGGCTTTCTCTCACCAAATTTCATACATTTTTCATTTATCTTAAACTCCATAACTTAAGTTTTTCTGCTTTCCTAGAAGATCTCTGGAGTTAAGATTCTTGGAGTCTATCTTAGAGATTTGAGCAAAACAAACTGGAAAATCTACCTTTTTAAAACCTTAGCACAGTATGAAACTTTAATGAAAGGATTTTAGATTCTGGCATTAGAGGGCAGTGTTGCTTCAAGCATTTAGCCTTCTACCAACTATTTAATTTTCTATAATTAAGGTGCTTCATGAGCATGGTTTTAAAATTTGTTTCAAGTGGGTAGAATAGTGAGGAAATAAAAGTATTGTGTTTAAAATGAAGAAGGTAAAAGTGCACAAAGCAATCCACTTCTGCAGAGCTCTCCATTTCTCCTTCTGTTTCCTTCCTCAGAGAAGGTAACCCCAGCACTCACCACGGGGCCCCTCCGGTTTCTCCTTTCCAACCACTCGTGCTTCCAAGCTGGCATGCACGTGGCCTTCAATTTCTCCCTGATCATCCGCTCTTCCGGGCGATCGTCCATCTTGTGCAACCCTTTGAGAGTCTCTTTATTGTCCATCTCACGACTAAAATGGAGACAAGAAATGAGGAGAATGAGAATTTTATATACAAGAAATAGTTTTTAAGAACAAGTAGTACAGTATGGCTGTTTCATACTTCCAATGAAAGCCCCAAGTGACTGAAGCATGAATGAAAATACTGTACGGTACAACACGCTGTTCAACTTCCAAGGTGGATCGTGCTGAACGCTGCCTGCTAAGATGAGCTAAAGGAGCAAGGCTCCGCCGAGAAGGTGCAGGCTTCCTCAGGCTATCAATGCAGATCTTTGTTTGAGGACAGTCCCCAAGATGGATCTTAAGCATCACACACTACATTAACAAGTATATTCAAGGTGACTGCAGTTTCCTACTGTATTACCCTCGCCCATATACAACAGGCAAGTATTTATAAGGGTTTAATACCCAGTATCCCAGGATTTCTAATGATTTATCAGTACAGTTAGAATCTAGCAGGTATACTCATTTTGTAAAAATAAACATTTCATAAACCAGGTGAAAGTTAACTAGATCTTCTATGATCCTGAAGAAATTTTTTGAAGCTTAAATTATTACATTTGTTTTCTTGAACAAATTTGTAACAAATCACTTACAAAGCCTAAAGAGTCACTCAAGAAAATTACTAATCTCAAAATATATTCCTACCAATACACACACACACACACACACACACACACACACTTTCAAACTCGGTTCCTAAGAAAACAAGTTAAAGCAACTGTACTCTGGAAAAACTAACAATTTTCAAATACTTAGCTAACTTCAATAATTTGGGAAGTCTACAGAGCTAGAGAATAATGTTTCTACACTAATAGGAAAAGAAAATATTCAAGGAAATACCAGAGACGATAACCTCCAGCTTACTAAAAATTCAAATTCAAACTCCCCTAGGAATTTTCCAGCTAATCACCACTCTGAAGTTGTATCTCCTGAAGTCATACCTTCAGAAAACCAGCAAAAAACTCAAATTAAAACCAAATAGGCACTGGAGAGGGAAAGCTTGAGTGGTTTCAGTGAAGCATCAGTACTGTGGGCTGGTGGGAACTAATACGATAAACAACACTGCCAAAAACTGGGCTCAGAGGTGGCGAAGCTAAGGCCCAGGTGCTGCGGCGGGCTCTGGGTCTCACCGAAAGACCTAAAAGGTCAGCCAGGGCTGGAGGCATTCTCCAGGAACACAAAGACCACAAAATATGGTATCAAGCTTGCAAATGGGCATTAAGACCATACAGTGAAGTATCTCTGCCATACAGAAAAGCTATCACACTGAAGGAGTGAGACACAGGAAACACTGGGGTAAGCCTAAAACCCAAGCTACGGGGCGCAGCGGCCTCAGCTCAGCGCCTGCGCCCAGGCCCGTTCCACGCTGCCCTGCTTCTTTCACGCCCCAGGACTCGACCTCCCTGCAGGGCTCCTGTGTTTCCTACTCTCACTACTTTCTGCCTCACTCGTTTCTACCTACTCCTCAGGTTTTCCTCAGCCTCCTCCAAGACCTGCCCAGTCTCAATTAGGGATTCTGTTCCTTCAGAGCTCTGTAATTTTCCTTCAAAGTGCCTGCTGCAATTTGCAAGCCATCTCTCCCGCCTCACCAACCGTGAGCTCCATGAGGACGGGGACTCTGTATCTTAACCGTGCTGTCCACATCTAAACACGTGTGGCTTCTAAAGCTACTAACACACAGATTCAGTGGATGCTAACCTAACATCGTGGGCAGTCCTAAGGACCTCTTACCTGTACACTTAAGGACTGCTATGGTTTACTTCTGGATATCCCCCCAAAGGCTCAGGCACTCGGAGGCAGGGCTTCCTGAAGGTGCCTGCCTGGGCTGTGGGGGCATCCCAGGGGCCTGCTGCGAGGAGGTGGCGTCTGGCCAGAAGAGGCAGACCCCGAGGGCGTGGTCTGGAAGGGTGGCGCTGCTCCCCAGCCCAGCGGCTCCGCCCTCTGCTTCCCGCCTGCCCGCCCGGCCTGGCCGGTGAGCTGAGCGGCTTTCCCACTCCCGCGCATCCTGCCACGCAGCCAGCCAGCTAAGGTCTGCGATGTGAGCTGCTCTTTGACTTGTGGGTTCTTTAAAAGCTCTTTAAAAGTTGTTGGGTATTCTGTCCCAGGAACAACTTATGTTGCTCTTTTAATTATGACTAAATTTGTAATTTAGGTATTGTTTGTTAGATTAAAAAAAAATGATACAGGGTCTCACTACAACGCCCCGACTTATAGTGATCCTCCCATTTTCAGTCTCTCAGGTGCTGGGACTACAGGCATGTGCCACCACACGCTGTCTTAAGACAGAATTTTAAACTGGTTCCTAAGGTAATTTGCAAATATGAGCCACACTATTCTTTCCAGTATTTCACATCATTAATTCGAAATTATGTATTTCTCACATTTTAACACCTGAAATCTGACTCAATTAAATGTTGTTAAAATTGGCACATTTTTCTGCTTTTTTCATGATATATGAAATTTAATGATCTAATTTACAACCACTGGTATCTCAGAATCAACAAAATATACAGGAAATCCTATTTTATTTGTAGGAAGAAATCATACCTACTCAGTTTCTTCTGTCTTTGAAATGGAAACCAAACTGGGAAGAAAAACAAGTTTTTCTTATATACCTGTCTTGTTTTCCTACAATCCTAACATAATCTTCATAGATCAGAGAGGTATGCTTTCTTGTTTTATCAGACATTTCCACGTTTATGTGGCTACACATGTACCACAGCGATTTGACTGTTTACTTTGAAAGGAAGCACAAGCTAAGACACCTCTGCTCCCCTCGACCGCAAGGGACCCAAGGCACTAGTTCTGCACAAGGCCTGGGAGACACAGGACCACAACGCACAGAGCCAGGGTGCTGAGAAGCCCACCGAGACTTTTAGAACTTATTTGTTAAGTGATTTCTCTTTAGTGTGGCAATATGTTGGCCAAGAACGAGAGACAGGACGAAGCTGCACCACCGTGGAAAGGGTCGAATGCTACCTGCCGGACAAGGCGTCCGTGTCCACGCGGACAAACTCACTTAACTGTTCCACAGCCCCGTCAGGTCCTCAGCGTCTGAGGCTCAGAAAGACGAGGTCGCATGCCCAGGGCTGCTCGCTGGGAAGTGGGTGGCAGGACAAGACTTGAACCTCTGCTGCATGGACCCAAGACCCCGTGCTCTTCGCGGCTGTGGGAGGTCGCTCGCTGCCCACCCTGACCTGATCTTCGGAACCACTCAGGACCCACATCCGCGCTGGCAGTGACTCATGATTATACAAAATATTTTTCACAATGGCAATGACTGGCCCACGAGCATCACAGCAGCACATAACTCTTCACGTAGAGCGCTTCCATGTAAAAGCAGTTATGACTATAAGTGATTACGTAAGACCTTTCAGAAAGCTAAAAGGACTTATTTAACCGTAGTATAAAGATTTCTACACAGTCCCGATTCTGGGTAACTCGAAAAAAAGAAAAGTATTGATTTTTGAGATCCAAGCAGCCTCGTGGAGCCTTCAGAAGTACACTGGCTAATTAGACAGGGACAGTTTGGAGCTACCTGTGAGGCTCTCCGATTAGCAGGGAGTCAAGCCCTACCACGCCACAAACTTCGCTCCACAGAGAGAAGAGAAGCAAGGGAGCAGCTACCTTCCAAGTCAAAACTGGTCACCTGTGGGACCCCAGTGGGAGTTCCCAGGTCACAGGAAAGAGAAAGAATGAACGAGGCAAGGGCACAGGGAGCTAACAGCGCTTTATCACGGACAGGACACTGTCAACAGCACCATGGGCTTTAGTTCAGTATACAGAGATATATATAGA
>NW_004524577.1:36793559-36802298 GCF_000260255.1 Octodon degus
GCCTCCCTAGTGTTGCGATTACAGGTGTGTGCTACCACGCCTGGACTCCATCATTGGCTCAATGTGCCGAAGGGCAGGACTGGCGCTGTGTGCGGTGCCAGGGATCGAACCCTGGCCCCTGCGCTTATCTAAGCAAGCTCTTAGTCAGCTGATTTATATCACAGGCCCTTAGTTCAGCTAATTTTAAGATAAGACTCATGCACTCTCATTGTATAGAGGAGAACCAACAGGGAGATTGGCGAGAATCTTTATGTAAAAATCATAGGATTTAAGGTCAGAAAAAGTGACTTCTCAGTTGCTTTCTCGTACAGGATTGTGTGCATGTACATATGCATAAACACATGTGTACACATACATACATGTGTACACACATGTACAAGCATATATGTGTTCATGCACACACACATATGCACGCACGCCAGTGTTTGGAAGTCTGCTGACCCAGGTGTGAGCATGTGCAAACGGGTAAACAAAACCAAAAACTTCTCTGTAGTGGGCCAAGTCTGGTTTCTTTTTAGGGGAGCACAGAGATTTCACATTCCCAGCGCTCTTCTTCTTTTTTTTTTTAATTTTCAGACAGGGTCTTGCTAAGCTGTCCTGCTTCCCAGACTGTATTCCAGTAAGACAGTTTCTTATTCCAAGTCACTCCATAATGCTTGACCCTGAAAACAAAAGATGGCACAACTTCTATTTCAAAGAAAAACAGGTGTACTTTTATCCCCATATAGAATAAACAGCAAGCTAAGGAGATAGCTCAGTGGCATGAGTGCCTGCCTTGTAAGGACAAGGTCCTGAGTTTGATTCCTGATACCAAAGATGGAAGAAAAAAAAATAGAGTAAATGTCATCTCTCTGGCAGAACAAAGAATGCTACCTTTCTTTCTGTGGGTCTGGCCACGGCACACTGTAATCTAACATGTTGCTGCACTATCAGAAGCCTTTAGAAGGGGGCACTTCCTAGTACTGTATAAATCTCCCTATATAGTACTTTAAGGGACACAGGTAGACTCTACCTTCATATTCTAATTAACCGCCTTCATTAATTAATCTAATTCATATTCTAATTAATCTACCTTCATAATTCTAATATTCTAATCATCAAATTTAAATAACACAGAAGCCAAATAACAAAGGAATATAAACAATAAGTACAGTCATTTCATATCACTGATTTTGACTGCTCACATTTATGAAATATTCTAACTTGCCACACATATACTATAAATACATTTATCTGGATTCATGGAATAGTTTATATTTTAAAATGTCATCCCATTTCAGTTTAAAATTAATCTCTAGGAGGAATTACTGGATCTTCTCAAAATAAAATAAGATATGGAAACAAAAAGACTAAGAACAAAATTAAATGAAAGTAGGACGATTATACGGCACATGCCCACGTGCTAGCGGATGCAGACCAGAACACCAGACGCGCTCTGAGGGCAGGGCCCTTCTTTCCCCTGTCCCGTCTGACAGCTGCAAACAAAACACCTAGAATAATAGATATATATAATGCCTGTTACCACTTCTAACCAGTAGTAACCTAAGAATTAACACACAGAATGGACACACATAGCTCCTAACTATCCATAACTCCACCATAAATTCATGCCTTTGGGGACATACAAGGAATTTCAAAGAACCTTGAAATTCCTCCTAAGCTAATAATTTGTATAAGATTTGTTTTAATAATCATTATACAAAAATAGTGACAGTAATGACATAGAGGTACTAACTAGCCAGTATCAAAACACTCTCGAAGTTAGCTACCTTCCTCAGATTTCTCTTTTGCTTTTGTGGAAGTACCTATGATCTACTCTATATAGTCTTTCTTTTAGAGAAGGCGGATAAAATATAAAGCTGTATGTTAACTGTGTAGTTCTCTTATACTCTGTTCTACATGTTATAAACATATAAATATATTTAGAACAAATGATGTTGTAGACTACTGAATATACTCTAAGGGACTGCTAAATCAATTACGTATTACCGATAATTCAAATTATGTGCTACACATTTCAAACACCATTAAACTTACAAAATAATGTATGCATATAGTACTGCTAATTGCAGGCCAGGGTATGAAGATGAATACACTATTAAGGGAAGAAAAGTGTTCTAGTTTGTCTGTAATGAAGTGAGTTTTGCTGAATGCTACTCAAGAGTATTTTATAATTAAAAGTTATCTTTCTTGGTGACAGTCACAGGAATATTCAAATATGAATTCACTAGTGCTGCCCTGAAGTAAAAATAAATATTGTAAAATCAATGTACACACAAATACTTTGGATGTATGTAATTCCACTTTCTCTGAAGTTACTAATATGTTTAAGATAAAACATCAAGGGCTGGGGTGATAGCTCGGCGGGCTAAGCACCTGCCCGGCAAGCACAAGGACCTGGGTTCGATCCCCAGTACCACACGCCACGCAGCTGCCAGCCACCGAGTCCAAGTGTGGTGGTGCAAACCAATAATCCTAGCCCTGGGGAGGCCGAGACAGGAGGATCACTGTGAGTCCAAGCTGCATAGTGAGACCTTGTATCAAATAAATAAATGATTTTTTTTAAAAAAAGATAAAACATCTAGGGCATACTTTCAAATGGGCATGCTTAGAAGTGAACAACTATCACCAAACTAAAGGGTTATGGCTAAAACACAGATAAGCCAAGAAAATCAAACAATGCAAAACGATTCCCTAAGCCATCTCTTCACACTTGCCTAGTCCCAGAAAGAAAATAAACTTGTTGCTCAAAAGCTTGGCTAAGCTGCTCCTTACTACACTCATCTCTCAGAAATGCTCAAGATTCTCAAAAGCATTCGAGTTGTTAAATGCATTACAACAAATCTGTGTAATATGCATAAATGATGACATCACTCATATATGGATCTAACCAAATCTGGAAAAAGACTGATTTGTCCTTCTAAATGTGTACACACTCACACACACACACACGCACGCACACACACACACTTCAACAAATTTATGTAAGAATAAAAACTAAATATTACACTTTATCAAGTGAGGAAAACAACCACATATACTGACAGGGAGAAAAATACTAAACTGGAGCAGCAGTTGACTTGCTAGTAGTAAAAGGTAATTCAGCCAACTGGAATATACATCAGAAACAGGTATTGCAGCCCAGGTAGGTAGAGACAGTTATGGGTGTAGTGAGGCAGAGTCAACAACATGCAATGACTTAAAACTAGTAAGAATTTAAAAGAAAACAAAGGCAGAGTAAGACAAATCATGTATCAGGTTGGAAAGGAAATGAAAATCCTAGAAAAACAGCAATTCGAGGTAAGATTATTTTTTTAAAAGTAGTTGAGAAGCAGCAGCACGAGACGAGGTCAGACACTTTCTGGGTTAACACTGCTTGCGTGTAGGCATAAAAGAAACAAGCTAGGATAAAGGGAAGCCGACATGCTGTAGGTTTATAGTGACCTACAACTCAAGCTCAGTGAAATCTACTGACTTATCTTAAACCTTGGACTAAAATTCTGTTGGTAATATTCATGGAGATAAGTGAAAACTGTAAAAAACAATCAAACAAACAAAACAAAAACCCCACAATTGGACAGAAATGAGTGGTGATTTTGTAAGGCATCTTAAAAATACATGAAACCCCTAGCAACAAAAACAACACAGTTTTGCTATCAATGACAGACACAGCAGATGAACTCTAAAGTTACTGCCTATCTCCACAATATTTCTTACTTAAGCTAAATATGTTTCAAAGATACTTTTCTCACAAATCACAGTCAACGCCTATGCAACAGCAGTCTGAAATACTTCCACTCTTCCATCCTCTCACTTGGGAAGCTGGAAAACCTATCAGGTTTCATGAAAAATTTTCCAACGGTGCAGTTGTACTGATGTTTTCTGAGGGTGTCTAGGATCAATATGGTCCCATTTTTCCACTTGTTTCTTTTTAACAAAGGTCCACGGGAGCACGCATTCTTTTGATATTCAATGCTAAAAACTTCACTGTTTACTTCTTCCTTTGCTGTGGCCTTGATATTTGATGAAGAACCTTTAGAAATCTTTGGAGAAAGAAGTGGGATACTGTGAGCATCCTCTTCCTTAATGTTGAACAAAGATCAGTAAGCAAGGAAAAGGATGCCTGTTTGTTTATTTTTACGGTATTATGCTAAATGTGTATTTCCTTTCAAGAATTCCCCTTTGTGCTACTTGACAAATACAGGATTGGGACTGTCCGCAGCGCGAGGATGCACAGCCTGATGGGATCAAACACAGGAGGAGCAGACTGAGGCTCCTGCACCAGTCCTGGGGCAGCGCCAGTCCTGGGGCAGCGCTGCGCCTCGCCGAGCACCGCGTCCTGCCCTGCCGGGAACCCAGGGCTCAGCGGCGGGGCAGCTGCTCCTTTACTGCTCGAGTCTGTACAAGATCTCAAATCAGTGTCCCATGGAGGCTCTGGGGAGGGTGTTTCTTTGCAGTCTCCTGTGTGAGTGTAGTTTTATACTCTATCAATTATCTTTGAAGAAATACAGAATTCAGTTTGAGCATTCTTCCAAGTGGTCAAATAAACAAGGACAGCAATGGGGAAAGTGGTCTATGGCTGCAATATCCCCATCCCATATTTCAAGTAAGTGGTTCAAAGTTAAAAATAGTGAGTACCTCCTACGTTAACAAAACCCTCCACTTGCTTATAATATTCTGACATTAACAGAGAAGAGGGGGACAAGCTCTCTTACAGCCGCTGCTGGGAGAATGACTTCTTTCAAAGTCCTGCGACAGTTACTACTGTAGCACCTTCTACTGGTTGGTGGAAAGGCCTACTGACTGGGACGCTCGGGATGAAGGATGACTTCCTAAAGAATGCAACTTTTCTTCTCTATTTATTTTTATTTTTATGCAGAACCAGGGATGAAACTCAGGCCCATGCGCTTGCCAGGGAAGCGCTTATTCCATTGAGCCATCTCCCCATCCCCTTCTTCTCTCTCTCTTTTTTTAAAAATTTATTTGGTACAGGGTCTCACTACCCAGCTTGTACCTGTAGTGATCCTCCTGTTTTTGGCCTCCCCAGCACTGGGATTACAGCTGGGCACCACCTTGGTGGCTCACTCAGCACACGTGGGGGCAGGGCCGGTGCGGCATGTGGTGCCTGTGATCAAATCCCAGTGCCTACGCAGGCATTTAGTCCGCTGAGCTATCTTGCTGGCCCTTTCTCTCCTATGTTTTTAATGTTAGCAAACTACTTCATTCAGTGAGTGCAGGCACAGCAACCACAAGTAAGTGTTGAGCCAGGCAAGAGAATAAACATGAAATAAAAGATAAATAAGGAAGGGTCCCTATCTCTTCAGAAGGAAAAACAAAACAAAACACTGCTATAATGGCTTTGAAGTACCACAAAATACTTCATCATGAATTTTATCTGTGGAAGGACTGGAAAAACCCAGAGATAATTCCCACGTGGAGCCTGTAAATGTTGGGAGATGTTCTAGACAGAAGACTGAACTTTAGCAAAAAAAAAAAAAAATAGTATTTTATTATACTGACCATCTCACGATTCTGCAGATTGGGAAGCACTAGCTGAAATGAAGTTGGGCAGGTTTATTACAGGACATCTCAGAGCCTCTAATACAGACCCATGTGCACCACGAGGCGCCACAGGAAAAGATGGCACACAGCGGCCCTTACACGTACCCTGTGTGGAAGTCTTTTTAGCAGCACTCCCTGCGATACAATGCACTGGACTTGCTGTGCAGACCTCTCACTCCAATTCAGGCAGTATTTCTAAGAAAAATCCAGAGAAGAAACCAGCACTAGATATCTTAATATCTGAATAGAAGACTTCTCAGTTATTTTAAAATTTAGCATGTCTTCACTGCAACCTAGTCTCCAAAAATTCAAAATATGGGGAGAGAAGGTTAATTGACAGTCACCCAACAAGATGTGTAAAGCCTCCGGGTGTGAACCTGCTTTAGGGGAAGGGGCAGCAGACACCGAGGCTGGCGGACACCCAACACCTGCGGAAGCATGACGGTCAGAAAGATCTGTCCCTGTTCTAGTCTACTCACACTCTGCCAAGGACTCAAGTCTGGGTCAAAACACAGCAGCTCTGAGGAGAAAACACTATACAATTATTATTACTATTATTATTATTTTTAGAAAACCTCTGTTTGACTAAAAGAAAGCTCCAGGACATGAAATTTACAGAAGGGCCTAAAGAATGGCTCTCATTTCACTGCAAAAGACCACGGGACAAAAAGATGCACAGCAGGTCACTCAAGCATCGTTAGCGCTGTTGGTGGTATGCAGAGGCTGCAGCAGGTCAGTTGAAAGAAGTAACAGCAGTGGCCAGAGCAGTAAGGTGATCAAAGGAAGGGCCATTCTAGGTAACTGACTGCAGCTGTTCACCAGCACAGGCAAGACAACACCAGTGAGTTCAGAAGTATGGGGCAGGCAGTGAACATCGTCAACTGTGATGACCAACTCTTGCAGAAAGGTTAGGCAGCATTATTAGCTGTCCACAGTGAGTGTGGAGATATGCTGGGGGTAATGACGGGCAATACCACCCAAACTGGTAAAGTCAGATAGTTTCTATCAAGGTCTTTCCATATTAACAAGGTAGGGTCCAAGAAGAAATTTACATAATAGGGATTTCAATCTCACTGTATATTTCCCTTTAATACTTTAGGAAAAGTGGTTTAAAGTTAAATATGTAACAAAACCAAACGGCTTCTCAGTCAACAGAGATCATACAGCCAGAAGGACACGTTCCTGGAAAGGAGCAGGGAAGGTCACAGCACAGACACAGTCAGTGACCTGGGACAGGGGTCCAGAGCCAGACGGGCTGGGTTCCAATCCAAGGTCTGACTCCTATTAGCCGTGTGACTTATGTCTAGGTTAGTTTTTCTGTGCCTCCATTTCCTCATCGTAAAGTTGGGATAAAACTATCTGCCCTGTAAAGTGGCTAGTAAGAGTAAATAGGTTTATATGTACCTAAAGAGAAGTTAACTTTCAAATTCCTTCCTACTATTTTTTTGGTAAAATGGGGAGAAGAACAGGAGCTAATTTTCATGACTTCTTCACCATGTTCCATGGCCTGGGCCAAGCTCTCTACACCTAGTTCTTACTGTGGTTTCAAAACAGGTGAGCCTAGATAAGGCACTGGAAACCGTGCCGAGTACGTGGTAAGCACATGATGAACCTAACTACAGCTGCTGTCATTCGGGCTAACTACCCTCTACAGAGCGCCTCGCCTGCGGCACACGCTACGCTGGAGGCTGGCGGTATGCTGGCCCCCAGGCTCACCAAGACCGCAGAATCGGCGCCGCACGGTGACGGCAGCTCTTGTCGGAAGGTGAAGTAGTGTTAGGCACTGACCACGGTGTGCGGCACTCTGGGTTTCCAAGCCAGGTCTCTGGCTTCAAAGCCCTGCCCTCTGCATCTTCCACTATGCTGCTTCAGAATTTAACAGTAGTTGTGAAACACAGATGAGCAGCCAAACACAACTTTTTTTTCTGGTTTCAGCAGGCAACAATTTTTGATTAGACACGTGGAATGTGAAGCCCTGTGCAAGGCGCGTCTGCGCACGTGCCGGAGCGCACGGGGACTGCAGCCTCCTTCTGACCCTGAGAACACCACTACCACAGGGGCGGGCCTTCCGTTAGGAGGCAGAGCATCAGAAACTGTGAGGGGGAACCACAAACTCCCTCTAATGGGTAAGTGCAGAGCACCTCCCAACCCCTCAGTGCATGGAATAATTTTTGCCGCTCCTATAATCAGTAGCTCCAGGAGTTTCCAGATGTTTTCTTAGCATTATCACCACCATCGACATGCTAGCTACATGGATCTATCAACTCTTGTGATAAACTAGGATATACTGCTTTTAGCTTTGGTACCAATATTCACTATTATAAAAGTAATTCAAACTTAATTACTGTGAGGAGTGGTACTTGGGCAAGAGATCATTCAAGCTATCTCAAAGATGAAACACTGAAAGAATATCAAGAAAGTAGACAGCACGATGCTGGGGTGTAGAGTTACTTTCTACTGAAGACATTAACTCTTCTTTTTCTGTCTTTTGGAGACAGGGCCTTGCTATGCACTTTAGGCTGGCCTTGAACTCACTCTGTAGTCCAGGCTGGCAATGATGCTCCTGCCGCCCCCCACCCCCGTGCTAGCATTGCAGGCGTGTGCCACTGCACGCAGCTCTCCTGTGACGGACTGAGGCACTGGAAAGCGAACTCAGCACCTTGCCCTTCCCTGGGGGCAGGCGCTGCGCCGCCGCTGACATAGCCCTGGCCCTTGTTCTTTTTCTTTAACCAATATGCCACACATTTCTCTTCATTAAGACACACAGCCATGTTCCACATTAAGCTCTCCAAGTCAGAAGGTGCACAACAGGGGCCTCTGATGAGACAGGGACACAGCTGCCCAGGCCCTGGCTGAAGTCCTGGCCTGCTCACGTCCAAATGTAATGCCGACTCCTCGGGCCAGCACACACACAGGCCACCTGGTCCACTCTGCTTACGACTGCCACATCAGCCTCAGCCGTGCTTACTGCGTCAAGTCACAGAATTACGTTTTTTTGTTTTTTCTTTTTTGAGGAGAAAAGCTACATAATGTTAACAAGAGTCATACTCTCTTTGCAGTGCTAATCTGAAAATACAATTATTAATAAAATATTTTTCCTTCGTTCCCCCATCCTAAGAATTCAGAATCCGGCGTATGGGTGATACAACACATACTGCAATTAGGCCACACTGTGTT
>NW_004524577.1:36803568-36812921 GCF_000260255.1 Octodon degus
TGATTATTGTAACTGTCCTACTAACCTGTTTTGAAACTGTCTCTTTGCTATTTCTTTCTCAATAAATAAAAAAAATCAATAGGTGGCACTCTTTTCTTTAAAATGTCTCCTCATCACCTATTAATAGCAAAGATGTGTATGCACTAAACACTTTTTTAAAGGCACTTTAATTTTGACACCCTCTTCTAAACACAGCTTGAATCTGTGTTCCTAAACAATATTTCCCTCATTCCAAAGTGATGTGAGAGTTGTTCATAAATGCTCTTTTCACCATTTATGACTGAGCCAGAGGGTTTCGTTATAGCCCTCGTCTTTTCCGTTCTGACCTAGCTGAAAAGCCCCGGCCACCTCAGAACTGGGACCCTCAGCCTCCCGCCCCGCCTCACAGACCACTTCCTGATTTTAGTGATTTCAGCCCCTGAGGCTGTGTGTTACCTGAGGACAAGGCTTGCTTTCACCTTAGCAGTACTGGCTGCCATCTGCTCATGACCTGGGCCCAGCCAGCCTTGAGGAAGTAAGTTTTACTGGGGCCACCAGGTCAGTCACGCATGTGTCCTAGTCCTGGGGGCATGCAGAAGAGCAAGGTGGGATGCCAATTCTGGGGAAAACGAAGTACTTCATTCTCAGGAAAATACTTACACACAGTCCATAAAAGAAGCTAAGAACAGTGAAAAAATCTTTCCCACTGCTTGGAAACTTACCCACCCATGTCTGTAATTTTGTTAATGACTGCTGATTTTCCTGTGGTTAGTGGGAACACAAAGCCTTGAAGAAAACCTCTACTGATTTTGTCCCTGGAAGAGGCGGCAGAAGCCAGGGAAGCAAGAGAGGAAAGGGGCCGAGCTCAGCAGTGGATGAGTGGGTGTGCCGCGAGGGCCACCGCGGGGAGCCACACCGCATGCTCCTCGGTGGGCAGTGGTGCACGTTGGAAGGGACCCCGATATCACAGCTCAAGCACAAAAACACAGCTGCTATTTCTACAGAGTCTGTTTTATCCCAAGACTTCCAAGAAGGATGCAGAGTAAAGGTTCTGTGATTAAAAGATATAAATGCAACTAAGCTATAAAATTTAAATGAATTTAGGTAAACCACGAGCCCTGAATCAACAGTGTTCATTTTTCCCAAGTAAGTGTTATAAAGGATAAACAGCACAACGGCCCGCAATATTAGCCATGTCTTCACCCCTCAACCTGAGAGCTTCTCTGTATGCAAAGTAAGTAATACCTAGGGGGATATTTAAAATAAATTATTTTTCTAAAATGTCTTTTTTTTTTGCGTCAGGGTCTTGCTAGGTATTCATTCCAGCTGGCCTCAAACTCACATCTCCAGTACTGGAATTACAGGTGTGCACCACGCCTACCTTAAAAGGTAATTATTTTCAACCTCTGATATTTTATTATTCCCAAGAAGTTACTCCCAGATGACCCCCAGCCCAAGGACGCTGCCAGAGGTGCGCTTCAACACTGAGGATTAACCGGCTCCAGCCAGGTGCACACACTGACCAAGTCACACCACGAGGGAGGACGGTGTCTTCATGGGGTAACTGCAAGAGACACCCAGGAACAGAGTGGGGAAGTCCAAGAGCTGGCCCAAGGGCCGAGACAAAAGTGAGACTCCCTCAACAAACTGGATTAGGCACAGCCCCTTTCAGAGGGGTCACACCCTAAGGCAAGTATGCAAAATGGGAAAAACCATGGGAGCTGAAGCGGTGCTAGTGAGTCCTGGGACACTTACAACCACTTCTTGCTAGAATTTAATCTCTACAGGAGCAGAGTTTTCTACGATTCACCACTGTTATACTCACGGTGTCTGGAACACAGCCAACTCTTAATAAAGCTGTTGAATGAATGAACACTTTGTTACACCATGAGCTATAATAATTTAAGCAATGAGAAAACCCCTATGTACATATTTCATAACCATGGCAAGCTTTTCCCCACAGGCTGGCTTGCTATTAACTATTAACCATCAATCAAACCCCTCCTAAGACTCAAGATTCATCATCAGTGTTTTGGAAAAGCACATCCACTACTTCAACAACTGGTACAGTTTCCTTTTCTTTGCTCCGTCTCTTGCCCGTAGAATTCTCCCCTCTTCCTATCTTAAAAAACAGCCAACCAAGCCAGCCCCGAAGCGTCTTGGCAAGGCACTGGGCTTCTCCTTCTCCCCCTGCTCCAGGTCTGTCCGAGCAGCTGGATCTGTTCCACCTATCTGTTGCCCGCCCTCTCCCATCAGCTCCAATAGGCTGCTGTGTTTGGAGCAGTGCAAGTGCCTCTGTGCCCTGCATCCCATGGTGGCAATGCTCTGCACCAGCTGCTCCTCAGGAAAGTCCTTGTCCCTGCCTTACCTGGGTCCCCTACCAGGCGACACTTCCCTGTGGCTGCCCTTTCAAAGGTATGGGTGCAAGCCTGGCTCACTCACTAAAGAATTACAAGTGCCAACATTTCTCTCATTTCTCAGTTGTGCTAGCAGCCCACAGTGCCACTGTGCAAAGGTACTGCAGAGTCATCAGACCCCCTGCAACTTCCACCCAGAAGACTGAATTACTACTAATGTGACAGGATGGAAAACTAAACATGTCTTCCCTTATCCTGTTTTCATTCACTGAGGTATCGTCCCACCTAGCATACAGAATGCTTCAGTTTTCTCCAAGAGTTTCCCATGAAACCAGCTACATGTAGTTGCTTGCTAAAGATCACAAGAATTCAACTCTCCTGTGATCTCCTCAACTCCAGATTTCCCAAGGGACAACTCAATTCCAGGCACAGTAGCACTGAGCTGAAGTGACAGAGCAAGTTTGTGCAATCAGCTTGCATGGAAGCCGTGTGGGACAGCAAGCATAATACTATTATTACTGAAGAAAACAAGGTAATACAGCATCAGAGAGACCGTCGCAGGCAAAGATATCTACCTCGCCTTGAAGGAAAGCCCAGCTCCTACCTGGGTGCCCTTTCTATAAACTCAAAGATAATCTGCTTTGTTTGCTGGGAAGGCCGATTACTGAGTTCTCTCAGAGATACTAAGCTCTTTTAATTATCAAGGATGCTTACTGAACAAAAAATAATCCATACTTGACAGGTAGCCATTCGCTAACTTATCTCTTTCCCTAGGACAAAACAAACATCAATTAAAGAGAATATGCACTGAAATCCATTTATAAAAACACTACAATGGTGCTGGGGAGATGGCTCAGTAGAATAAGCACTTGCCTGGGAAGCACAAGGGCCTGAGTTCAATCCCCAGTTTCGCCAAAAACAACAACAACAACAAAAAAACCCAAAAAACACACTATACTGGATGTTGACCTTAGATATTACTAGCTTTATACAAATTAGTAAATAAGGTTTCCCAATACTTGAGAACACACAAGCTAAAGAACACACTGAGTGTGTCCAGGGTGCAAATATGGTCAATATTCTCAATGTGCATATTTTTTATATTTAAACCTAGCTCCCGCTCCAGAAGCCACCAAGACAGAGACCGACCTGCTACAGCTAGCTGTGAAGAAATTTATTTCAAAGTGCCTGAGGTACCAAAGAGCGCCCTGGGAGCAGGCGCAGGCACACAGGTCTAAGCAAGAAGATGGAGAGCGCCACGAGCGCCACAAGTACCGGGTCAGGAACGCCGCTCACTCCCTCATCACTTACGCATTTGTGAACAATTCTTACCAGCCACAAACAGGAATACTGCCCACGTGTGCCAAAGCATGGCAAGCTCTTGTTAAAGGGAAGAAAGCATTTCACAAATGCTAAGGATTACTACTTTTAATACACGTGCACACCCAACCTATCTCCTCTCTTGCTTGCAAAGAGACGTGCATTACAGACACCAAACCATATTTGCCGTCTGGATCTCATCTATTACCTGGCACAGTAAATACACTGAATCTGAATTTGTGTTTACAACTTGCCTTATAAGAACTGCATATAACAACAAAAAAAGCTACAATATTTTATTGATGTCTCCTATATTTTTGGGAGACCTAAACAGATAAAGCTATCACTAGGTATGATTTTTAACTTCATCATTTGCTACATAAGAAATAACAGGTACATGGACATGAATAATTTACATGACAATATAAAACTTTTGTTCTCATGTAACTCAAGCCTAGCTCCTAATTTTAAAAAAAGCTTAAAGATAATTGTAGTGGCGTAGAGGACAGATTTGGAGTCGTAACTGTCAGATACTGGAGCTTATGTGGCGGCCTCACTAACCACTAGTTGTAGCTGGGTTGGGAGTATTGCCACTCTGCTTCTCATTTGTAAAACAATGAAAACCGCGCTGACTTCGCAAGAGGCATACGTCTTATATAAGATCATCCCTATAATGCACCCAATGTGTGGAAGAGAGTTCTCTATCATTATTTTAAATAAAACAAGTACAGTAAGAATAAGACGAAGAACTAAGAAAAAGTCTCATGTCTAATACTACTCTGAAGAGCACAAAAGCCCACACTGGGTCAATTATGTAAACCTGGAGATTTGGCTGAAACTTTTTTTTCCCCCCTGCGGAACCAGGGATTGAACTCAGGCCCTTGCACTTGCCAGGGAAGCACTTATTCCACTGAGCCATCTCCCTGGCCCCATGGCTGAAACTCTTTAATGCTATGTCAGTTTCTGAAGACTCAGTATGAGCATGAATCCCAGTGACTTACTTTTACCTTTCTGAGAGCACTTCCCTATCTACCATCTCATTTTACGTTCCCCAGCTCTGACAGTAGAAAAAGTACCATGTCTATTTTACAGAAGAGGTAGTCAAACTCAAAAGGGGTTAAAGTACATTCACTCAATATCCTGCAAAAGCTGTTGAAACACTGATGGGGTCTGGCCTCACACACCTGAGCCAATGCCAATAGTCTACCACAACACAAAACCAGAGAGGTGAAGTATATTTCAATTAAAAACATCAGGCCATTCCTTCTCTAATAGCAGGATAGGGGAAAGAGAAAATCAAATACATTTATAAGGAATGTTTAGTGTCGTAAATTAGTTTCTTTAGGCTTTTCATTTTAACAGAAACAGTAAAAGAAACTGGAGCTTAATATCTGAATAAGTTTGGCTTCCTAAGTATTACCTATACCATTTCACCTTCACATAAAGAAGGGCTTAAGAAGAGGTCAAACAATTATCATGGAGTTCATTTCTCCAACTTTTGTATTAGTACTATATGAGCAATAATGTATATCTTGAAATTAACTAGAATTTTGAGTTTTCAACGCTTAAAGTTCTAAAACAGAAGTGATTCCAAAAATCATTAATTCCAAATGTTAACATGTTGCTAACTTGTGAAATGGCAGGCTAACTTTCCACCTAGTGGTTGGTCTGATTAATACTGAACTACAAAGCGAAAATATGAGGAAACATTAAGTTACAAATCAAGAGTTAAAAAAATTCAGGGCTGGGATGGGGAGGCAGCTTGGTGGTCTCAGTGCCTGCCTGGCAAGTGCAAGAGCCAGCTTCAATCCCTGGTACCACATGCTGTGCCAGCCCCACACAGTGCAGGCCATTGAAACGGGGCGTGGTACACATCTGTGATCCCAGGACTGGGGAGGCTGAGACAGGAGCATCATTATGCGTCTGAGCTGCGTAGTGAGACCCTGCACCAATTAAAATAAGTTAATTAATTCAGGGCTACTACTTCTGTGGTCCATCTTCCCATAAACTCCTACAAAGAAGCCTGGCATAGGTTCTGCAGTTCGCTTGCCCTGGAGATGGGATCTGTGCGTTCTGCAGCGCACCTGCCCTGGAGATGGATTCCAGCTATCCCTACTTCTACCTTTACACTCTCCACCCATCCTGCTTTGGTCTTCTAAAGAAATGAAAGTCTCCTTTGGCTCTTTTTTTTTTGTGTGTGTGTGTGTGCCAGGAATCAAACTCAGGACTGCACTTGCCGGACAGGTGCTGTGCTGCTGAGCTATCTCCTCAGCCTGAGGTTCCTCTGTACTCCACCAAGGACCACCATATCTTGGGCAAGTCTTGCTCGGGAGGGACAATTATGGGTGGCATCTGAACAATCTACGTTTGGGAGTCCACCCAGCCTCAGCTGCAGCAAAGCAGCCTATGCGACTATCAGTCACTGAGGAACCAGGTGACACCTACTGGTGTTTAGGAGTCCCTGGAGAAAGCGAGAGTCACAGCAGCTAAGAGTCCGGCAGCACCGTGCTGCCCCGCCCTTGGGGCACTGCAGGTGACCTCAACAACCCTGGCAGCCTCTGAACCCCCAATCCACACACCATTCTGAATCAACCATCCTTTCAACGCATTCTCGTGAAGTTACAGAAGACAGAGCCGGTATGTGAAAAGGTGAAAATCCCAAGATGTTCTAATGGCTGAAGGAAAGAGTTCCGCGTGTATTGCAGGAGACCCGACACATGGCCCACTAAGCACAGGGCAGGAGAGAACAGCTCAGGGTAAGCAGAAGTGCCTTACAAAACACGCAAGTGCTTGCCCAATTTTTAAAGTCAATGCAATATCCCTTAGCACATTAAAAAACTCAAGACTAGGAATTAAAAAATTAGTAAGTGACAGCATAAAATTTTCTGTGTCTGGGTTCACTTTTGTGACTGATTTTAAAGTTTATTGGTCAATGTAACATTTAGTTCATGTGATGTAAAAACAAAAATGAAATACTTGAGGCAGATGTGAATAACTCAATAGTATGGGGTACAAAGTCAACACAGGACTGCAAGGATACTAAAGGTTATAACACAAAGCAGACAGACCATTTGATTAATGCATCGAGGAAATATAGGATAAAGCAGGTGACCTGCCGCTCTAACAAACTTGCCACGGCACAGTGTTCACAAGCAGCCTCCCAGGACCTCGCAGCAGCATGCCCAGGAAGACGCGGCACTTCCGCAAAACCGCTGCATGTATGTGGGTGGTACACGGCGGCACGGAAACAGGAAACTGACAGAACCTGCGAAAAACAACTTCACTCTGGCTCAAAGTGTGACCAAATATATGCTCTACTTAGATAAGAACGTTCTATGGATCTGTTTTGAGTAGTACAAATTAATGGTGTCCAGTGTTTTGGGGGCGCTTCTGGAGAAGAGCATTATGTGGTACACTGTCATTCTAAGTACATTTCTTAGCAAGCTGCTGGATTCAGAAATAAGTTAATTTCAGACACTAATGGTTTTACACCTTATCACCAAAACTTGACCCAGGAAGTCAAAGGGAGAAGAAAATGCAAGAAATTCTTGAGCACGACCTCTTCTATTTTATGCCCAAACTGCCTTTTTGGACCTATGCTCCAAAAGGAAAAGCTTTGTTCTCATGTGTCTCTGTGGTTTTTTGTTTTTTTCTTGGTACTGAGGATTGAACTCAGGACCCCGCACTTGCCAGGCAAGCGCTCATTCTACTGAGCTATCTCCCCAGCTCTCATGCGGCTTTGGCATTACTAAAAATTCTCCTAGCAAATCTTCTTGCAGTGGAGGGAATGCTCTCAGACCCACTTAGAAAACTACAGGGCCATTTCAATCAGCACTATGCAGGGGACAGTGGAGCTGCCCCATTTACTGGCGACAAAACTATTATCTAACTACGTACTACTTAAGAAACACAAACATGATGTCTACTTTATCCTTTTGCTACTTTGCAAAATAACATTCAGTTATCACAATTGGTCACAACAGGCTAATGACCAATGCTAAAGCAACCAAGGCTCAAAACAGCTTCTGTTCCTTATCTTGGCCTTGTCTAGAAACCAGGTGCTAGAAGTGCACAGTCCTGGGAGTGCTCCACACAGACATCTGAATAACTGATCACGCGGAAAGCACTAGAGGACTGCTGTCACACGTCGGGCTGGAAGCAGGAAGGGTCAAGTATCCTTCACTACCAGGAATCTAAGACACAAAGGAATTACTGCTGATGTCGCTATGTTCAGCAATGAATTACGTGCAGCTGTAATTCTGTGTGTGAAAAACACCAACATCTGACTATATGCCAACCTGGTACAATCACGGTGGTTAAGTCAGTCAATCTTATTCCAAATCTGTTTGAATGTCATTAATCTTCTAGAATATCAGAACAAAATCATTACATTAAAAAGAAAAATAAAAGGACCCATAATAAAATTCTTATTTAGCACTACCTGCCATCTGTGTCCAAATTACATGAAAAGAGGCTCCAAAATATAATTAAATTTGAATTTTTACAATTAGAAAACAACATAACCAAGTGTCACTGAGTAATGGATCTTCAAAGTTTAACTTAAAAAGTATCCATGCACATCTGCATTTGTGAAAAAGCCCTTAAAAACACAAGCAGTTAAAGGATTGTTCTGCTTATTAGATGTTATCCGTTGAACTTCTCTTCTTTATACAATTAATTGAGACAAATACTAAAATTACCAAAGAGTAAATTTGAATTATTTTCAAAACTACTACCTAGGCAATATTTGCTAAACACAAACATGCTATCTACTTTATCCTAATTTTTTACTTTACGAAACAATATCCTCCGAGCAGTTATGTGCTCCTAAACACAAGCTACTTCCTCAGCACTCCGCTGCTTCCTTCTTCCCTGAGCCTACACTGGTCCTGCATTTGTACTGATCCCTTATGACTGCGACCCAGGTCTAAAATGCCAAGAGTTTATAAAAATTTAAAAACAACTGTTTCAATAACTGTAGATAAATTTAGCAAAAAAAAAAAAAAAAAACAAATGAATGAATCAAAGAAAGAACATCATTCAGCAAATATAAAAAGAAGCTACTCCTACTTAAAGAAATATGACTAGAAATGAAAATCAATGTTTGACTGTCAAATTATCAAAGACAAATATTTTAAAACAACATTTTGTATTGGCAGCTGTGGAAGTGACAAAAAGCCCTCTTATCTTCTTGGTGAGAGTATCCATTGGCACAGCCTCTCTGGAGAGCAAGGTGGCAAAAGATCTCAAAATTAGAAAGACGTTAGCCCTTACATAAAAAATACAACAAAAAGTGAAAGCATTTGTCTTTTGACTGAGTCATTCCAGTTTCAGGTTCTCAGCCTGTAGGTGCCCACAGCAAACGTGCACACATGCCCGTGGCCTCTGCTGCAGTTGTTTATATTCATGAAATCCTGGAAGTATAAATGCCCACCTCAATAGGGAAGTGATTAAAGGAACTGAGCTACATACGCTCAGTAGAATGCTGTTTGTTGAAATGAATGGCTCCTTTATATACTGTTTGAGTTTTTAACCTTTATGGTGATTGCAAAATCACTGCAATTTTTTAAACCCCTGCAAAGCTCACGCTACCCAACTGCCCCAGATCTCCGTCCTTCCTCTGTGGTGTCCTGGCCTCATGTTCAGGAGGGAGCCTGGCAGCGGGACTCTGCCCTGCTTTGCACTGGAGCTTCCGCG
>NW_004524577.1:36813021-36825632 GCF_000260255.1 Octodon degus
AAAAAACTAAGCTTATGTAAGTCAACCTCTTTTTTTTAATCAATGAATTTTAATGAGACCCCAGAAACCTGCCTTTGGTCACAGAATAGCAAAAACCCTGATCTGTCCACTGGTGCTGGGTTGCTCCGCCTCCTAGCACAGAAGTTTGAAAGACACAGTTTCCCCTTTTTCTAGAGAATCATTTCAAAATGATAAGGAAAAATGATATTTAAAATATATGAACTGCCTTTGTGAAACTAATGGTAACTAGCCAGGCAACCTGAATGAGTCACAACCTTTTCTCAGGGATATAAAAGCGTGGTGACTCTTCATTCACCTGCAGAACCACCTGCCCACAATTAGCACTAGCGCTTCCACTATCAAGAACCTTCTGTTGCTGTACGCACGCATGAAAACATCACAGTGAACTTCATTAATATGTGTAATAAGTGTTAATAAAAAGTTTTAATGGTTTTCTTGTACCATCTAATCACCATCTTCATTTTAGAGATGACAAATCTGAAGTTCGGGCAGTTAAGTGCTGTCCAATGGTGTAAGTATCAGGCCTGACTGCTAGACTGAGCATTCTGGATTATTACACTGTATGTCTGAGATGGAAACACACAATTCCAGAATCAAAGCCAGGAAGCGTGGATGGCTTTCTCAAGCACGAGAACACTTCCCACTCTGGGACCCCCGAGCACTATTAGAGGCACAAGAGCCACAGCCCCCAGACTCGTGCCCCAGGCTGTCCTGCCCCAGGTCTGGTGCAACTCCTTTGGGCCTCCTGACCCACTTTGCTGTGCCCTGTGGTTACCTGCCCAATTACAAAGGCTTTTTATTCTGTCCTAAGAGCTGAGCTCTAAGGAGCAACAACAAGGCAGAGAGCTCTGCCTGCTTCCCCAGCTGGCCAGTGCCAGGAATCCTGGGCTCAGCCCCATCTGGACCCGTGCAGAGCTCCCTAAACTGTACCTGCTGCTTTTCAGACCATCCTACGACTGCTGATTTCTGGGGCTGTGTCCTCCACTCATCCCCAGGCCCGCCCAACTCCCTCACATTCCTTAAGACCAGCATGCCCACCTTGCTGTTTCCCAGGAGACCCTCTCAGCATCTGCCAGTGCCAGCAGGCCAAGGCCAGCACCACCCTGCCATCAGGTAAGCTCCCTCCCTGTCAAGCCCTCTCGATCACAGGGTGAAGGCTTCCTCCCTGCTGGGCCTCAGCACGTTGGCTCCCGACAATGGTCCCTGGGATTTCCTGGAGGCAGAGAAGTCCTCGCTCTGGCAGAACTGGGTGGCAGAACTGAGGAGGCATGCTCTTTCTGGTAGACTTACAGTTCTGCCCTTTCTCTTCTCTGGAGAGGACATCCAAGGATGAAGCAAAGGCGGCAGGTTTGGGCTCCCACCTCACGGGCTTGCTTACCCCCACCCCAGCAGCTGTGGACCATGGCTGGGGAGGCCTGCAGCTGAGGCGCACCTCAGGATAGCCACATGCATGCCCCTGTCAAGGTCTGTACATGAAGCATTGCAGGGTATTTACTGTCTGACCTACGATGGCCTTGAATTATTCTCAAGGGCAGCCTTGGCTTGCTTGGTACCAACACCTTCCCTGAGACTGTCCTTCCAAAATCTTAACACGAACAGGAAGATCTGATTCATTTTACAATAATTTGTGCATTACAAGCACCTCTTGATAAGCACTGTAGTTCAGAAGCCATGACTACACGCGTGGTGAGAAGGGGCAAACTTTTTAGAAAGGTTCAGGAGCGACAAATTTACATGAGATATTGAGCAAGCATGAAACTGGAAAGTTCAGCAGAAGTCATAGCACAGTACTGGCGTCTACAAATAGCCACATTTATTTTTAGTAGACTACCAACAATTCTTTAGAGAGAATTTAGAGAATAAATACAAAAATACCTCAAACAGAAAGAGCGCTCAACACACGGAGAAAGAAGCCAGTGGGAAATAAACATACGAGCATGGACGGCACTGAAGGACTGAAGCAGGCGTCCTGGAAGAAGGCGCTAGGAGACCAGCCCTCGGGGACCGCTACGTGACACTACGGAGTCTAGACTTCATTCTGATAATAAAGGAAAGGATGCAATGGCCTGACCCTGGATCGGCAGCCATGGCAATGGGGAAAAGTGGGTTCACTCCGGCAGGCAAGCAGAACACACCTGCTGACTTGAGGGGTGGCTGAGGAAGCTGGAGGCGACAGCAGCAGGCACTCAAAGGGATAAGATGAGAGGGCCAGGTAGGGGTGCAGCGCAGGCACATGCCATCGGCCGTGCACGGCGGGGACGAGCCCTCCCCAAGAACTGCCCAGGTAATATTTGGGTGCACTGTTCTACCACCAGTTTAAAGACATTTCAAGCACCAAAATACCAGTGAGTCAGCAAAGATACACCTGAAAATCTCCTGACAGAGCCTTTGCCTTTCAGTCTGTAGCTAGTTTTCTTTTAATCTTTCAACAAAGCTTTGCTATTTGGTTATTTAGGAATGTAGACCTTTGCAGCAAAAAGCAGATTTGAAGTAAGTGTATTTGGGGATTTCTAAGTATATAAAAAATGCAGTACAAGACACAGGGAGTATTTTTTAGTTAAACAGTCCGAGGTTGCATATCCAGTAATTTGAAGACAATAAAGTGAGTCCTAAGTCACCCGTTAAACTTAAGGTGAACATGGGATTAAAGTACTTTTAAAATCCCATAAAAATCCAATAAAAAAATCTTACAGTAGGAATAGCATCTATGACATAGTGTTGACTTATGAAACATTTTTCAGTGAACAATGCAAACATGAATTCAGCCTTCCCAGCAACTCGGAAATGCATTTATCGTCACTATCTTCGTTTTACAGGTGAAGAATCTGAATTCCAAAGAAACTAAGAAACTTCGAGTTACTGTACTTGATAGTGGTGAAACTCTGACGAGTACCAAGACGTCTGTCATCTTAATCACTACATTACACCGCTTCTCTGTAAAACTTTTCTGGTATGACTTGAATACAGAAGTCTTCAAATTAAGAACTAAAAAAAAATTTTTTTAAAGATTTATTTGGTACAGGCTCTCACTATGCAGCCTGGACTTAGAGCGTCCTCCTGTCTCAGCCGCCCCAGTGCTGGGATCGCAGGCGTGTGCCACCACGCCCAGTTTCAGGGGCAGGCGCCATGCAGCAAGGGAGCAGCGTGGCATGCAGTACCGGGGATCAAACCCGGGTCCTTGCGCTTGCCAGGCAGGCGCTTACACCACGGAGCTATCTCCCCAGCCCCAAAAACTAAGATTCGAAAGCAAAAATTTAAAACTTCCTAATAGAAACACTATAATCAAAGTCATAATACAAAAATGGAGGAAAACAATTACATAACAGAGTTAATACTTATCTGGTCATAACATAAAAATGTAAGGCCACGGGGACTCTTACACACCGAGCTAAATGTAAGCTGGCATAGTATTTCACATGGCAATTTAACTATCTGATTAAAATTTTGAATATGTTCAGGCTTTGACTCAGCAATTCTGTGTCTCAAAATTAATTCTGTAAAGATATAACCATACGAAAAGGGGCTGGGGAGATGGCTCAGTAAAATAAGCAAGGGTCTGAGTTCAATCCCCGGTTCAGAAGACAAAAAACAAAAAACTAAAACCTACATGGAAAAATATAAAGGAAGTTACTAAAGCTTAATATTACAATCAAAAAGCAATGTCAATGTCTAAAAATAGAAAACTAGCTAGTTGAGACATTATATACTGGAATAACATGGAGTTTTTAAAAGATAGTTTTGTGTACACCAAGGTAACTTGCAAAATAATGTTTAAAAAAAGCAAATTGCATAGTGGTATGCACAATTTGGCACTGTTTGTGTAATAAAGACAATAAACTTAATTTTTTAAAAAATAAATTGTTCTCAAAAGAACTGTCCATTTATTTATTTATTTACTTTTTGGCTGAACCGGGGATTGAACTCAGGCCCTTACACTTGCCAGGGAAGCACTTATTCTACTGAGCCATATTCCTGGCCCCAATTATTTTGATAGTTTATTATAAAATTCTAGTTTTTCATTTTGTTCTGTTTTTATTGCTGTTTGTTTTTGAGACAGGTCTTGCTATGTAGCCTAGGATGGCATCAAACTCTCAGTGATCCTCCTGCCTCGGCCTTCCAAGTGCTGGATTACAGACATGTTTCACCATGCCTGAGCAGTCTACAAATTCTGAATACCATTAGACCTTGTGACATAACAACCAGTGTACCAGCATACATGAAATGTATTTCTAAAATTCATAATAATTTCAAAAAAGCCCTTTTTTCAGGAATGTTAACATTTGTACCTGTCACTCTTTTTATTCTCCCTAACCTGAGACTCAGTGAAGGGCCCGAGATACAGCTCAGCAGTATAAGCACCTGTCTGGCAAGTGCAAGGTCCGGAGTTTGACCTTCAGTACCTAAATAAATAAACAGATTATACCAACTGAAGCCAGTACCAGAAAAGTCACAATTATGACATGTGGGTGGATAAGAAACTGTAAAATGCAGTTTAAAAACAAGTAAACATCACCTTAGAACACGTAGACATTCTGAGTGTTCTCATAAGCAACCATCTCATTGAACCAAAAAGCTGCCAGTAACTACATAACTCAGTGATACAAGGCTGGAGCTTAGTGCCCCATTCCTCAACATCTAACTAGGAAAAGGGTCAGAATATATTGGTGATAGTGAAATATTTATTAAAGTATTTCAAACGGATTGTAGACGTGTTTGAAAATTAAAGTGACTCAGGCCAACAAATACAGCAAAAAGGCCCTTCCATGCAGGCACTCATCCAGTGAGCGGCACCCAGCTTTACAGAATGCTAAAGGCTATCGCATCTGCTCAGTGTCAGAAGGCTGCAGGACTGTGTTTTGCAGGTCACTGAGAGCCTTATCACTTCAAGGATCAAACTACTTTCTACAACAATATCGGGTAGAAACTTTCCTGTAATTCACTGAAGCACTGAATCATGCCAACTGTTTGATAATGAGCGACAGTCACTGTTACAAATTAAAATAATCATGTATAGTTTCTATCACACTCATTCTAGCAGTAGGAAACTAAGGTCTAAAGTACGATCTAATAAATGCTGATCTCAGCGGTTCCTGGTGGTCCACCAACACCACGTGGTCCTGCTGCCCTCTGCTGCCTTCTCCCTGCAGGGGAAGCCGCCTCCTGCCAAGCTCACACCGCCCCCCTCCTGCTTTACCTGCTGCATGTCAGGGACGCTGCATGAACGAGACTGCACGGTCAATGTCTAAAAGAAGCGTCAACCCCCAGAAAGCACCATGGGAACTCTTCTAACTTAAAAATCAAAGGACTTCAAAGCAAAGATTTTGTTACACACCCTTTAGCCACTCAGAGCCTTTTTCTCTCCCCTTTACTTTTAGTGCTAAACCGTGTTCTAGATAAGACAGGCTGCTGGGTTTAGTTTCCACCAGTAAGGTTTCTATTACATGGGTTCTTGGCTCTTGAAATCTCATACAGTACTTGTCTAACAAATCTTTTCTTTAATGCAAATGTGACCATCTATTTATCTCAAGATGCCTTATCAAATCAATCAATTTTGGATGAAGCAGGGTTTTCAAGACAAAAATCCTACAAACGATATATTAAGTTTAGACATTGTCCTGAGAACTTGAAAAAAAGGAATAGTTAACACAGGGGAGATCTTTACATACATATTTATTCACACTGTTGACTCCCTAGCAAGTAAAGAACAAATACATGCACATACAAATAGCCAGCTGACCAGGTGTAATATCACACACCTGTAATCCCAGCACTCAGAGGCTGAGGCAGGAGGACCGCAGCAAGTTCTGAGGTCAGCCTGGGCTACATAGTGTATTCAAGGCCAGCCTAAACTGCACAGTGATCCCTTATCTTAAAACAAAAATAGCCAGTTCTTCCCTATACAATTATCATGTAGGACAGCTATGTGCCCTACACCTCATCTAGCTGCCCTACTTCACTGGAGGCACCCAGTATGTCTACGGGTCCAGATACCTCCCAAGGAGTCTAGCACACGGCTACAATTCAGAAACACCAACACAGAGCTGGGCTTCTGCTGTTCAGCCCCTTCTCTGCTAGGTCCTGATCTACATCTGCCCCAAGGGGAATAACAGATGACAAGCTCGTTTGGACATGACACTGTACTCTCCTTCTCACTGTTACTCTGTGCCAGGCATTCTGTTAGGCTCCAGGCCCTCACCCAGTTACACGTCCTCCTGGTCTTCCAGGGAAGGCAGTCAGACAGCGAATGAGTGAATAAATACATTTCCTTAATACTGACAGTTCTGACACTGGGACATAAAGCCAGACCGGGCAGTCAGGAAGGCTCCCGGAGATAGCACGAATGAGCTGGGTCTGCATCTCAACACTGAGGAGCTGATAGGGAGACCAGGGAGAGGGTGCTGCAGGCACGGGGAGCATGTGAAGGGCCTCTGGCAGCAGGCCTGTGCTGCGTGGGAGAAATAAAAGGAGGCAAGCGGAGCAAGAACACGTGTGAGCTGGGAAGGACCCCGGGAGGCAGTGGGGCCAGGCCAGACAGGGGCTGCTAGGCACATTAAGGCTGCAGTTGGCCCTTCCCCAAATGCAAAGCTATGGCAAGTGTTTAAATGTCAAGTGAGTTCTACTCACTTTTCTGGAGGGAGAAAGTTAAGATGAGATGTGTATTCTGAAACAATCAGTGGTCACAAAGGACGGAGAGTGGGGTGGAAGGGAGACAGTGGGACACGGGGTGACACACAAGGAGACCGCTGCATCAGTGGACACCAAGCACTGGGGCTGGACCAGGGAGGCCATAATAGGTGCGGTCACCAGCATCTGAGGGGGTCAAAGCTCAGGAAGAGAGGGACAGGGGTGCCATGGGTTCTGTTTGAACCAGCAGGGAGGACATTAGCAGAAGGGTCGGAAATTTGGTTTTTAACATGGTGAGAGCACTAATGTCAGGCAGGCATGTGTGGGTTTGGCCATCGTTTGTGAATGGCTAATAATTAATCTGAGGGCTTAATGTGTCTTAGGTGGGGATAAGGGGGAGACAGAAGGCCTAGGATCATCTTCAGGGTCCCCTAACAGTTTGTTCTGGAGGATGAAGACTGGCTCCCAAGGAAGAACTGCTGAGGTGATGGAGGAAGACAGGATGAATTACTCATTGACCCAAGTTACCAAGAAGCTTTCAACTACAGGGACTCAGTTTCCTCAATGCTTGAAAGTCTGAGTCCAGTCCCCATTATGGTGTAACTATACTTAGTTAATGAAACACACTCACTTTTGCAAGTTTTATATTACATCAAATTGGTCAAAATTATCCAAGGTGCTTGCTAAATACAAAATATAGTACTACTAAATATAAAGTAATGCACAAAATTCAAAAACATGCTAGGAGATGCTACAAAGAATGAGAGAGAATTCCTGGCCTGTTCACAATTTGTTATTTAGTAGTGCTGAGAATGCTGTAAGTCCAGTTTGAAGTATGTAGGCAGTGTATCTGTCAAGAGCGAAGCCCTGGGTCTACCCTCTCCCACTCCCTCATCACTGCGCCTCCATCAGTGCTGTAGCACATGGCCCGCCCTCCAGGATGTCTCTGATGACCACATTAATTATTCCCTGGTGAGTGACAAACACGTACTTTCGGAAACAGACAACTGGTGGGTCTTAACAATTCTCCTTAGCTTTTTACGTCTCCATTACATCAAAATAACCAGCCTGGCATTGCAGAGGATTCAGTCACTAGCAACACAGAACTCCCCTCCATGCTGCACACAGCTACATCAACTGTGACATGCCATACAGTGGCTGAAGACAACAAGATCTTCTTGAATCGCCTTGTACCCTAGAGTATATTTTATATTTCCCTACATTGTTTTCGTGGCTAGGAGAGTTGCTGCTACTAATAATAAAGACTGAGCTTTAAAACTAGCTTTAGCAGATACTGAATTTCTTGCTCTCCATCCCTCCATTTTAATTTTCTCTTGCAAGAATCATGCCTGAACCTGCCACTCAGTATTCAATACTCTTTGGAAGTAATCTGAAATGTGTGTATCTGGATGCCTTTTTCCATTATTGAGAGCTGAACCACCATCATGTCTGTCCTCATAGAAGGGAAAGAGATCAAAGGAAAAGGGCAGACACTAGCAGGCCAAATGCACAAGTGGAAAGCAGGACAAAACCACTGCTTCTAACTACCTTGGCCAGCTCATTAATTCCCTATGAAGTCAGGCACCAGCTTTGCTGCAGGAATCGTGTGGCATGCTATCAGTCAGAACACTGATTTTAATCTGGGGCCCCTCTGTGTCCCCCTGTTTCTTAGAGCACTTAACTGTGACACACACACACACTACAATCTGAAAGAAAGGCTGTACACTGATGACTTTTCGCTTTACCACTCAGACCACCTTGCAGAGATTCATAAATGTTGAATGGATGACACCTAAAACAGTAAGGAGGGTAGGGTCTAGCAAGGGCTATTTCCCGTGATTATCAAATGAATGAGTGATACTAAGGCCAGTTTATCTCCTTACACTCATGATTTAAAGCAACACAAATCAATGTATGTAAGAAACACTCAACACTAGTTTATCTTTTTGCCCAATGAGAAGGGGGAATCTAAAGTCTTACTTGTATCATGCACATGAGGCCCAGATACTGTGTGACACACACCGCGTACTATTAGCAGATAAACGTGGCACTGGATAGAGACCAAGGTAGGAGAACTGTAAGGACTCCTGTGAAAAACTTCCCCCTCAAAAATCATCAATTAATTTGATTATTAATTTGAAAAAGAAAATGGAGGCAGGACAGAGTAGTGAACCAAACTGTGCAGGCTGACTTGTGGTTGAATTTTGTTTCCTTACAAAGCTTTAACATCTCTAGTAAATCTTTCTTGAAAATACAAATTATAATGTCTTAAGGAGGTGCAGTGGTGATTAAATGAGATACTATGTATAACTCGCCTGTCACACAGAAGGCAAGAAGTGATCGCCCGGAGGCTGTTCAGGAACACCATGCCACCAAGAACACCATGCCACCGCTAGCCTTGCAATGCTCGCCTTCTACCAGGTATATCCTCCTTGGGCGTGGTTATTAGCCTTAGCTCTGGCCTTGTTTTGTATCTCATTGCAAAAGTAAGAGTTTGGTTTTTTTAAAAACACTTTCTCTGCTGACATGCTCAAGGAATAAGCAAAAATCCTCTTATATTTTTATGATTCAAAAAGAGCACTTTTTGAGTAGTGACTAATGTCATGGCTTTGAATTAATTATTTAATTCTGGTTGTGATTTATTTCATGATTAAAAATGCCCTTTAACTTTTTTTCCCCTTTCTTCTTGTTTTTGAGGTAAGGTCTTGCTGTGTAGTGCAGGTTGGGCTCTGGCCTTCAACGTTCAGGAGGAGGCTCCTGTCTCAGGTGCTGGGAGCACGGGCGTGCGCCATCCAGCCGACTCCTTATTTCCTCCAGGTATTTAGGTTATTCATAACCCTATACCCTGCATCCTACTTAGTCTGCCCCTTCTTTTCCTCCAGGGCTAGCCCCTGCACCTAGGACCTTGTGCAACCCGGGCAAGCACTCTACTTCTAAGCTACAACCTTAGCGCCCAATTACAGCTCATATTTTTGAGAAGCACTAACTTTTGATGTAAAGTATAAAACAAGGCCAGAGTTAAGGCAAAAAACCAAGTCTGAGGGACAGATATGACGCGTCTGAGTCAAGCAAAGCACTACAAGGTGGGGCGTCTTTGAGTCCTTAAGCAGCCTCCAGAGTATCATTTTCCCAAGCCATGTTCACCCCCACTTTCCTGGCCAAGAGACACCCCTCGACTGAAGAAAATGATTGCAGCACACACAGCATGCAAAAGCAGGGCCTTCTACCATGCAGCACTTCAGAGTGTCCTACATCTTTCCTCCTAATCCACCCCCAACTACGTGTCACCCCATCATTTCTTCCTTTGGAATGCACAACCAGTGTCAAGGACTGATTAGCAGACCCGGCCTAGGCAAGCTAGAGCTGGTTCTCTGCTCTTGCTAAAACCAGAAGAACACACCTTGTTTCCTTCATTTTGAAATCTTTAAGTTGACAAGTCAGTGACTGTTTCTAAACATGCAATATATTATGCTTCAAGTGATACATAAGACACAGAAATGTGAAAGAATATCAACGGACAGGGCTACTTCCTGTTTTTCCTAACAAAATGGAGTTATTATAATGTATTGGAAATCATATATTAAGGAATGTTGGTTAACCAGTCATCCTTGCCAAAATCAGATATGAAAAGAAAACAAAAGTTGGCAACAATTCTAGCTCTGATATTTTCTCGTCCAGAATTATATTTAATAAGGTTAATCTTTGAAGAATGCATTAATTTTCTTACCTGATTCAAAATGGAACTTGGAAAAAATTCCTAACTGCAAAGCACAAATTCATGAAAGACTAACTTCATGTGACTACCTTGATTGTTTTATATAGTCATTAATTTTTTAAAAGATAATGTTCTTATACGTCCTCTCTGGTAAAAGGTCACTAAATCATATTTTTAGTCCATTAACTTCTAAAAGGAAGTGAAACTGAGAGCTATATGAGGCTATAAAAGCAGTCTATAAAATATCTTTAATTTTAAGCAAAAAATGAACATTAATAAGCACAGCATACATTGTTCTTTCATGGGACCAGCAAATTGATAGTTTGGTTTCTGTAAGTTACAAAAATAGGATGGAGTAATTATATCTAGCAAACACACAATAGCCTCTTCAATAGAAAGTAACGTTGTAATTTTTCTTCAAAGACAGTAAATAGGAAGAAAAGGCCCCTAATTCTGTAGTATAGCATAAGGAAAACTTCCAAACCTTTGGGTGCCACTTAACAGGCACAAAACTTTCACTGATTTCAATTATTATCATTAAGATGACAGACACAAATCTTTTATTTTAATGACTATTATTCATAACTCATTTCCATGTTTATTTTCTACCCTTTCAATTTCTATATCCAAAGACCAGAAACTGAAGGAAATTTTGAAGTTAAAAAAAACCATAAAATTTTCTTTAATACAACAGGCCTTTATACAGAAGGGGTCTTCAGAAGTCATCTGAAAAAGAAAAATACCTATTTTCAAAATCTCACCGTTTGAAGATTTTCCTCTTGAATATGAATATAGCTATTGTCAAAACAGGAAAATTACAGTTCAAATGAGATTTTACGGAATTGCTCGTAGTTTTTCTAAGATTTTAAGTGGAAAATAAAGTTTTTGAACAAGCAACACAAATACACGCAAATAATTTTGTATATCTTTTCTCCATAACCAAAGTTCTACTTCAAGAGATTCAAATGAACTTCAATCCCATTATCAAGAAAACTGAAAAAACAAACAAAAAAACCCCAATATATTTCAAAAAGAGAAGAATTGACATTTTACTACAAATGAAATCTTTACATATTACATTTGGGATCAACTGACAGTATTCTAGCTGATAAGAATTTTTTTAAAAGTATGCTTACTAAGTAATCCATTATTGCATATACTGGATTGTGCAATTATAATCCACTTCGGGTTAAACAAAGAAAGGAAAATGCAAGCATTAAGTATGGATTACTGAGTCCTTGAAATCTACCCACCTCTACTTCTCTCACTTTGTATGAAGAGGCAACTCTAAATAATTTTTATATTTTTACAATAGCTGCTCTTGTACTGCATTCACAGGGCACTAATATGACTAGAATGCTGACACTTGCTAAATTATCAGACCCAAACAATTAAGTCTCACGAGAATGGATAAACTTAATTTCTCTAATTTGGAGTTAAGTTTTTAAAATATCTGTGGTTCATTTGTAGGAACAGCTGCCTTCCAAGAATTATCCTGGCTAAATTTTAATCCAATCTGCACATTAACAGGAAACCACAGAACGTGCGACTCAGTCAGTTGTTCAAGTGCACACAGAAAACGTACAATACTGCTATGCCAGGGCTCTTCCAGGGTTTCTGGGGAGGGGGTGGGTGGGTGGTCCAAGTAATAACTGGTCGGTGACTTTAAACAAGCACCCAAGGGCAGAAGAAAAAGTCAACTCTCTAGCTAACCGAAAGCAAGGATTCCTCTCATCAGATTCGCCTCACAACAGAAGACACTTCATTCCCATAATAGATGTCAGGGGATTCTACAGGACAACGCGTGATTACCATTAAAACATCTCCAGCAACTCCAAACAGCCTCCAAGCTCTTGCGCGCTTGCACACACTAATGGGAGTTTCCCAAGGGCGACTGTACAGCGCCACCGGGGTGAATCACCTTGCACACCCCCTACTTCCCGCACCGGAGCCCATCCGGGCCGGAGCCCACCGCCCGCGGCCCCGAGCAGGCGGCCCCGCACGGCGCTCCGCAGCCCGGCCGCCGGGAAACCCAATGGCTGACACATCCGGTCCCGGCTGCCCTCCTCCGCCAAACGCGAACTTCACAGGCCCAATTCAAACTCCAACAGAAGTCGCCCGAGCCTCCGCGCTGCAGTTCAAATTCCCAGGCACGCCAGGCGCCCCTGGGGGACGCGGCCGGAGAAGCCGCGCGGAGGGCTCGGAGTCCGCAGCGGAGCGCCGCGCCGATGACAGGCGTCCCCGCCGCGCC
>NW_004524577.1:36827112-36832205 GCF_000260255.1 Octodon degus
GAGCGGGCGCACGGCGGGGCCGGGTCGTCGGAGCCTCCGCCGCTGGGTCGGTGACGCGCTCCCGGGCGGGGAAGCGGCGCGCCGGTGCAGCGGGGTCTCCGTCCTTGAGCCCGGTGGAGCCGCTGGGGCGCGCTTTCCCGTCCCCTCGGGGTCCTCCGAGCGGCCCAAACCCCGGGGGGTAGGCGTGGGCGCCCCTATAAAACATGGAGACGGGGGCCGGGGGCAGAGGCTGGCAGGGGTTTCTTAAGCGGAGAAAGGAGAGCGTGCTCCTGCCATTTGCAATGTGTTTAGACAAACACCTGAACTATCCACTGAGTAATTCTTTGGGCTTTTCCCGGATAAATCAAAGCAAAGACTCCTTCCCAAGCCTATTACCTGATGAAGGGTAACGTGGTACCAGAAGCGGTTTTTAAAGGGCCCTTTTTCCATACTAGTGCAGTGTTTTGAATAATGCCACAACAGATCCAGCAGTACGAAATTTGAAGTTCAGATCGTAAAATTTTAGGTCTACATTTAGGCTATAATTATATGCTCTTTTAATGGTAGTCAAGCGTATTATTCAAACCAAATGGTAGTTATTTCCCAGGTCTTCCCAGATTGCCCCACCCACCAAATCCTAAATTGAAAAGGATGAACTTTCACCTACCCCTATGTAGATCTTTTAAAACCATTTTTTAAAAACAATATATTTGGTACCGGGTCTCGCTATGCAGCTCGGACTTGAAGTGATGCTCCCGATTTCAGCCTCCCTGGCGCGGTGATTCCAGGCGTGCGCCACCGCGCGCGGTCTCGGTGGCCACCTTCGAATGTGCACATGCGCAGGAGTGCACCTGTGAGAAGCAAGCGGGAGCCTTAGAGGATTCCAGTACGAGGTTGACTTTGTCTCTTTGTGTAGCGATTGAAACTGGGACCAAAGTAAGAGGGCAAGCAGAGGCAGCACTCGAGGATGTCCTTCCTGTGCCCCACATTATTGTAAAGTATTTGAGGGGCATTTAACTGTACCGATTCCCACCCTACTTCCTGAGTCGTAAGCATAATTAAGGCTCTAGCTCTGCTTTTGGTGCTGTTTTGATTCTGCTTCATGTCACTACACAGAGGTGCATGTCAAGTAGCAAGCCGCCCTAGACTCCAGATTGCCCTAATTTGATTTCTTTAATGGCATCCTGGAAATGTGAATTTCTTCCAAGGTTGCCTCTAGACTGAAAACTCTGGTTACTGTTTCCAAGCTCTTTTTTTTTTTTCTTCTGTTCTCCCTGAATCTAAACCTCACAGTAATTTCCCGAAACCGGTGACAGTTTCAGTAATCTTTATGCAAGTACTTTACAGGTCACTGCGTCCACACAGCACTGCTGGGAATTGCCTCAGTCACACTCCGTCTCCACCACCGAGTGCACTGGGAGAATCCAGTTCAACACCGCACACTTCCTTGTGCACAAATAGCACGGACATTAACATGAAAGACAGTGGCAGAAAGGGTTCAGCTTTGTATCATATGGGTATATATAAATAACCTACGGAGTACATGCAAGAAAATCTCTCCCTTCCGAAGGATAGTGTTTGTTGTATTTGCTTCTACAAAAATAAAATATTCTTATTTACAAATATTTTTGTTAATGGACATTTATCAGAATTTCAGTTGATTATTGTGTGACTAGATTCACATTATTGCTCTGTTTTTGAGCACCTAGGTCTTCACCTAGGTCTTAGGTAGACAGGAAGGGTAAGAATGCCACTTTGACAATAGACCAGAAGCTGTTGTCTTAGGCTTGTATTATATAATACATCTAAGAGAGATGGGGCCAGAATTTGCTTTCTCTAGGCTCTTTCTAGATTCCGTATTTCCCAGGTGCTCCTGGATGTTCTAAGTTAGGGAATCAATTATATGTAGGCCAGTTGCCCCCTATAAGACTGGCATTTACCGGAGAGAGTAGCAAGTTTCCTAACCAGGCCCCCTTCACAGTAACACACACCAGTTGTCGCTGATGTGGTATACAACATTCTGGTGCTGCCACAGCACAATACATGCTCGTGACCAGGGCTGTGTGTTCCTGCAGTTTATGTCCCCACTGGGTGAATTATGGGTCCCCGGAGAGTGCGCTGAATTTGCTCCCAACCTGGTTATACCTATTACAACTGTCCCTGTGAAATTTAATTAAGTGCCATTCAATTGGTTATTAAATGGATAAAACATGAGCACTGTGCACGCATAAAAAGCTGTTCCAGGGAAAATAAAGCGAACTGTTTTGAAAAGAGTGAATGAAGGTGAGGCATTGAAAAAATATCTCTGTTTAATTACTTGCGGGAATTACTACTGGAGAAGATTGGGGAGAAAGCATTTCAATCTAGAAGAATTTATTTGGCAAGTCTGTCAGTACTCACTTTGCTTCAGAGAAACTGCAACTGAACATTATACACACAGTGAAATGTGAGAAAGAAACAGAAAACTGTAAACTGTAGACCCACAGTCTACAGTCAAGATACTGACCGTCCTAACCCCAGTCAAAACAAACCTTGTTATTCATATAAGTTAAATATTTAAAATATGTATGTGAGTGTACAATTTCCTTTCATTAATATATCATCTCCACGTTTTTCTTGTATTTACATGTACTTAAAATCAGAAACTAAGGCCAGCAAGATAGCACAGCGCCTGGTTAAGCAAGCTTACCCAAGCTCAGGGACTGTGGTTCGATCCCCAGCACCACCTGCTGCACCAGCCCCAGCCCCAGGGGGTGCTGAGCCTGCCAGAGTCATGGCATAGTGGTGCATGCCTGTAATCCCAGTGCTGGGGAGGCTGAAAACAGGAGGCTCTCCATGAGTCTGAGCTGTGTAGTGAGACCCTGTAAAAACCAAGTACGTTAAAAAAAAATCAGAAACTAGATTTTACAATAAATATGGAAAAACAATCATTGGGGACTTTAAATTTTGAATAAAAGTGTAACTTAGTAAGTTTAATCTATCTCACAATAGCTACCTACCTTAACACCCTGCAGGCATTCTTTGAGCTACATTCTTCTTCTTTTTTTTTTAATGTATGTTGAGGGATCTTTTTTTTCCATTTGACTTTTGTAACATAGTTATGCCTATCACTCAAAAAATATTTGAAGAATTCATTCATTTTCCTAAAGTCCTCCTATAACCAATTTCTTTGGCTTTGCATCCTTGTTGATTTTTTCTTCTTCTGTGACTCACCCACCCAGTGTTGCTGAGTCCTTCATTGGGAAGGCTTTGCAGGTGACTTGAGCAGGCTCAGGACTTCTTGTGTCAGTGTCATCTCCTTCTGCAGCATTTACACCTTCACTTTACATTATTTTGGGGTCAGAGCTGCCAAGGACATTTGCAAAGTTGGCATGCATGTGAATGCTGCCCCATGAAATATAGTGTAATCCACAAATACTAGCCACATGTATAATGTTTAATTTTCCAGCAGTAACATTTATTTATTTTATGTATTTAGTTATGGGTCTACAGCGTCTCACTACACATATTGGACTTATAGTGATCCTCCTGTTTTCAGCCTGCCAAGCGCTGGAATTGCAGTTGCGCATCACCATGCCTGGGCTCAGTTGCTGTCCCAGTGTGCACTGGAGGTGGGGCTGGCACAGCACACCAGGGATTGAACCCCAGTCCCTGCACCTGCCTAAGCAAGTGCTTTAGTCCACTGAGCTATCTGGCTGGCCCTCCAGCAGTAACATTTAAAAACAGGTAAATTTGTTTCAATGGTACATTGTATTTTGACAACATATACAAGGAACTTCAATATATAATCAACAAATATATAAAATATTACTGGTAAGATATTTTATCTTTCTGTTCCAATTTTTCAAACACAGTATATTTTACATTTAATGAACATCTCAAACATCTTAATTTATACTTGCCAGCTTCAAATGCTCTAAAGCCACAAATAGCAGATACTGTGTTGGATAACAATCTTACAACTATAGAATTTACAACATATGAATTTATAGATTGTGCAATGTCTGATTAGGTCATCTTGGTGTATGAGAAAAATATCTACATGAATATGTTTAGGAAAGAGAAGGAACAATAAATTTAAAGAAGAAATTTGATGAATATCAAAAATTCAATTTTTTTTTTGGGGGGGGTCGGAACCGGGGATTGAACTCAGGCACTTGCGCTTGCCAGGGAAGCGCTTATTCCACTGAGCCATCTCCCCGGCCCCCTCAAAAATTTAAATATTGAAAGAAGCAAATTTTCAAAGCACCTGGAAAATGTAATTTAAATGTTATTAAATATTCTATTAAGATAAAGCTATTTATACCTAGCAATCCATAGCCATGTTATTGTCAATGTATAAAATAGCAACATATTTCACATGTTTTGTCTAAATCTACCAAATACAGATTCAGGTAACACATTTGTTAGTATTGCAAAATACCCCTTAGCATTTGTACGCAAATATGAACATTGATCTTATATCACGTAGCTCTGCGTCTCTGAAATGGGCCTCGAAAGGAGGCAAGAGCTTGGGTACTCAGATGACTAGTGGATGCCACGTGGTTGTATAAGGACTGCGCGCTAACCGATTGGGCCACTGGAGCTTCAGCCACCACGTTGCTGTTTAGGAATTCATTGCATGTGTTTCGTCTGTTCGTGTGATACTGGTGACTTAGCAAAAGCATCCTCAACTCTTTTTGCTTTTTACTTTGAGACAGATTTTGCTATACCTCTAAGTTTTCTGGACTGGGTTTAAATTCGCAATCTTCCTGCCTCAGCCTCTCAGAATTCTGGGATTATACGTGGCACCACAACCGCTGGCTCATTTCTGTTATTGAGAGGCTGGATTTGACAAGATAGCGCTTTGTCTCTTTTCCTACTAAACATTTCTACAAGCTGGAGCCTACCCGACACCAAAGTGACACTGCTTTCCAACTTCAGCAGCGTCATGGCTGCAAACCTGGACACTTGAAGGCCATGGGGAGGGCAGGGAAAGCTATGTTCCCTGGACAGAGTGATGCTGGTCACGAGAGCAGATGTTCAAGGTTATGGATTAGGCTGAACCACAATTATGCTCCAGTTACTGTGTGTCCTTTAATCAGTTTATTTTTCCAAGTTTGTGACACACAGTA
>NW_004524577.1:36832305-36846984 GCF_000260255.1 Octodon degus
TTTTTTTCCATTTGACTTTTGTAACATAGTTATGCCTATCACTCAAAAAATATTTGAAGAATTCATTCATTTTCCTAAAGTCCTCCTATAACCAATTTCTTTGGCTTTGCATCCTTGTTGATTTTTTCTTCTTCTGTGACTCACCCACCCAGTGTTGCTGAGTCCTGCATTGGGAAGGCTTTGCAGGTGACTTGAGCAGGCTCAGGACTTCTTGTGTCAGTGTCATCTCCTTCTGCAGCATTTACACCTTCACTTTACATTATTTTGGGGTCAGAGCTGCCAAGGACATTTGCAAAGTTGGCATGCATGTGAATGCTGCCCCATGAAATATAGTGTAATCCACAAATACTAGCCACATGTATAATGTTTAATTTTCCAGCAGTAACATTTATTTATTTTATGTATTTAGTTATGGGTCTACAGCGTCTCACTACACATATTGGACTTATAGTGATCCTCCTGTTTTCAGCCTGCCAAGCGCTGGAATTGCAGTTGCGCATCACCATGCCTGGGCTCAGTTGCTGTCCCAGTGTGCACTGGAGGTGGGGCTGGCACAGCACACCAGGGATTGAACCCCAGTCCCTGCACCTGCCTAAGCAAGTGCTTTAGTCCACTGAGCTATCTGGCTGGCCCTCCAGCAGTAACATTTAAAAACAGGTAAATTTGTTTCAATGGTACATTGTATTTTGACAACATATACAAGGAACTTCAATATATAATCAACAAATATATAAAATATTACTGGTAAGATATTTTATCTTTCTGTTCCAATTTTTCAAACACAGTATATTTTACATTTAATGAACATCTCAAACATCTTAATTTATACTTGCCAGCTTCAAATGCTCTAAAGCCACAAATAGCAGATACTGTGTTGGATAACAATCTTACAACTATAGAATTTACAACATATGAATTTATAGATTGTGCAATGTCTGATTAGGTCATCTTGGTGTATGAGAAAAATATCTACATGAATATGTTTAGGAAAGAGAAGGAACAATAAATTTAAAGAAGAAATTTGATGAATATCAAAAATTCAATTTTTTTTTTGGGGGGGGTCGGAACCGGGGATTGAACTCAGGCACTTGCGCTTGCCAGGGAAGCGCTTATTCCACTGAGCCATCTCCCCGGCCCCCTCAAAAATTTAAATATTGAAAGAAGCAAATTTTCAAAGCACCTGGAAAATGTAATTTAAATGTTATTAAATATTCTATTAAGATAAAGCTATTTATACCTAGCAATCCATAGCCATGTTATTGTCAATGTATAAAATAGCAACATATTTCACATGTTTTGTCTAAATCTACCAAATACAGATTCAGGTAACACATTTGTTAGTATTGCAAAATACCCCTTAGCATTTGTACGCAAATATGAACATTGATCTTATATCACGTAGCTCTGCGTCTCTGAAATGGGCCTCGAAAGGAGGCAAGAGCTTGGGTACTCAGATGACTAGTGGATGCCACGTGGTTGTATAAGGACTGCGCGCTAACCGATTGGGCCACTGGAGCTTCAGCCACCACGTTGCTGTTTAGGAATTCATTGCATGTGTTTCGTCTGTTCGTGTGATACTGGTGACTTAGCAAAAGCATCCTCAACTCTTTTTGCTTTTTACTTTGAGACAGATTTTGCTATACCTCTAAGTTTTCTGGACTGGGTTTAAATTCGCAATCTTCCTGCCTCAGCCTCTCAGAATTCTGGGATTATACGTGGCACCACAACCGCTGGCTCATTTCTGTTATTGAGAGGCTGGATTTGACAAGATAGCGCTTTGTCTCTTTTCCTACTAAACATTTCTACAAGCTGGAGCCTACCCGACACCAAAGTGACACTGCTTTCCAACTTCAGCAGCGTCATGGCTGCAAACCTGGACACTTGAAGGCCATGGGGAGGGCAGGGAAAGCTATGTTCCCTGGACAGAGTGATGCTGGTCACGAGAGCAGATGTTCAAGGTTATGGATTAGGCTGAACCACAATTATGCTCCAGTTACTGTGTGTCCTTTAATCAGTTTATTTTTCCAAGTTTGTGACACACAGTATACTCCGTTATATAAGGGTAAAGGTAGGGTGCTGTCCTAACCGGGCCTGGGGAGGCTGGGCCCTAGTCTCAGCGGTAGAGCTGAGAAAAATGAGACAGTGCCCCTTTCCTCAGGGAACTTCTGAAGCCTGCCTGTGTAAGAGCCCCAGTGTCTGTGTCCGCTTTTCCTTATCCACGAGACCCCAAAGTGGGAGCCACTGCCTCTTTCCTCGCTGCTTTCCTGGGCTATGTGGCTGGCAGATGTCAATAAAGAGAAGGTGATTTAGCTTGTTACAACTTCCCAGAGTTCTTAGAGTTAGGCCTCCAGTCATACCACTCTCTCTCTAATGTGGAATCCCCTTTCTTTGACATGATACTGTTTCATTTAAAAATTTAACTTTGTGTTTGTAATTAAAAAAATAAGATTTTCCCCAAAATTTATGTATTTGGTCCAGAGTCTTACTATGCAGCTTGGACTCATAGTGATCTTCCTGTTTCAGTCTCCCCAGTGCTGGGATTGCAGGCGTGTGCCACCCTGCCTGGTCTCTGTGGCCGGCTCAGTGTGCCTGGGGACGAGGCAGCATGAATGTGGCATGTGGTGCCAGGGATTGAGCCCTGGTCCCAAGAATATTTTTAAGTATACACTAATTGTCCTTGTTAGGGCTAGTAAAGGGCAGGAGGGATCTGGGGAAGTGGAAATCTACAAAAGCAGAAGAGGAGAGTGAAAAGGAGTAGAAAGTTTTGCAATGAGGCCTCAGGAAATTTTAAGGGGGAGCAGTGAAGAGTGGTAAGCTCAGGCCTGAAACGATACTTAGGGAGCTTTGCGAGGCTTGTTGGGAGCAGGGGGCGGGGGTGGAAACTCAAGAAGTGGCTTGGGATTAAAATGGTGCTGAGTATCATAAGGAGAAAGGTGTTGATGATGGGAACCTGTAAAAAGAAAGCAACCAGTTTAGAATAGAAACCGAGAGAAATGTCTCAGTGTATACCATCTGCAACACGCAAAACAAATACCAAAGGTGGTGGGAAAAGCATCCTGGAATTTTCTAGAGGTGAAAGGCTGATAAAAAATTATCATTAACTATGGTTATAAGCAGTTATTATTTACTGTGTGTCAGTATAGTGAAAGTACTTTGTGAGTATTAACTTATTTAATATATATAATAACCCTGGGAGGTAGATGCTATCATCTCCTCCTTCTTGACAAAGAAATAAAGAAATGCAGAGAGGCTGGGTCACCTACCCGAGGGTATTCAGCTAGGAAGCAGCAGAGGCAGGAGGAAGTCACCCTGGCTCCACAGAGAGTCTCTTAACCTTATAGCTGCAATGTAAATTCCTCGATAGTAGTTTATGGAAAGTGGTTTTCTGCTGTTAGCTGTTATTCTGTAGTAAGCTTTTATTATCTTCATAGTGAAAATAAAAATATTCATGACACCTTTAGAATTCTTGTATCTGCAACTCTTGTTCGCAAATACCTCAAACTTCTCAGGTGAGAATTATACCATGAGGAGCTTCACCAAAATACCCCTTTAAAGGGAGGAAAGGGATGCTACAGTATATTTTTTTTTAAAAAAAAACTTAAAGGTTTTAAGTTGTACCAAATTCCTTATTCGAAAAAATTTTTTCAGCCTACATATAAGCGTTCATCCTTGAATGACTCTAGGTCTTAAAATTCATTATACAAAGAAATAGAAGCAATAGCTTAAGTTATCTATGGAAGAGTTTTCTGGAGATAGCTGCCTACAAAATTTCCTTCTCCCTGTCCATTACTATGCCCTTGTAGCTGGGCAGCAAAGCCCTAGCCCAGGACTATGCATTCTAGCAGGGCTTACAGCTAGCTATGTGACCCAGGCCTTTAGAGAAATGGAATGACTTAAAAAGAAATAGTTCACCTAGAGGACCACAATGGCAGAGCAGTAAAGAGGGTCCTTAAATGTCTGGGTGGTGGACATGCCCTCTTAGACAACCTTAGTCCCTTTCTAGGAATACAGTGCTGTGGTCAGGAGCCAGTGCACATTTAGATCTATTCGGCCTAGCAGTTTAATTTACCTTAAGTGGACGTTACCCTAAAACTATAGTTTTCTTTGTTCAGTAATGTGAGACCTGAAGCCCTCTATGGGAGAAGCGGATGACAGAGTCAAGAAGGCCTTCAAATCAGCCAAGCCTGTTCTTCAGTCTGAGCTTTTCCATGACTAGCTGTGTGACCTCTGCCATGCCATGCACCTTTGAGTCATCACTAGAATTGGGGGGTAATAGTCACCTTTACTACCTCACCCTTTTTCTCTTGCCCTTACACAAACAGGTTTCTTCCATGGTGACACCAGTTTTCTGGCCTCAGACACTTGCTTTGCTGATTACCTGGCAGGCCGGAAGTGGGCCCCACCCTTCAGTCCTGGGCAGTGCCTGGCTTGACTTGATGTCGCAGAAACGGCCTGCATCAACTTGCAAGAGCCTGGAACGCAGCTGCTTCCCAACTTCAAATTCACAGGTGTTCTACTAGTGACTTGAAGTTGGCCATGAGGGGAGTATTTACACCACACGAATTGGTGCATGGTATGAATCACAGCTTTGCCATCCTCTCCAGAGCTGGTTGTTAAACATTGACCAATGGACCAGCCCTCTTGCCCTTTGGGCAAGATAATTCAGGCCTATGTTCCACCATGCTTTCTAGATTTCTTTTTTCCCAGAACGATTAAACTCCAGTCTCCCACCGTGGAAGCCAGCTTGGAAATGTAGCCCTTATTGCCTGCCTTCCCTGTCTTTCTTCTGTGATCCTCCGTCAGTACTCTGGCCCCCTCCCAGGAAGCTAAAGTCCTGTTTCAAGAACTACATTTGGGGAACCTTAAGAACAAAGGGTCGTGATAAGTAAAGTTGAAATTATGGGTGGTGCGTAAACACAAGGCGCTTGACAAACACAAGCTGACTTTTATGTTGGAAACTTATAACTTAGCCGTTATTAAAGGGCAATTAACCACAGCATGAGTGAAAATTGTGTGTTTAGAACTCAACTTTTCCAAATGGATGCAATATTTGATGTAGAATGTTAACTTAAACAAATAGTACACTTGTAAACATTTAAAGAAATGCATTCATATACATCTCCAGGGTCACTTTTCCTGATAAATATAGTCTCTGACAGACTTTGCTGGTCATGATTTTGTGCAAGCAACTCTCGATTTTATTATTTATTTTAGGTACATGTGTTGACCTCTTTTTCCATCATTTTTGAACAGTGTTCTGTGCCAGAACCCCAGTATTCTAGTAATTAGCTACAGATTTGAACCCATCAAAACCTCCCTCAGTAGCTCACTGTTACAAGGTTCCTTACAAAGACATAACCTTCCTGTTTTTTAAAAAAATACTCTTTTGTGATGCCCTTTTGGTACAATTGTAACATTTTTTCCCTTATTTTATTTCAATATTAGGCCTGCAATAGCTTGAATCTTGGGTATTTCCCCAGTGGCCCACGCATTCAGCGGCTGTTTGGCAACACTGGTCGCACTGTTGGAAGGTGATAGATCATCTCAGAGGTGTGGCCTAGTCAGATTATTTAGGGGTGTCCTTTGAAGAGAACATTGGGAGCCTGGCCCCTGCTTCTCTCCTTGTTTCCTCACTGCCGTGAATTGAACAGTCCTCCCTTGTCAGGGTTCCCTGCCATGGTACCTTATGCCAGACCAATCAACCATGGACTGAATCCCCCGTGAGCTAACATCAACCTTTTCCCTTATTAAACTGATAGTCTCAGGCATTTTGTCAGAGTAATGGAAAGGTGACTAATGCAGGGTGTTATCAGGCACAGGGAGCTTGGATGTTTTGGGAAAGTCTAACAGTTCTAAAGATCTAGCAGCATGGTACAGTAGAAAAGCACCAACCCAAGGCTCAGGAGTGGCAAGTTGTGGCAACCTCTCAGAGGCTGACGTGAGTCCCTTCTCGTCATTGTCCTCTTTGTCTCCATTTTTAAAGTGAGAATACAGGGCTAGATGACACTGAACGTCTGTTCCAGCTCTATCGTTCTATGAAACTCTGTCACACATAGACAAAGGTCAAGTTCAAATTATGTAGCTATCGGTTGCCAGTCCTGGCCTAATAAGTCAAGGGCTATACGGGAGCAGAAAGAGACTTTAGACTTCTGCTCAAGTTTCTTAACGTCATTGTTGCTAGGTAAAAAAGTCAGAAAATAATGCCTTTGTCTGGGGGAGGAAGAAGGGGCAATAAGGTATATTTCTTTTCCTATGAATGCATCTTTATCATACAGAACAGTGGGCTTCATTTGGGCATCTCTTTGCATGCCTGCAGCACACTTTGACCATTCCTCTGCAGGTATCATCCTTACCCTTTTCTTCTCCTGCATCTTTCTACCTTCTCTCTTCTATCTTTCCATCCTCTATCTTTCTATTTTTCTATCCTCTCGCTTTTGAAATATACTTTTTCTAGACTGCTCATAAGTGGGAACCTGTAGTATTGGACATTCTGAATTGGACTTATTTCACTTCACACGCTGGTCTCCAGTTCTACCCATTTTCCTGCAAATGATATGAATCCATTGTTTTTATTGCTATGTAGAATTTTGTTATATCTGTACACCTATTGTCACATTTTCTTTTATTATTTTTTTATTTTTTAAGCAAGCTGCTACTTTTTAAAAAATATATTTTTAGTACAGGGTCTACATGGTCTCACTGCATAGATCAGATTCATAGTGACTCTCCTGTTTTCAGCCTCCCAAGCATTGGGATTATAGGCATGCACCACCTTGTCCTGTCTTAATCTCCATATCAGCATGCCTTGGGGGCGGGGCTGGCACAGCGCACAAGGAATTGAACCCTAGTCACTGTGTCTGCCTAAGCAGGTGCTTTAATCCACTGAGCTATCTGGCTGGCCCACTGTCACGTTTTCTTAATCCACTCATCCGCTGATGGCCACTTAGGCTATGTCCATTAGCTTAGCTACGGTGAACTGTGCTGTAATAGAAGAGTATGTAGGGATCCCTCAGATTTGATGAGTTTATTTTGGGCTTATACTGAGAAGTATAGCTGAATCAAATGACCAATTTTTAGGTGTGTTTTTTTTGAGTAACCCCCATACTGATTTTCATAATAGCTTACTTATTTGCCACCCCACCCCCAGCCTAGAAGACCCCCCCATCCTTATCAGCTTTGGTGATAGCCCTTCTGTTGGGTAAGGTGGAATTTCAATGTAGTTTTGATTTGCATTTTCTTGCTGTCTAATGATGTCGCATGCTTGTCTTGGTTACTTTTTTTTTTTTTTTCCTGTGCGGTACCAGGGATTGAACTCAGAACCATGCACTTGCCAGGCAGGCGCTTATTCTACTGAGCTATCTCCACTGCCCTGTCTTGGTTACTTTTCACTCCTTGCTGAAACAAAATATCTGAGGTCCAGCATTAAGGAAGGAAAGGTTTACTTAGCTCAGGATTTGTAGAAGTTACAGTTGGTGCTCAGCAGACTCCAAGGCAGAGCGGCACGTAGCAGAGGGCAACAGGAGAAAATGGCAAAAGCAAGAAGAGCAAAGGGGAGGAGCACAGAGAGCAGGCCTCTTGCCCTCCCACATACTGTATGCAGGCTGCCCACCCAGGGCGGGTGTAGCGCTCACACTGAGCCCCAGCATTGGCCTATGAGTCAGTCACAAGCTCTCAGAGCCGCCCCATGACTGCATGAGGCTTGAGGGGGGCATCCAGACACAAACCATGAACATAATCTTTCATAGACTTTTGGACCGTTTATACTCCTTTTGAGAAAGTCTGTGCTGTTCATTTACCCACTTATAGACGGAGCTATTTGTTGTTAATTTTTAATTTTTGTTGTATACTCTGGACATTAATCAGGAGAGTGGCAGGTGAAAGTTTTCCCTCACTCTGTAGGCTGTAGCTTCTTTTTTGTGCGGACCCAAATTTGATGCAATCCCACTTGTTGGTTCTTGCTGTTGTCTTGTGTTCTAACAGAGTGTATGGCTGAGGTGGTCATTTTAGGTTATTTATTTATTTTAATGTGTTGGTACAGGATCTTTCTGCGCAGCTCGGACTTGTAGTGATCCTCCTGTTTTCAGCCTCCCCAGTGCTGGGTTTACAGGCATGTGCCACCACGCCCAGTCTCAGTGGTCAGTGTGGCAACCCAGGTCCCTGCCCTGCGCTTGCCTAAGCAAGTGCTTAGTCCGCTGAGCTATCTCACTGGCCCTAGGTTATGACTTTTGACTGGGGCTTACTTGGTGATTTTTTTCACTCACACAAATTAAAACAGTGAGATCTATTCCCCATTGTAATGACAATTTTTCTAAGGTCGATGTTAGACCTTGCTCAGGCCAAACAGCAGCCACCATTGCTAGGACTTTCAAGCTGCACCTTGCAGAAAGCAAAGCTCAAGACAGGAAACAGGAGCCAGTGGGGAAAGGCCTGTCTAAGAGAGTCTGCTCCGGCTGGTCGCCTCTGTTCCTGGTGGTTGGGACACCACCCCTTGGGTACCTTATGAACAGCACTGTTGATGTGGTGCCTCACATTGTCCACCTGAGGAATGGGCAAAGGAAGGGCGGCTCTCCTGCCATCTCTTGCCCTTCCTGGACAGGCATTGTGCCAGTTGTTAATCTGCCACGTTTCAAGGTTTGTACCCCGGTAACAGCTGATCAGGCGGCCACTGCCATCCTTCTCATGGGCTGGAAGAGAGAGATGAGGAGGTGGGGCTTGAACAAACTGCCACAAAGTCTGCAGCCTTAGGGAGAGCGAGAGGTAAGCTGGGAAGACACAAGATGCCAAGTTCAAAAGACAAACTGAAGATAAAATGTGACTCATGGGATGGAAGAAAAGATCTTGACTTTGGTCGTATTACATTCTGGTCTGCATTTCCTAAGAGGATTGTTATTAATTTCCACCCCTAATTAAATTATAATAATTGCTAAGATGAAGATAATAAATATACTGTTGCAGCGACACAATGCTGCTAAAAACACAGGCACTGCCTTTGAGCCCTCTGCAACACACGTATTTCTTGGTGATTGTGGGATATATTTGTCACTTTAGGTGATTTAAAGGGTGATGCGTCTTCGGTGCCACTTTACAAAAGAATATGTGATGTTTGGAAACTTAAACGATAGTATGCATTTGCCTCAATTTGTGGGTGACAAAGCACATTGTATCCTCCCAGTCTAAGAGAAAGAAAGTAAATAGAAACTGGATTTTTTTTTTTTTAAAGGAGCCCTCACAGTGCTGAGAAAATTGCAAGACTGTTCTTTACTAATGAACAAATAGTATAAAATCCCTGATTAATATTATATCTTATTAACAGCAAAATATTGGAACACCAACTAATTTTCAAGTTAAAACAAAGAACTCAGCAGAATCAGACCATAGAAATTATTTGTTTTCATGCTATTTTATGTCAGTTTTGATATCTGAGAAATTCAGAAGGTTTTGTTATAAGGATTCAGCTGGGTGTGGTGGTGCACGCTTGTAATCCCTGCAGGCAGGGATAGTGAGGCATGGAGAACACAAGTTCGAGTCCAGCCTAGGCAACTTAATGTCTTGATAAGTCCTTGCCTCAAAAATAAAAACTATAAAACAAGCACTATAGCCCAATGGAAAGGTCCCGGATTCAACCCCCAGTACACCACTAAAAAACAAAACAATACAGTACTTCTTTAGAAGTAGGATATGTAAGAAATGAACTGAACCTACTTGGAGGAAGATAGAGCTTTTTACATTTTTTAAGAAAATGTATTTAGTACAGGGTCTACAGGGCCTCACTGTGTATATTGGACTTGTAGTGATTCTCCTGTTTTCAGCCTCCAAAGCGCTGGGATTACAGGTGTGCACCACCATGCCTAGTCTCAACTGCTCTCAATGGGCCCCCGGGGCAGAGCTGGCACGGAACGCTAGGATCGAACCCCAGCCATCACGTTCTGACTAAACAGGCACTTCAGTCCGCTGAGTGTCTGGCCGGCCCTTAGCTTTTTAAATTTTTCACACATGAAAATGATATTGTGATATCTTTGGAAATCAAAACCACTTAAAATATAAGAACAATTCTAGGCCACTTAAAAACTACTATGATTTTCTAAAGGTAATTCTAAACTTCCTGAAATGGCCCACTAAGTCCTGTATGTGGACTCCAAAGCGATGGCAGAGGAGTTTCAGGACTTTGCATTTTTCTGTTCTCCAAATGCTTTGCGGGCTGACTGGCTGGGACTCAGGTTCCTCGTGCTATTTCTGTGGCAGCCCCAGCTCTGCCATTCACTTGTTGATCACCATCGGTCAGGTAGAAAGGAAGAGGTGGCTCCGGACCATGTGGCCAGTCACCTACTGGAGCTGCTGGTCTCATGAACAACCCACCACCTGTTTAGAGTAGCTCCTTGCACATCTCCTGATTTGGGAGCCTTTCTCGGGAGCGTCTCCTTTTCCTTGGCTGCAGTTTGCTTTTGTTTCAAGGGAAGTATCTCAGCACCTATCACAACTTTCTAAATTAATGTCATCAAGGGTGACAATAATGTTAGAGTAGGAAAGTAACTGCGGGAGGTCATTCGTGAAAGAAGATGGCATAAAATTATAATCCACTGGATTCTCTGTGAAAATCTGTACTTGTCCTTCTCTGGAGAAGTTGCTGTTGGACTCCCTGCCTGAGTGACCAAAGTACACCCAGGAGCCTAGGCTGCTCTGTGAGCTTATTGATGACTCAAACACTGTAATCCTTTCCATTACCCTTGCAGTATTTAAAAGTCCTTTTATTTTTACTTATGTCTTAACTTTGCCAAAAATGAGTGTATTATTTTGAAGGGAGGAGGACTAGTAGGTAATCCAGAGGACAAAACAAATGTATGAGAATTTTTTAGCCAGAGGACTCACATTAGGAAAAGACACTTTGGTGGCAATAGTAATTCAGGGTTCAATTCAGCTAACATTTGCTAGGGGACATCTGTGGGATGGGGAGCGTTCTGCAGACTGGCAGCCCAATTCATCAGCCTGGTCCTGCTTCAGGCTCTCCATCCTCTCGCACCCATCTGCTGAGTGCCGGGATTACAAATGTGTGCCACCACACCTGGCCACCGTTTCCTCTCTAATGTACATGGAGTTTGTCCCACTGTACAGACTCGGAAATGGAGCCTGAGTAGGATCATTTAATAATCTCTCTCTAATCACTTAGCTGGCAAATAGGTACGATAGGTTTCTAATTCTAAAGTGAGTATTCTTCTCACTGTACACTGTTACTTTCAGGGAAAACCGTAAAAGTATAGCTTTTGCATAACAATTCTTTTAATAAATAAAAATTTATCAGATGCTATTGGCACATGAAATTGACCATTTTTGAAAGTGTAGTAATCACTTTTGATCTTTAGCCATCTCTATTTTGAGCAGTGGTACAAAATTTCCCAGCACGATGCTGCGGTTAGAAATTTAGCTGTTGCTAAAAAATGGCAGAATTTCTTTGGCTGGTGCTGAGTAACTCAAACAAGTCCTCGCTCTGCCATCCCCCTCCTTAACGTCCTCCCCTGACGTGGGGCTGGAGTTCCAATACAAGACTGTCCCCTCTTCCCTAGAAGTAGCCAACACACATAGCAGGCATGTAGGATACACAAATCCTGATGTGATAATTTCATTTTTATTTTCCAAGCTTTGAAAACTGCATACTTCGTAGTCACTTTTTCAGCAAGTCAGTTTTGGAATGCAGCCCTTTCTTCTATGGACTTGCATGCATGAGGAGGAGAAAAAAAAAAAAAATCTAAAAAATCTAACAGAGGCGCCAAGGAAACACTTCACTTTATAAAGTTCTCCTAACGACAGGAATGTTAATCAAATTTTCTCCCTAGATTAAGTGTTGGGCTGACACCAACACGGAGAGCTCTAGCTCCAGAGGCCTGGCTACCTGAGAACAGGGGGGTGGGGCTTGCCTTTCCTTTGCCTTTGAGGCCCTGTTGGCCTCCAGGAGGGTTGATACAGGCCACTGGAGAGGGAGGATGTGAGACGGACAAAACTAAAACACAGAGGAACAAAATGAGCTCATAAAACGCCTTGAGTTATCAGGGAACAACCACAGATAAAAATCTCGTACTTTTACTCCTAATTGTAGAGAAGTCTATGGGCGAAAGCCATCTCTCCTTCATAGTTTGCTGACATTTACTACATAATTTTTTTTGCAGGGTGGGGTGGGGTACGGTGGGAATCAACTCAGGGCCTCACACTTGCCAGGCAGGTGCTGTGCCACAGAGCTACACTCCCGGCTCTCAATTACTAAGTAATTAAAAACTTAATTGAATTTAAAAATGCAGAATAGGCCCTCCGCATCTAGAAGTATAATCAGTATCCAACTGGTTTAAATGCTTTGTGAACTGAAGAGGCTTTATATAATAGTGTTGTAAGCAGGTGAATTAGATAGAAACATTAGGCACTCAGACAGGGCCAGGCCCTCAAGGAGACAGCAGGGAAGACAGGATACCTTGCAACTGTGGGAGAAACAGGTGCTCTTGCTGTGGGCAAGACCTAAAGACCAGAGATGGAACAAAGGCTTACCTCCCTAAAGATAAGCATCTGCGATTGATCTGCACCCTAGGGAAGCCAGGGAGAGTCACTAATCCAACTGCTACTGGCTGGCTACCGGATAAACTTCTCTTCCATATTCATGCCCACTTGCTTCGTGACTCGCTTCCTCATTTGGTACTAGATGTAATCAACTTTACCTGAACATTGGTGCTCGTAATCTCATTGGTTGACCACAGTTTTGTCCCACCTCATGCCCACCTAAGCGAGTTGCCTCATTCTCCACCTTAGACTCACCTCACCACATGGTTTTACTCTATAAAAGTCCCTGGAAGAGACAGCTTCCTGGGGATAACCGGCTTGGGGACCCCTTCTGTCCCTCTCTCAGACAGAAGCTCCCTCCCCATAAATATTATGCTCTTAAACTTCATTTGTTCCTAAAATTCATTCTTTGGTTTTAGAGAACACGGACTCATCCAGGTACCTTTCTGGTTGGGAGTTTCATTCCCCTATATCAATAGGACTTGGCAAGGTTTTTTCTTTTTTTCTTTTTTTTTTAAATCAGTTTCCCTCCAGTACTCACATGTAAAATTATAAATAACATAATAAAATAATAAAAGCTGATTTAGCCAGATGACTGGAAAGCTGTCAGTACAACTCAAGTCTGGTTTTTCTTGAATAATGATCAATCAGCTTCACTGCCTTTAAGCCACCACCATGTGATCTATGTGTAATTGTAGCCTTTTCTGGAGGCCCACAAGACTTTTTAAAAAAGGAATAAAGCAAATTTAAGCAGTAAGCTTTTGCCCCACTGATAACTTCTTACTGCCCGCTCTGAGCTCTCTTCTCAAAGGATTGGTGACTTGATATCGAAAGAGGAAAGCAAGTGAAAAACTTCAGAGGATGCTTGGTTTATTGTGGAATGAGTGTAACAGTAGAACAGTTTGGAGCGGACAGAAGGGGAGACGAAGCCCACAGTGGCTACTAAGACAGACAGGTGTGCAAGAAAAGGGATGGGACAACATGGGAGGCATCTTGTAATCAAAGCATTTTCTCCCAGCTCCTTAAAGGGCTACTACACACCCCTTCAGGCTACGGGGCCAACCCACCCATCAGGAGAGGAAGACCCTCCTGTCCTCTGTCACACTTCGGAGAGTTGTACTCTGGAACAGGCCTCCAGAAGAATTGTGTCTTAGTTACTTTTTACTCGTTGCTGGGACAAATACCTGACACTGAAAATGAAGGAAGGAAGGAAGGGTTTATTTAGCTAGCAGTTTGTGGAGGTTTCAGTTCATACTCCGCTGGCTCCAAGACCAACAACAGCAGTTCATGGCGGCAGAAAACAACCAAGACAAACATTTACTTGGGAGACAGGATATCATGTCTGCATCTTGGACTATGAATAACTACTACGAAGACAATAATATGCAATGTATTAATTATTGTAACTGTCCTACTAACCTGTTTCGAAATTGTCTCATTGCTATTTGTTTCCTCAATAAAATTAATTAAAAAAAGTGCAAAAAAAAAAAAAAAGAAGTAAAGAAAAAAGAAAACAATGAAGAGCAGAGAAGGAGCAGCAGCTTCGGCATCCACCAAGCTTCTTGCTTCCTTCTAGGCTGACTGCAAAGACCAGCGCTCCACCGTGAAGATCGCAGCTCCTCTGAGGTGGCGCAGCTGCGAAGGTAAAGCTGCTGCAAAGACTGGGACTTCTCCAAGGAAGGGGGACAGGGTGGCCAGGCAGCGTTCCTCAACTCATTTATATATGCTGTTTGTATATAGATATAGAGAGAGTCACTCTGGGGCAGCCCATGGCCCGAGGGTGGAACCAATTGCACCCCAGGACGGGCCCAATCACGCTCTAGGGTAGAACCAATCGTGCCCCAGTTTGGGCCCTGCCCACCTGCGGGAAGGGGTGGGGGATGCCCAACTGCCTGAGCCGAGTCAGCCAAGTTGACACAATATCAACCACCACAAATCGCAACTATTATTTTCCCCAAAATGGTTTTAAATGTGTTTGTTTCATATTTGTATAAAATGTATTCGTATTTGTATAAAATGTATTCGTATTTGTATAAAATGTATTTGTTTAAATGTATTTGTTTGGTTCCATGGGAATTTTATCTTTCTACTATGTAATCAAAGTTAAATAAGTGGTCTATTATGATTTTCTTCTTAATTTTT
>NW_004524577.1:36847089-36848077 GCF_000260255.1 Octodon degus
AAGAGTTAATGGAGGCATAGTGTGAAATTTCAGTGCTGCACAAAGTCACGACTGGAGCGAGGCGATTCACATATCCATCTGCTAAAAGGTTTTCTGTGTTGTAAGGCCCACCAATTAAAAATGATTAGGAAACAGTGTTAACCAGTATTTAAAATCCTAGGTTATAACCAGTATTAATTAATGGGTTGTAACCAGTATTTAAAAATAAAAGAAAAAGAAATACCATATGAAATATCAGATGCATTGCCTTAATTAGGAACAGTGTGAAGTGTGTGTGTGTGTGTGTGTGTGTGTGTGTTGTCACACCAAACTGTATATTCCTTACAGTAGGTTGCAGTGAGAACTCAAGGTTTATGATCAAGGACTGTAGTACTGAACCAAAGTTTCTACGCTCCAGCTCCAAATGTTGCAGCAGGCCAGGCAGCACATATTGATTATCAACAGTCAATTTGCCACAAACCAATTCACCAAAAATAATTTCCACAAACGCTCCATTTCCTGAATCATCAGTTGGAGGCCTTACTGTATAGTTTTCACACATTTTTAGTTCCTTGGGAGCTAGAGATTTGTCCCGTAGCTCGGCTGTCAATCTCATGGGCTAGGTACCTGAGTCCCTTGCTGCTCCTGGCTACGCTGATATCTCTCACAGTGGCAGAGCTGTGGATCAAACTTTCTGACACATTTCAGCAAATTAGGCATTTGGCAAATTCAAAGATTGCTAAACCCACTCAGGTCTTTCTCACCCATTTCCACTCACGGTGGCCGCACGCTTTCTAATCCCTTTCCATTGCCTCTCTGAGCCACAGTGAATGCTATATGCTGTGCTGTTCTTTTATTTCCAGTAACACATAATGGAATGATTCCATGTTGGTATGAGAGTACGGTACATGGGTGAGTACAGACTTGGCAGCCATACATCCTGGGTTGGAACCCTGACTCTGCTTTGTACTGGTTGTCATGCAATGTTTTTTTTTTTTTTTTTTTTTTT
>NW_004524577.1:36849048-36869249 GCF_000260255.1 Octodon degus
TTTTTTGACAGAGTTTAGTCAGTTGTGGACGATTGTGATAATTTAATGGCCTATGTCCCTGCTCCATTTGCTTAGCCTCTCCACTCTGTAAAAACTTTTATCAATCAAAATTAAAGGACTCAAGGGGCCAGGGAGATAGCTCAGGAGAATAAGTGCTTGCCTGGCAAACACAAGGGCCTGAGTTCAATCCCCAGTTCCACAAAAACAAAAAAAACAAAATTAAAGGACTCAACTAGCTCCCTAAATTACGTTGCAGAAAACAGTAGTTCTCTTCTTGCCTTCCGAGATACCCCCTCCTCAGAGGTAACCACGGCCATCCCTTCTAGCTACTTGTTTTCCTGTTTATCTCTCTGTGTTTTTAACATGCAGCATTGCTGTATCTTGATCATTTCATTCCAGGCATTCTCTGCTGTCTTTCCACGACAGCTGAAGACGACTTAGCCTTTTTCCCTCCATCTCTTCCACCCAAACCTCTCCTACCTGCTTCTAGAGTTAAGTTGTAACTGTATGCAAGGAATCAACGTTTCCACGAGTATGGCCACCATTCGTAGTTAATCCACGAAATCAATTATTATTTTCCTTGAAGTCAGTGTTCCTAGTGTTGTGTTGTATCATGTTTCTAAACGTCGCGATGCAGCCCTGCTCCTCAGGAACAGAGCTAAAGTCACTGTTTAGACGTGGAAGGCTTTTTCCCTAATCCCTACATACACAGCAGGCATGTGTACGTTCATCAAGACCACCCCTAGGTTACGAAATTCCCTTTCACGTATTAGTGTCTAGTGCCCAAGAATCTGCCAATGGATCAAGGAAGGAGCAACTTCATCCATGCACTGGCATTGCTGGGCCTGCCAGTGTCCTTCTTTGTTCACATGTGAAACTTGTTGGATGCTTTTAATACAGGGTTAGCAATGAAACCAACCTCAGAATACTCTGTGGAATGTGCTTGTGCGGTCTTTTCCACTTATATACTAGTTCTACTCTCAACAACTGCGGTTAGTCAAATTTCTGTTACCATAACAAAATACGTGAGATAATTAATTTATAAAGATGAAAGGTTTAATTGGAGAGCACCTCGTGGAACAAACTGATGAAAAGCAAAAAAGGAAGAGGAAGCGGCTTGAAGGTCATACTCCCCATAACCGAAGGACCTCCTTTTACACCCCATCTCCTGAAGTTTGCATCATCTCCCAATAGTGCTACTTGGGACCCCAGACCTTTTTAACACATGGGAGGGACATTCAATATACACATGACAGCAAATGTGCTATCCCATGAAGCATTTCTGTGGCCACCTTCTGACAATCTGCTTAACTTCTCACTGACTCCCATCAAACCTTTCTTCCCAATTTCTCTGTTGGGAGATGAAAAATTTGTTTTGCTAAAGGTTGTCATTGGTTGAAATCTGTGGGATCCCTCGGCCAGCGCATACTTCAGGGCCTTTCTAACAGAAGGGATCTAAATAAATAGATATTCATCAAGTTAGTGTGCAGAAAAAGCAACATTATAACTAACAAAAAATTGAATACCTCAGTTTATTTCCAGAATTCACAGTAGTATAAAACAAAGTGACTACGTAAAAAAACATGTTATCTTATTTGGACATACTGTGATTTTAATTTTTATGATTTTTTGGAAAGGTTTTTTTTTTTTCCTTCTATTTTTCAAAATCAGCCTCTTAAGAAATGTTAGATGACTTAAACTTTCAGAAATAATCTGATCTCTAACCCCAGGGAAAGCTCCCCACCACGCATGGCTTCCCTTCAGAGTACTCACTGGCAGTTGTTGGCAGAATCAGACCACGACACTGCTGGCCTCGGGGTTTGCGGCACAGCTGGGGCCTCCACGGCACCTGGGCCCCTTCACATGCACAGCTAGTTTGCAGCAATAGCCTGCTGGCTAAAAAGGTGGCTTTGGGGAAATCAAAGTCAAGTTTACATTTTGTCAATTAAGAAAGGAGTTGTGTGCGGAAACTTATGTGGCAAAAAGTAAGAATACAACCACACTCGTGCATATGTTTATGTAACTCACACCATGTCATTTGTGGAAATTAAATACATAGGTATTTTTAGATAAACACCTCTGTTTAGGTACACAGCTGCACCACTTTTGTTCATGCTGGTCTTTCTATGTTTTATATACACATGATGTAAAAATTATTCCATTGAAGTCTATTATCAAGAGACTGGGTGTGGTGGCATGTGCCTGTAATCCCAGCGCTTGGGAGGCTGAAAACAGGAGGATCACTGAGTCTGATCTGTGTAGTGAGACCCTGCAGACCCTGCACCAAACAAACAAACAAACAAACAAACAAATAAGATCTATTATCAAGCTGTGTGTTCAGTTCAGTTTGAGCAGTTCAGTGGGAATTATCGGGGGGACACTATTGTCCCGAAGGTCCCAAGAGTTTAAGAAAACAATGCAAAGAGCAGAGACCTGAGCTAAGGACAGACTATGAGGAAGAAGGAAGAAGTACACTGCCACAGAAAAGCCTTTGTTCACGAGCGGTGCCGCAATCGGTTCTAGCAAGAGCACCCTTGACATTCACGTCAGTCCCTACAAGGAAACAACCAGGCTGCCTCCACAGAGAGAAAAACAGGATTTCTCCGTTAAATTACCACTATGACTTTGTTTGAGGGAAGCAACAGCAGAGAGGATATGTAATTAAAAAATGAACTATATTATAAATAAAAGTGCTCATCAAACAATCTTGAACAAAAACTGAAGTTGAAATGCTCACACTTCCTGATTTCAAATGTTACTACAAAGACAACAGTGACCAAAATAGTGCATACTGGAAGAAGCTTGGACAGAGATGAAAGGAATGAGTCGAGGACCCAGACACGAATCTTTACTTTTAGTATTTGGGTTGCTGAAGCAAACACTAAATCTTCACATTTAGAGTCAGTTGATTTTTGAGAAGCTTGCTAAGAAAATTTATTGGGGAAAGAATAGTATTTTTCATAAATTGATTTGAAATAATTATCAAGCTACATCCCAAAGAATGAGGCTCGATCCCTCCCTCAGAGTGTATAGAAAAATAACTCGAAATGGATCAAAGCCCTAAGTGTAAAGCTAACACTACAAAAGTCTTAGAAGAAACCATGGTACTGGTTTTGGCTGTGCTTTCTCGGACATGGTAGCAAAAGCGCAGAAGTAAGAAACAAGCAAGTGATAAATGGGACCACATTAAGGTTAAAAGCCTTTGTGTCTCACAGAGCACTCTCAGGAAATTGAAAAGATAGCCTTGCTAAGAGTGATCTAGCATATGTAAAGAATTCCTGAAACTCAATAATAAAAGGACAAAAAAGAATCTGGGAAATAGATAAAGGATTCAAATAGATATTTTTCCAAAGAAGATATACTAGTGGCCAATAAGCAAATGAGAAAGGCCTGTTGTGATTAACCATCAGGCAAGGACAAGTCAAAGCCACGGCAGGGTATGGTGATAACCCCAGCAATCTGAGAGGTTGAGACAGAGGATCACAAGTGTGAGTCCAACCTGGGCAACTTAGAAATTTAGTGAGACCCTGTCTGAAAATTTAAAAAAAGAAAGAAAGAAAAAGAAAATTAGGGCTGGGGTTGGAGCTCAGTGTGAAGGCTTGTGTTCAATCCCCAGTAACACACACACACACACACACACACACACACACACACACAGAGACATACACACGCACAACTTTCATCTCCACTATAATGGTTTTATTATAAAAAGACTGGTAATAACAAGTATTGGTCAAATTATGGAGAAATTGCTGATGGAAAATGTAAGTTATGCAGCCACTTTGAGAAAGTTTGGCAGGTCTTCAAAATATTTAAAGGCTCAGAAAGTCTATTCCCAGGCGTATCTCCAAGAGAATTGGTAGCCCATCTCCGCATAGAACTTGTTTCGTGAATGTGCATAGCAGCCTTATTCCTAATAGTCTAAAGGTGAAAACAACACACATGCACACCAACCAGTGAGTGATAAACCATAAAATACGGTAGATCCATGCAAAGACATACCCTTTATCCACCAAACTGAATGAAAGGCTGATTTATGCTGAAATATGGATGATCCTGGAAAATATGCTAAGTGAAAGAAGCCAGACACAGATGGAAAATATTTTATGATTAATTTTTATGAAATACTCAGAATAGACAAATCCAGAAAGTAGATTAGTGGTTGTTAGAGTTTAAGCCAAGGAAGAATGGGAATGACCCCTTAAAGATAACAGATTTTCTTTTTGGTGTGACGTAAATACTGTAAAATTTTGTATTGTGGTGGTTATACAAATCTGTGAATATGCTAAAACTATTCAATTATATAGGTGAATTATACAGTATACTCACTGTAGCTCTCTGAAGCTGTTACAAAAATACACAGACAAAATTCATTTTTTTAAGAACACATGGAAACATCCCCATATATATTAAACATGGCAGGAAAGGGCGTAAGGGGGTGAGACACAGGGATAAGAATAAATAAGTAAAAGAACTGAAAACAGGGCCCGGGAGATAGGTCAGTGGAATAAGTGCTTCCCTGGCAAGTGCAAGGGCCTGAGTTCTATCCCTGGTTCCAAAAAAAGAAGAAAAGAAGAACTGAAAACAATATTGAGAGGGGCATTGAATAGTCTACTAATAGTGGACCATGAAAGCTGGTTATTCTTTCAAATATCTAAGTCACTCACATCTTCTAAAAAAAGAAAAAGCCCCCTAATAGGCCAGGCATCATGGCATATGCCTGTCACCCCAGCACTCAGGAGGCTGAACCCCAGCACGCAGGAGGATCACTGTGAGTTTCAATCAGTCTGAACTACATAGTGAGACTCTGTCTCATAAAACAAAACAAAAAGCCCAAGACCTAGACAACCATATTTGTTTTTCATGTTTTATAAGTAAGCTCTATACTGGAAAAAGATATAGAATTTTTTTTTTTTTGATGTTCACCCTACTTGATAATCAACCAAAAAGATCTTGTACATGAATTTTTTTTTTGTTTAATGGTTTCTTCTTCTTCATTATTTTATAGATATTTTGTAATATACTGACAATTGAGAAAGCTTTCCTTTCTTCAATTAGCTTTTTGAAATTTTATTTATATATTTTCATTTATGTATTTGGTACAGCGTCTCGCTACGCACCTTAGACTCATAGTAATCCTCCTGTTTACAGCCTCCCAAGCTCTGGGATTACAGGTGTGTGCTACTACACCTGGACTCTGTGGCTCAGCTCGGTGTGCCCCGGGGGTGGGGCTGGTGTGGCATGGGGACTGGGGATTGAACCATGGTCCCTGAGCCTGCCTGAGCAGGCACTTAGTCCACTAAGCTATCTCGTAGGCCCTGATGTATATTCTTTTTGACAATTTTTTAGTTTTTACTCTTCTGTATCCATAAATAAAACATCATGTTGTTTTATGGCTCATAGAAATCTCCCTTGAAACAATGATTTTGAGATTTAATCACGTTGATACAAGTGAAATTATCTCACAGTGTCAGATGCACTGTTTCACTGTATAAATAAACTTCAATTTATCAATGAACATTCAGTTAGTCTAATTTTTTTCCCAAGTCAAGGATACTATTGAGGATATCATTGTATTCCTTGTGTATGATGATTTAAGAAAAGGGCCCTACAAGTGGAATTGATAATTTTCAGGGGATGTGTATTTTCAATTTTACTATATATTGCTGCATTTTGCAAGTTACCCTGCGGATTCTTGCTTTAGCATACATTCCTCAATTACTTATATTATTAGACTTTCTTGGGGAATTCTGTTCAAATTAAGTTTATTGGTATGAGATATATATACATATTTAAGTGTGAAGTAGTATTTTATGTTGTCTTCATTTGCATTTCTCTGGATATTTATGAGATATTTCAAGTCTTAATTTTCAAATATTTACTAACCATTCATAAATTGATGACCTGTTTTCACTGTTTGCTGATTTGAAAACCTGGATAGGTGTCTTCAAGCTGTACAATTCTAAGAAATTTATTAGGAGTACTGGATCCTAAAACTTATCATTGTGTCTTCTCTTAATATGTACTTTGATTTTTAATAGTGTGTGTGTCTTCTTGCCTAGACATTTAATTGTAATGCAATCAAAATTTTCTTTATTTGCCTCACCTTAATATGTATCTTTGGTTGCAATAATTTAAACCCATAATACTGTGAAATGAGACCAGATGTATTATTCTTTAATGAGGCCTGGTTTACCCTTTCCTATGGCTAGCTAATTAGCATAGGTCAACTTTTCTTTAGTCAATTTCAGGGGCTCCCTCTGTCTTATGCAGGATGTTTTCACAGATCTTGGTTTTGTTTTCAGACTTGCTAATCTCTCCCACTGATCTAGTTACCTCCCATGCTGATGTATCTGATTAAGTTTCATAGCTAGCATGTGGAAGCGCCCTCTTCATTCTCTCTCAATATCTTGCTGTGTCTTCTTATTTCTCCTCTTCTGTCTGTGTTTTAGGATCCACCATTAGGTTCAGCAAAAGTACCTGTTGGGATTTTGAGTTGATAGATTAATGCAGAGCTAATTGACCTATTTATTTATTTATTTATTTATTTATTTATTTGGTTTTCCCAACCATGAAGCAACAGATTCCCTTCATTTACTCTTCTTGTGTGCAATAATCCTTATCTCAGGGCTTTAGGGACTTAGGAATGTTAATTATCCAGACACACTTAGAAGGGGCTTGGGGGATGACTCAGTAGTACAAACGCTTGCCTGGCAAACACAAGGGACTGAGTTCAATCCCTAGTTCCACCAAAAAAAAAAAAAAAGACACACTTAGAATAGTACCTAGGATACAATAAGCACTCAAGAGTATTTATTATATAGTATTGGGGTTTAGGAGAACATTACTTAACCCCTCCTTTTAGCATCCAAATTCCAAATTGCTAGATAGGAGATGGATGATGGTGACCAAATATCACTTTTATTATTGATCAGAAATGACTAGATATATGAAAACATGGTCTATTGACATTAAGCTTTTCTCTGTTCGGTTTACAAGACATTGAAATGTAGATAAGTTTGGTCTTGCACAAGAGACAAGACACCTACTCTGCTATTTCCTGTCTGCTAGATTCAAAAGAGATAAGTAGGAGGGTGAATTTCCAATACTTGAAATAATTAAATACATTATCTTCACCCAGGGGAGAAATGAGTCCCTTGAATATACATCATATCACCTCTCTGTGGAAAAACAAAAGCCAACCAACTAAATGAACAAACCCTTTTAACCTCACTTGAGGAGTAGGAAGAAAGACTTACATGGTTACTAGAAGGAAAATTACTAAAGGAAAATAAAAAGATTTCCTTAAACCATCTGTCATTTTTTCTTGAATAAATGTATACCATTTCCTTCATGCAGGTCACACACTTTTTTTCCCAGCAACATTACCATTTTTCTAGTACTTCAAATTTATGATCCTAAGATAGGTGTTACAATTCTCTTACATCTCTGTTATGTTGTAATGAAAGTTCTTTTTCCTCACTCCTAGTGTTGTTGCTTTGGGCTTTTTGAAGTCAGTAATAGGACAGCCTTGATTATTTTAATTATCTTTGTGAAGAACTTTACTTTTTCTTTTAAATGGTACCAGGGGTTGAACTCATAACCTTGCACTTGCCAGGCAGGCACTTATTCCACTGAGCTATTTCTCCAGCCCTTTGCAAAGAACTTTGAAAGACCCAGAGCTGGTTATTTTGGGCACTTTGTATTATGTTCTGTTGTTAATTTTTTAAAAATGTTCCGTTATTTAATTAGTTTTTCAGTGAGAAATTTAGAACAATAATTTATGAGGATATATTCCATTTGTCAGAGCAAAAACGGATCGTAGGTAGCCCCAGAGCGGAGGAACAGATTTGATTTTTGCTAAAATCTGTGAGTCCACCGCTTTCTGATCCACCTTGCACTGCTCTGAAATCTGGTATCTCTCTTTTTCAGTGTTGAAGATCTCGCCCTCCTGGCGTCTGGGTTTCTGCAGCTTCTTCTTGAAGAAGTGAGGTGTTTGGGGATTTCCACTTTGCTGGTATCAGTTTTTGTAGAGTTGGCAATGACAAATTTCTGTTGTGTTTTTCATAGAGGAACACGATTAAGGCTAAGAAGGCCAGTCACAAGTAGCAAGCCATTGGCCAACTGCTTCAGGAAGACCACTCTCCTGCCTCTGTAATGCCCGGTAAGGATGATCAAGATGGTGCTGGGAGTGATGCTAGCTCAAATTTTCCTCACCTGCTGACTGAGGGGTTTCTTGTCATGGCTCAAGAGCTTTCTGGGCACATCTTCAGTAGGGTAGCATCTAGGCATTTTTCGAAGCTTAACCACCCAGGTACCTCCATTCTTGTCCCCATCGACTGTTTTTGTGATTGTAACAAGAAATTTCTCCTTCTTTTTCTTCTCAACCTTTGATTTAGCAGCTGTGTACTTTCTCTTGTACAAAGCTTTTCTGGAATACATAGCAGATTGGGAGTATCTACCAATTCCCCTAATCAGGACAAGATTTTGGCTGCAGTGGGGCTGCCCCTTCTTGGACTTTTTTGCCTTCACCCTATCCTTTTTACCAGTACCACTGGCAGCAGCCTTCTTGGCTTCAGGTTTCTTCTCTTCAGTATCTGGCTTCTCAGTTTTTTCACCTGTGATCTTGCAAGATGGGAAAGAGCCTGTTGTTAATTTTTGTTCTTCCTAAATTATTTTCTTCCTTCAACTTTTGTTTAACACCATTCTTTATTTCTTAATTGAAAGCTAGTTCCTTAACTTTTGTTTTTTAATACATGTATTTCCCTCTAAACTCTACTTATTTGCATCCTCTAATTTTTTATTCTGTGTTACTTTATAATAACTTAAAACATATTGGACATAGTCAAAATTTATTTATTAGTACATGTTGGCAGTACATCATGTCTCCGTGTCTTGGGGGACACTGGTAGGTGATGTGTGTGAGAGAGCTTCATTCCTCTTGCTTTTCATCCACTTCCCTTCTCTCTGTCCCCTTCTACCCAGCCTCAGTTCTCTGCTTCTATGCTCATTTTGTAATACATAACATTTACATTTCTCGGTGGAGTTGCTATATGCACATAACATGAGTTTTGATATCTAATTCTTCATATACCATAAACTTCTCCCCCATGTGCGTGTGTACACGTGTGTGTGTAAGTGCGTGATGTTGAGGATTGCATCCAGGGCCTCACATCATGTACTCTACTGCTGAGCTACACCCTAGATCAAATTCACCATTTAAGATATAAAATTCAATGTTTTTAAAGTATAGTCACAGAATCATGCATCCACAACCACTAATTTTAGGATGTTTTCATCCTTCCCATATAAATCTTATTAGGAGTCAGTTCCCATTTTCTCTTTGTCTAGTAATCGGCTTTGTTTCTGTATAGATTTATCTATTCTGGACACTTCAGGTAAGTAGAATTATATAATGTGCGGCTTTGTGATAGGCTTCTTTTATGTAGCATGTTTTCAAGGTTTATCTATGTCACAGCCTGAATCAGTACATTGTTTCTCTTCTACAGCTGAATAATATTTCATCATATGGGTTTAACATACTGTATTTTGCTTTCACATTCACTAACTGTGCTATTTACATCTTTTGGACTCTTAGAAATAGTGCTGCTACGAACTCTCATGACACAATTTTGTGTGACTGTATGTTTTCAGCTCTCATAGAATTACATGTAGGAGAGGAATTGTTGGGTCACATACTAATTCTGTGTTTCACATGTTGAGGGATTGCCAAAATGTCTTCCAAAATGGCTACATCATTCATATCCATGAAGGCCATGTGTAAGGGGCCCAATAAATGGGCCTTACCATTGACTGCTGTCAACTCTTTTGACTATTACAGTTTAAAGGGGCAAAGAGTAGTATTTTATTTTGATTTTGGTTTGTGTTTCTCTAATGACTAATGATGTTGAACATCTTTTCACATGCTTATTGACAATTTGCTTATCTTTGGAGAAATGTCTACCCCACCTCATGATCATTTTTGGATCAGGTTAAGTTGTGACCTGATTTTTATTGTTTAGATGTAGAAAAAAATTCCTCCTGGATTCAGTGTCCTTTGGGCTAAGGTACAATCCATAGTAGTTCTTTCGGTCAAAGTGTTTGGCATGGTAGACTCTTTGCTTGAAAATGTTCTTTGGACACTTCCTTTAGTTTTTCTGTCTTCTGAGGGCAGCCTGTGACACTGTGGGTTGGGAGACAGCTCTGCAGGAGGTGTCCTGCTGGTCCCACTGTGTTTCAGGATTTCCCTTTGGGATCTCAACCTCCTGTAGTGTGTGAAATCAGATTCTCCATTCAGACAGGGTCTAATTGAGGATTGAAATCTCCCTAGCGATCCGTCTTTTTTTTTTTTAATCTATTCAGATCCGGAGGAAAAGACCAGCTTCCTTGGGCAGAGACAGAGTTATCTAATTCTTCTTTTGCCAAGGCACCCTAGACTTAGAAGAGAGTCTCACTTGTAGTTCTCTACCTCATTTGTGGCCAGGTCAGATCTCGTCTCCACAGGAGCTTTATTATCCCCAGCTGCTGGGACCTACTTCCACCCTTGCGGACTGTCTGGTCTGTGGCTTCCCATGTCATTTCTTGCCTCTTGAATCCTCCACTTTAGCCTACTTTTGTATTAAAAATTTCTCTGCACTGTAGTAGGAGATTCTCCAGTGTCCCAGTCCTTCCTGTTCTGGGAGTGAGTTGACCTTGCTTTTATACTGTTGAAAAAAATTCTTTGTACCCCACAATCTTAAGGAACTAATGCAACAGAACAGAAAAGTCTTTTATGTTTTGGGGAAATCTGATTGAGAATTATCATAATTACACTTTATAGACAAAATAGTTCCTTTACCATGCAGCGAAAGAGCCTGAGGGCTTGTGAAAAAACATACATTGCTAAAAATACAGATTTCTGGGCTTTGCCCTGGGTTTTTTAGTAGGTAGAGTGGGATCTGAGAATTTTTCTAAGAAGTTGCCAGAGGTTCCTGCTAGTGCTTATCCTAAGACCACGTTTTCAGAAGCATTTATACAAAGGAACCAATATAGTTTGTTAGCACCTTGTGGTTTCCTTGCATTGAGGAAGCTTAATTTTTAATCTTATTTTATAGATGGTGCGTCTGATGAGGAAATCAAGGTGATTTTCCATGGTTTGTGCTGACAAGTTAGAACTGAAGACCATCAGGATTCTTAAAATTTGGTTTTAGTGAAAGTTTAATTAATATTAAATGATAAGATTTAAAACATTTTGACAGATAAATGCTTTTTTGGAATTATATCTTTATATCTTAGAGTCTGTCTCTCAAAAATAACTATCTCAAATGACTATTGGCTGGTCTTAAGAGTAAGAACATAGAATGTATAAAATTAGTACAATATTAACATAGAACATATAAAACGTAAACATTATGAGCAAATAAACTACCCTCATTTAATAGAGATAATAAGCAGAGAAATATTATGGTCTATCCAAAGTCAAATAACTCAATTGAAAAAGGAAGGGCTGGCCACAAATAATATGCTAAGTTAATAACACAAATAATATGCTAATGATATGCTAAATCCTTGTTGTCAGCCACTGGCTTTTCCCAGTGAATCTCTTTGGTGAAAGACCTCGTAAGTAGAGAATCATCAGGGCTCTTTCCTCGGGTCTTGTTCCTCACAGTGGCCCAAGGACTGGCTGAGTAGGCATCGACTGTGAGGCTTCCAAAGTGCAGGCTCTTCCATCCCTTCCCAGGCTTACTGAACCAGAATCACAAGCGCCTCAGTGGGCTCAAGTGCACATTGAAGCCTGAGAATTGTGAGGTTCTACATTTCCAAGATGCTCTGAGGGGATATTGATGCCGCTTTGAGGGCCCACTTGTTCACATTTTGACTATCTAAGCCCTGCTCCCCTCTCTGCTCATTAAGATAAATAGTATTCCTGAAAACTGTTAACTTTGCTAAGTAGTCCAGTGGTGGTGCAGTGCAGTCGTGATTTATGCAAACTGATAATGTGATTCTGAAGCAAAGGGAATAAAGACAGGACAGCCACAGCTGTCAGAGAGAGATCAGTTTGGTAGGAAATGGGATAAGGCAATAGGAATTTTGTGACTGCTAACAAAGAACCCCAAGGAGCATCAGTCGGCTTAAGTATCAATAGCCAACTACAGTTATAACAAAGACAGTCCAGAATTCAACTTCTACAAAACTATTTTCCATTGCCAAGAATATAAAGCAATAGAAAACAGACAAAATTGTGTGGCATTCAAGTGAAACTCATCACATTACACTAAGTAGGTAATGTGACTTATTAGAGAATAGTCACTATTTTGATTCAGAGATTTTTATCTCTTAGCTGTGTGCAGAAGTAATTACTGCGAAAGTCACACACATTTGATTAGAATATGGTTCTCAGTGGAAGCATCTTGAAGTTTTTCCAGTTTCAAGTACAGGAGGTCACTTTTTAGGGTTTAGCTATAATACCTCAGTGTTGATTCATGTTTACTAGCAATTCTGTAAGCTCACTACATGTTTACTTGGGGCTCCCTAAGAACCTGCTTATCAAAGAGCAGAGAATATAAGCTCAAAAGAGAGTTATCGTAAACTTCTCACTGATGAGAAAAATAACAGAGGAGGTGATAGAAATTAGCCGGAACCTTGGGGATATACAAATTAATAACTTTCTCTTCTTTTGATGGTGTGTACCTCATAGAATTTGACCTTTTAAGAAGTACAAATTCTGTGAAATGTTGGTTAATGTGTTAATGAACTATGCCTTACCTCAAGTGTGTGACAGATAATTTCTATATTATATATGTGTATGTATGTATATTATTCTCATGATAATCAATTGTAAGTGTTGTGAAGTATAGGAAGACTTTTTTAGCTTCTTATATGTTTCCTATTTTTTAATTGTTGAAGGTCCATGTTTCCTTTCTCCTTCAACAAAACAAAAGAATGTTGAAAGTATAGATCCAAAATGCTACCTTTCTTATGTGGGTTCGTAGGTATCTTCTGATTTAGTATACTTCATTCTTTTAATGTGAAGGATGTTTCAAAAAGAATTTTAGAGCTGCCAACATAAGAGGTATAGCTTATTTATTATTCATCACTTAACGAGCACTTGTGCATCCCTTCTGTGGGTCAGTTATGGGATAAACAAGTTGCATCTATAGATCTCAAAGTGTGGTCTCCTCAGAGCCTCAGCCTCCTCCAGAGGCACTGGCTGGAGAGGTAAATTCTCAGATCCCATGCTCTGATGAGAAGCTCTGGAAATGGGGGTGAGAAGTCTGTTTGGACAAACACCAAGTGATGCTGGTACAGGCCCACACCTAAGAACCACTGCTCTGGAGAGTACAAGTTGTGTTCAAGTGTTTGCAACTTGTCCATGCCAGTTCTTGGTGTCTGCATCCAGACCAACGTGTTCTGTCAGTGCACATCTTCAGTGTAAATGCATTTGTCTACTAATTCACACTTGTCCTTTCAAGGTTTAGTTTGAGAAATACTGCCTGTTGTCACTTCTTGCGCCCCTCTCCATAAGCAAGGGTAGGTGCTGAAGTTGTTCTCAGAGTGACAGGCTGTCCCACTTGACTTCAATTTTTGTTGAATTCATGAGAGGTCCCAGCCTGTAGGAGTTAGTGTAGGGCCCACATTGAAAGATGGGCATTTAAAGACAGGAAAAGGGAAAGCCCAACGTCTGAAGGTGGCCCAAGGGACAGCGGTAGTAGCAGCAGGAGGGGCAGCTCTCGGTTCATCCCTGAACTGCTGGCTCTCAGCCTTTGGTTTGTCCACCTCAGTAGCATGGGGCCATCGACTGCCCTTTTGTGTGGATGAGGTTTTTTCCTGCCAGACAATGTGGCTTCACCCTCAAGTGTAAAGGTAAGTAAGTAGCTGGAAGTTCAGTTGCTGCCAGCAAGGGAATGATCCAGGGGCCACCTAGTAGCATCCTGTGGGGCTACTGAGGGTATGGAATGTGAGAAGTCACAGATATTTGGGACCTGTGGGGTAGATTTAGTCAGTTAGAGACAGCAGTACCCACCTGGCTGGCAGAAAGAAAACCTATTTTCTAGTTTTGCCTCTGCAGGTCCGGTAGGCAGGATGTCCTACTGTTCTGTGTGAGGGTGTTCTAAGTATGGAGCACATGGTTGGGCAACTGGAGTGTTTTAGAAGACAGGCCAGAGCTAGTGGTTGTCCTCGGCCATGGTGACTGGGGCAGTAGCAGCCCCAGGCCTGTCATTCCTGGAATTCCACCGAGGTGGGGGTGGGGAAGTGGGGGTGGGGAGGTGGGGGTGGGGTGATGGGCGTAGAAGAAGCTAGCTGGAGAGCGATGTGAGATCTAGAGCTGGCTTGTTTGGCAAGTGGGTGGACGCTGCTGAGTTTGCTAAGTCACTGTCTGTCCTGCAAAGCTTAGGAGGACTAAGAAGTGTGGCAGGAGTTTTCTCTGCAGGATTCTATGAAAGCAGCCTCCAGAACCTTCTCCTCTCCTTTCCCCACAGGTACCCAGTTTCTACAACAGCACCAGCCTCTCTATTTTGAAGCAGCTCATTCTTGGGAATTTCCTTGATACAGTCTGGATACTGACTGCCCTCCATGCTGCTGGGCTTGTACTAGAGAACCAGCGAAGGGGTCCCCAAAAGCAGAATGTCAGAACCTTATCCTCAGACCTGTATTCCAGCTGGGGGAATTCGTTCCTAGTAGCTAGCATGACACGCGTTCTTAGGAGGTGTGCTTTGGAGCTTCGGGATGCTTCTCAAAGGAGCTGAGATCTGTGTGAGACTTAGTTAGGAAACCAAGTAGAAAAGGGATAAGAGGAGTGAAGTTGCACCCATAATGACCCAGAGCAAAAAGAGTAGGAAAATGGTGTTCAGGGAAGTGCTAGATGCTTAATGGAGCACAGTCTGGAGTTTGGGATGGGATGGATACAGCGAGTACAGATAAATCATGGGAAGAACACTGTAGAGTTCTCGGACTACGTACTTGAAATTTCCATTGCTTTTCTTTATGAAAGAGCTTGTCTAAGTCACATAACTCCAGAGTTGACTAATCTATAGGGATTGAACTAAAAAGTAATGATATCTACTGAAGCTAAGCCCTTGCATTCTCTGTGACCTAGCATTTGCACACCTACTCATTGATTTTTCCAGAAGTTTTGGCAACACTATGTGAAAACTCCAAATTGAAAACTAGCCAGATGTCCTCCCCAGTCGAATGTGTCCCTGGTGACACTCTCACAAAAAGGAGCACCGTGTCATGATGGGAAGAAGTAAAGTATAGAAGCGATGAATCCCATAGATATGTCGAGGGAAAGATGCCAGCCTGGGAAAAGAACATACTCGCACAACTCCACTTTTGTGGAGGAAAAGAAGTATAAAACTAGGACAAACATTTTGATGCCATTTATGAGGTAGCTAGATGGTCAAATGCATAGAGACACAAAGAGAACATTGCTTCGGGCTGCGGGAGGGAGTGAGGAGATATTGTTTGATGATAGGGAGTCTCATTTTTGCAACATGAAAGCGGTGTTGTGCATGGATGGTGGTGATAGGTGTGCAAGTGGTGGTGCTTAAAGCTGCTGAATGTCCATGGTTAAGGCCCATCAGGGATGGTGGTGTACCCCTGCGATCCCAGCCTTCGGTAGGCGGAGCAGAAGATCACAACTTCAGGCTCCTCTCAGGCAACTTAGAGACTCAGCATACATAACCTTGTCTCAAAATTTAAAAAGAAACTAGAGTGTCCATGAAGGCCCCTGGTTGGACCCTAGCCAAAAACCACAAGGGGGTGGAGTAAATTTTATGCAAATTACCACAATTAATATATAGTTTAAGAAGAACAAAGTTAACATGGTAGAGATAATGGTGCAAGCTGGGGCCGTAGTGATGGAAAGGAAGAAAAAGGGAAGCTCTTAAGATATTGAAAATGTTTTGGAAGTGGTACCACTTTCAGTGCAACCCATGGCAAAAATAAAGACACTAAATTATATTTTCAATCATCAGGGAGTCATGGGACTCTAAGTCCAGCCACGAAGATAGCTTTCCGGAAGCAAGAGAGCAACCCAGGGTCTCACCCTGTTTTATTCAGTGGGGGAGTGGCTTGAGGAGGATTGACTGAGAATTGTGGGCAGTAAATGATCATTGTGAGCTGAGCTAGGTGAGTGGCCTACATTTACCTAAAGCCAACTGATAAACAGAAGTCCTAGCCAGCTCTGTACATAGGAAATAGGGTCAGGCTCAGTCAGAATGGAGACAGTCGCTCTTCTTTCAAGGAGAGCTGCTCAGGTGGACCTCCACAGGTAGTTACCCAGCCAGTGACCCCACTTACAAACTAGAGCACTCAGTAGTTTCCCTATTTCTGGCAATCCATGTGCCCCAAGTAATGATAGAGTTAGTGAGATACAAAAGGCCAGTTTGTTTGAGACAATATACAATGCCCATAAAAGATAAAAGGGATTAAGTCTCACATTTAAGAGATATCTGCTAATAGACCTATAAAAAGTTCTAACTCATCTTTTTCATATTTATCCTGTTCTGATTATTTGACTTGTTTCTTTGGCTTTGTCTCCTCCAGATTCAAAGCTATACATCTACCCAAGAGAAAAATGCCTGTTATCTATCGAGGACATTTAGATAAAACCTCTGAAGAATATATCTGACTGCTGGTCAACAACTACGACCCATTTCAGCGTGAAGAAGCCAGAGCAGTCTTCACCCATATTTCCCTTCATGGCAGTTCAGGTTACTTCTTCAGAGGGGGGAATACTGCACACAGCCCAGTTAGACAGAAATATTATAGGCAGTCAGACAAGGCCAAACCCTCGAAGGAGACAGCACAGAAGACAAAGACAACTGTGGAAGGGACGGATACTCCTGCTATGAACCAGACTAAAGATTAAAGGCCAAACAAATGCTAAAAGAGTAGCACCTGGGATTGATATTCTAAATAGGTATCATCACTTGGAAAGACCCAAGTGAGTCACTAGCCCAACCCGCATCAGGAAGAGACCCTGTCGTATTCAAGCCCGCTTACTCCGTGACTCGCTTCCTCATTTGGCCCTGGGTGTTATCAACTTTACCTGAGCAATGGTGCTTGCAATCCCATTGGTTGACCATAGTTTTGTCCCACCCCATGTCCACCTAAGCAAGTTCCCCCTTTCTCTACCTTAGCCCCACATGGTTTTACACTATAAAAGTCCCTAAAAGAGACAGTTTCCCGGGAAAACTACCTGCTGGCGGGGGGTGGGGGGGGCTCCAGTCCATCTCTTGGACAGGAGCTTTCTTTCTTTCAAAAAATATATTCTGCTCATAAAAAAAAAAAAAAGAAAAAAGAAAATGTTTTGGATTCTTAATCCTGACAGAGACTTTTGCATGTACAAATTCATCAAGCTGTATTTTCAGGTGCGCTTCTAAACATGTGTTATACTTGAATACAAAGCTATCCTGGAAGGAAAAGAACAGAAAAGAAAGCAATGGATGGTTTTAAAAGGAATTACTGCAATTTGTACTGAGCTCTGCTTAGCAGGTGCCAGGCGCAAGGCCTTTGCTAACAACTCGCTTCATCTCCTGTGCTGCGCGCCTTTCGCCTGGTGCTCTTTCATAGAACAGGCACAGGGTTTTGCCTAGGCAAGGTGTACACACCCGCCCCTGTGCAGCAGGAGATTTCTCACCTGTTTCCATTTACATTTGTTGGGGGGAATACGACTTTATGTTCAGAGTTTAAATTTTCTTTTAACTTTCAGTAGAAGTACTTGTGATCTTAAAACTAGGTTCTGACATGAAACTGCATATATTTCAATCAGAAGGAAAAACTTTCTCTCATTAATACTAACACATTTTCTCACATTAATTTAAGAGTAAACTAAGATCACAGGATGCTAATGCTGGATACTAAAGCAATTATGGTAGGCTTTTATCTTTTCCGTGAATTTAAAAAAAATATAAAGGTTTTTACATTTTTTAAGAGTGGAAATTGAAAGCATTTGAAAAAGTCAATGTCTCGAAGCATCTTCCACATCAACGTTTTAAAAGAGACCCATTTGAAAATGTTCAAGATACAGTGTTTTCTATGAAAAGATCACCTTTTTGTTTCTTCTCTATCTTTATTTATTCTACTGGGTGAAGAAATATTCTGAATCTTTCTTGAATTCCTGGGTCTTCCTTTGTGCACGTTGCCCTTATTTCCATATTTCTTTCTCTAAGGCATTTTAGTGAGTCCCTGCTTGGTTTTACTGTTTTGCAATGACACCCACAACCACCAGCCTCAGCCACAGGCAGCTGTCTTCGGGTGGCTAGTCAGAACTTGGAGTGGCCCTGGGTGTGACGTGCTGCAGTACAGAGTGTCACATGCCCATGGATGGCTGCTCCCGCCCGGCTCTCTGTCACGGCTGATCAGATCTTTGAGACATCATCTTGCCCCAGAGACTGATTAAAATAAACTACTCACAACACTTATATAGAGAGTGGCTCTCAATTAGAGAGGCTGTGAAAGAAAAGAGAAAGAACGAGGGTCTTCTGGGGGAAAGATAAAGGACAGCAGAACAGGACAAGTGGAAGGGATGGGGCAAGCATTAGGTCTTATCACAGCCCGACTAGAACATCTTGCTCTGTATCATCTGAAACATCTCTTGTGACCATCACTTTACAAGATATCTGCTGGCAACTGCCATTTATTTTACAATCTTGAATTGACAGGCATCCAGGAGGGAAGAATAAATAATACACAATCCCTTGAAAAAGCCTGCCAATGAAGCCCATCATGTGAGCCCCATAATTTTAGCTCGAATCCAGGCGTGCTGACGTGTTCAAATGGGAATTCTGTGTGCAACCTTATTTACTGCAGAGTGCAGACAAGCCATTCTCCTGCCATGAGGAAATCTCTCATTTCCCTTCCTTACTGTGTCGTTGGTCAACGGTTACAAGCTCCCTCTCAGACAGCTGGTTGTGTATTAACGCCTATTTATAGCAGTCAATGGACAACTGATTGTTTATGGGGAATGGTGGCAATTTTTGCTTAGGAAGGACAATTGGGGTGTTCTTCTGCAGCAGAGAGGGTTCGGCCACTCACTCCACACACATTGCCTTATTTGTCCTCATGCATTCTGTGGCTGAGGTTACCCTGCTTGCGGGTGGATGGAGAGTTTAGCTCTGCATGCTGGTTCTTCAGCCAACGGTCTGGAGGGCTAGACAATGGGAGAAACACACACTGATTCTTTGTGAGGATCAGAGAAATAAAAACCGCTCATTGCTAGGAAGAACAGCGTACTAGACTTAGAATTGACAGCAGCATTCCTGAGGCAATTTGCTTTTTACTATACCTCCACTTAAAATAGAACCATAGATTAACTTGTTGGTATACAGAAAATTTTCCATTTTAAAGAATCTTGAGGTATTTTGTTTTGCTGTTTGCGTTTCATAACTCTTTCCCCTAAATAGAACATGAAATATTTGTTGACAAAACTAAAATCTACTGGTCATGGATGGGCAGTAAAATTAAAATGTTAATGGGAAAAATCTGTTTGGATGCCTATAGAATGCCGCTCATGATATTTTTCTGCTAACTCTTAACTTTTGTGTAGTGGTTTCATCCTCTACCCCAATTTTGGAAAAATAGAGTGAATAATGATACTTAATTTTAGAATAATGTGTTAAATTTTTAACAGAATAACAAACACAGAGAAAAATTAACATGGTGTTATTCTCACATAAATAACACTTGTTAAATGAAAAAGAAATTTATTTGCATATGGCTAACAGGCTCAATTGATAGCTTCTTTTTTAAATTTATGCAGTTGATACAGGGTTTCACTACACAGCTCTGACTCATAGTGATCTTTCTGTTTTGAGCCTCCCCAGCACTGGGATCACGGGTGTGTACCACCACACCTGATCTAGGTGGCTGGCCCAGCATGCAATACTGGGGATCAAACCCGGGCCCCACGTTTGCCTAAGCTGGCATTTAGTCCACTGAGTTATCTCACCCAACCCCAATTGAAAGCTTTAAATTAAACATAGTGAAATGTGAACATGACTTTATTCATAGTTATCAATCCAGAAAATTTGTGCATGATCACACATAGGTAGGTATATATATGCCCCTGGAATAATGTTAAACAAATATATTTAAATGTTACAGCATGTTCATCTCTCGATTTACAGATTTGAGATCAATTAATTCAATTTCATCTGTAAAACTCAGTGTATCACATTTGTTTTATTTTATTTTTAATTTTTTAAAACTCTACCCTT
>NW_004524577.1:36869674-36871447 GCF_000260255.1 Octodon degus
TTTTTTTTTTTTTTTTTGCTGTACCAGGGATTGAACTCAGGACCTTGTGCTTGCCAGGCAGGTAAGCGTTTATGCCACTGAATTATCTCCCCTGGTCAGTGGTTACTTTTCTAATTGTCAATGCTTTTGCTTCATGTAGTAAAAATTTTTGAAGCATTGTTTAATGTAAATGCCATATTTTTCTTTGGTCTAATTTAGAAGAGAATCAGCCTGCATTGCCCAGAAAGTTCGTGCTTAATTGCTCTTGCATGGGTCTGCTTTCTGCAGAGGGAGGGGAACCCCTGTCCCTTTTGCCCAGGACCTCTTGGAGTAGATCTGGTCCCTCAGTTTTTCTGATTTGGTCTCTGTTGCATCAAAAGGCAACTTACGAATAATGACAGTGAGTTGAGCCCAGGCCCTTTCAAGGCAAAGAGGCTGCATAGCAACGTCCTAGCTTAGTTTTTACATTCTACTCCAAGGCTTGAGTGGTTCTGGGGATTGAGTCTGCAAAAATATTCTGTGGAGGGTGGAATCTGTTTCAGGTTGTTCAGACAAAATAGTCCTTTTCTTTCCTCATTCCTGCCAGGGGCAGGCTAGAGGTTGAGCTATTTAGAGCTTTCCTTGTGGCCACAGAGATGTTACGCTGTCAAAGATGGGGAGAGAGACATGTTAATTCATCTCAAATGAAAGCCTCTTTCTGTGGGTTTATCAGTGAAAAGTGGTAAAAGTTCTGCAGTGACTAAGGCCTCTGTGAGCTGATGGAAGGGGAGAGGACAAGAATGGGAAGATAAGGACCCAAATAGGTTAAAGAGATTAACATTTTCAGAATTGTATTCTGTATGTGAATACAAAACACAACCATGCAAGCAGTCAGGAAAACTGACAATGGCACATGGTTTGAAGGGACAGAAACAAAAGTATAGAAACATCAGTTGGGGGCTATATTTTATTAATATTACTTTTAGTTTTTTTTTTTCAGGGTCTCACTATGCAGCTCGGACTTGTAGTGATCCTCTTGATTTCTGCCTCCCTAGTGCTGGGATTATAGGCGTGCACCACCACGCCTGGACTCCATCGCTGGTTCAGTGTGCCTGGGGGTGTGGCTGACACAGCATGTGGTGCCAGGGATTGAGCCCTAACCCCTGCACTTACCTAAGCAAGCGCTTAGTCCTCTGAGCTAAGTACCAGCCCTGGGGGGGGTGGCTATATTTTAATGTGGTTTTCCTATTGAATAAATCAGTTAGGTCTTCCTTTACAGAGTTAGAATGCTTGAGATTTTCAGAACTGAACAATCTTTGAGCAAAAATGTCCCCATAGTAAAAGTCTTCCATGGACTATGTAAAATGTACCTTCGAAAACAGAAGCTCCAGCTCTTCAGGGTTAGCCAAGCCCCAAGCAAGGAGTGACGCTCCCTCCCCAAGAAGGCCCTCGAGAAAGGCCAGACCAGACTGAGGTCTGGCAGGCAGCTTTGGGGGTCGAGGGTTGAGAAGTCCTCTTTCCTTATTCCTAAAGTCCCTGGTGGGGCAGGTTCCTAGGTTCAATGACTGTTGCTTTGGAGGATTTCTTTCTTTCTTTCTTTCTTTCTTTCTTTCTTTCTTTCTTTCTTTCTTTCTTTCTTTCTTTCTTTCTTTCTTTCTTTCTTCTTCTTCTTCTTCTTCTTCTTCTTCTTCTTCTTCTTCTTCTTCTTCTTCTTCTTCTTCTTCTTCTTCTTCTTCTTTCTTCTTCTTCTTCTTCTTCTTCTTCTTCTTCTTCTTCTTCTTCTTCTTCTTCTTCTTCTTCTTCTTCTTCTTCTTC
>NW_004524577.1:36871547-36878388 GCF_000260255.1 Octodon degus
TCTTTCTTTCTTCTTCTTCTTCTTCTTCTTCTTCTTCTTCTTCTTCTTCTTCTTCTTCTTCTTCTTCTTCTTCTTCTTCTTCTTCTTCTCATTTCTTTTCCTTCCTTCCTTCCTTCCTTCCTTCCTTCCTTCCTTCCTTCCTTCCTTCTTTGTTGTAACTGCAAAACGTTATTTCTGAGGCTTTTAGTGCAACTTTGAAAGGGGGAGAAAGGGGGACTATTCAAGAGATCAATTTAAGAGTATTGGTGACAGAGCAGAGAAACACACACACACCGTATAGGCGGAGGGGGAGAGGGAGAAAGAGAAAACCCCAATCAGGAGCTGCTGGTGACAGTGGCCAGAGTGGGGATCACTTCCAGGTTCTCACACTAAGGAGGCACTACAATGCTTGCACATGCGGGTCTGATTTATTTCACTTCAGAGTATGTTCTCTAGTTGTACCCATTTGCTGACAAAAGACTCAATGTATTTTTTTTGGTGGGGGGGGAGTATGTATTTAGAATTAACCAGCTGGACTCAGTTTAGATGATCCCAACTTTATTGGCAACATCCAATGCATCATAATCGGGAGCCAGTCGAACAGATGCCTTCTTCTCTCCATCAGGCCTGATTAGGGCATTGACGTTGGCAACATCGATGTCATAGAGCTTCTTTACAGCTTGTTTGATTTGGTGCTCATTGGCTGTGGCATCCACAATGAACACGAGTGTGGTGTTGTCCTCGATCTTTTTCACGGCTCACTCTGGGGTCAGGGGGAACTTGGTGATGGCACAGTGGTCAAGCTTGGTTCTCCTGGGGGCGCTCTTCCATGGGTATTTGGGCTGCCTCCGGAGCCGCAGTGTCTTGGATCAGCGGAAGGTGGGTGATGTTCGTATCTTCTTCTTGTGGCTGTGAATGCCTTTCAGCATGGCCTTCTTGGCCTTCAAAGCTTTTGCTTTGGCTTCAGGTTTGGGAGGGGCAGCAGGGGCTTCCTTCTTCGCCTTCGATGTCATCTTGGTAAAAAACCAAAAAGACTCAAATTTATCCTGTGAAATTGACATTACTTTGTTAAGTGAAATTCTGTATCATTTGTAATTTCTTTTTGTCTCAATTCTAATTTGTATTCTTTTTTAAAAAATAAAACAAAACAAAACAAAAAAAAAGAGTGGCAATCACTGTGGAGTGGAGGGGACCGCAAAGTCACTTGAGTCCCTTCAGCAACAGTGGATGCCTGGTACTGCTGAGGCCAGCGTGGCTTCCTGTCAGCTTATTAGACCCATGGCTGGCTTCACTTTATGCAAAGGGAAACAGTATATTAAGATGCCCCTCCAGGTAATTTTATTTTTAGTATTTGTTTGTTTGTTTGTTTAAGTATTTTGTGGTACCAGGGATCAAACTCAGGACCTTGTGTTTGCCAGGCAGGCACTTATGCCGCTGAGCTATAACCCCAGCCTTCTGCCAGGCAATTTTAATTTGCAGGTAATTTTAATGGAAACTTTTGAGCATGGAAATAATATATGTGAGGTATGAGTAAGTAAATATTCCAGAGCCATTTTGTCAATTCCAACACGGAATTACGGGCTGTATTGATCAGCATTCCTGCTGCTGGGACATAATACCCAATATCCGCAACTTGGAGGAGGAGAGGTGTGGCTCTCAGGTAATTTAGCTCAGTTTGGGGAGCATTCAGTCCATGGTGGGCTGGTGCAGGACGGGAGCATCAGAGAAGAAGGATGTGGCAGAGGAATGCTGCTCCCTGGGGCTGGCTGGGAAGAGGCCCAGAGGAGCAGCATCAGAGAGGCAGAGGTGTGGGTGTAGACCTCCAAGGCCATCACGACCTGCCCAGATACGCCCACAGAGTGCTCCACCAATCACAAGGCGGATCACACAGCCAATCAAGTTGGCCCTCCACCCTGACTGCCGCAGGTGCTAACTCTGGACACTACTGAAGGTAAGGCTTACTGCGTGGAATTGGTGGGAAGGTCATCCTTGTGCTTGAGCTCAGAGGGTTTGACTCAAGAATGTGTGTTCAGTCATTCACCACTTGCACGTCCTCAGGTAAGCTACTTAATCTCCTTAAGTCTTAGTTTCTCTTTTTTTTTCTAGCATTTTTTTATTTTTTATTTTTTAAAGAGAATACAAAAAATAGTACAAAAAGTAGAAATGATATGATACAGAATTTCACTAAACAAAAAGCTAGGAATTCAGCAATGATTGTATGGCACATTGTCTTCAAACTAGTTGTTCAGATTACCATGTACAGGAATGTAAAATTGGTCAAAAAATTATAAAGAACTAAAATGGAGAGAGAGAGAGAGAGAGAGAGAGAGAGAGAGAGAGAGAGAGAGAGAGAATTAACTGCTCCTTTCAATAAACCAGAAGAAAACAGCAGTACAATTATCTATGCTATCTTGTGTATATACATATATATTTCTTTTTCTCTTCCTTCCTTCTTTCTTTTCTCCTTTCCCTCACCCCAGTTGTTCCTTCTCTTTGAACAGTTTCTTTCCCTTTCACAGTGTTCACTGTACCTTTCAGGTTCTATTTACTCTTTCAGATTCTTACAGTAAGTAGGAGACAACGCAATGTTTACACACGTAAGTCTGATTTATCTCATTTTTATGTATATAGTACAGGGTCTACAGGGTCTCACTATGTAGATCGGACTGGAAATGATCCTTCTGTCTTCAGTTGTTTCACTTTTGAATATGTTCTCTAGTTGCATCCATTTACCTATAAAAAGCCTTGAGTTGATCTTTTTTACAGCTGAATAATGTTCCATTGTATAAAAATGCTACACCCTTTTACTCCATTCCTCAGTTAATAGGCATTTAGGTTGTTTCCAATATTTGCCTATGACAAATTGTGCTGCTATACACACGGGTGCACATGCATCTCTGTCATTTATATTATTCTTGTGTTATTTGTTGCACTATAGATCAAAACCAGGGCCATGTGCCTGAGCTACTCACCCAGTCTTCAAAATTCGGACAATGATTCTTCTAGGGATGATTAATTCTGTAACTTCCCTGGTCATTCTGCTTGGCATAGCAAAGTGTGGAAAAACTGTAGCTGCCCTTCATTTCTGTTCTTCTTCCTTGTGCTGTTGTCACATTGGATTCTGGACATAATGCAAAAACCCAGGCATTAATCTTTCCCTCACTTCCAAACTCTCTTTGTTACAATCATCATGGGATATTAACAGCCCCTTAGGGGCACATTAATATTATTCAGCTTTTATGGTATATGCACTATGCAATATACAGTTCCTGCTACCTGCTGAGTTGTTCCCTTTTCCTAAATTAAAATATTTCAAAATATGAAATAGGCAGAATGTGCACAAGGATTAAATGCTAGTTATTGGGTAGGGTTCACATCATCTGAATGTAGTAGTCCTTTTATAGAGAAAGAATAATCACATCATTGCACTTAGATATTAACTGAATCTGCTAGGTTCATCACATGGATGATTTTAATTCAATCTGGATAATATTAATAAGATGTGTTGTTTTTAGAGAAAGAAAGGGAAGCTTTTAGCAGTACAGGTTTTGAGCTACACACCCAGTAGCCCGAGGTCAGAGCTCCAGTATGAGGTGAAGGATGAGGAATTCTAACTCAGGTGGGCTGCCTGGGCATAGCCTGCCTGAATCTGTTGAGCCCTGGATGGAGCGCTTCTCTTCTAATTTGCTGAAGGTCAACTTCCTTAGCCCATGAATTATTACTTAGAGACACAATTCTTGTATAGTTTCTTTGGGAAATGGTATGTGCACTCCTATAATTATTTGTGTATATTTGCATATCAGTATAGAAGAGGGAAGGTAACAGTGAGATGGACTGAGAAAATTATATGAGTTTTATAGTTTAAAATTTGTTGTCATAAAAAAGTACAATAAGCAAAATAGAAAATAATACATATTCTACAGCATTCTAATCTTCTTAAAAGACAAATTTATTCAAGGAAATATGCAAAGACAAAAACCCCTGCATAGTAACTCCAAGATATTCATAGAGGTATCTCTAAAAGATAAGCCTGGGTTTGCTGTCACTTTTTATTTCTCTTTTTTGTATTTTGTAATTTTTTACTGGTAATGGGCATGAATTAATCTTAATAGACGAAATGTGCAACTCCAATGTAGAAAACTTAGAAAAAGAAGCACAAAATAACCATCCATTCCTATCATCTGCTAAAAACGCTGGCAAATTTATTTTTAATTATCTGTAAGTATGCATATATTAAATCGAGTAGTCACACAGTAGAATATTTATAAATTGTTGACTCCACTTCTTTATGAAAGAGACATTTTGAAGATACTGAAAATCATTTTAAATGCTGCATAATAGGTCACAAATGCAGCTTAGTTATTGCCCTACTTGGTCTAATTTTTTTCTTAATGCATTTGGTACAGGATCTTACTATGCAGCTTGGACTCCTAGTGATTCTCCTGTTTTCAATCTCTCCAGCTCTGGGATTAAAGTCATGCATCACCAGGCCCAGTCTCAGTGGCTGGCTTGGTGTACCTGGGGGCAGGGCCAGCACGGCATGTGGTGCTGGGGATTGAATCCAGGTCCCTGGGCTTGCCTAAGCAGGCGCTTAGTCCTCTGAGCTATCTCGTTGGCCCTTTTGTCTACTTTTTAAATAGGGATTGCCAACAATATATTAAACATCTTTGTCATTAATTATACTCCACATTTTCAGGTTGTTTTCTACATTCCTAAAGTTACTGGTTTAAAGTGAATGATTATAACTTAGTGATCTATTGCTATCTAATCAACCAGTGTATAGGACCAATCTGAGCGACTCTCCTTGAAAGAAAAGCAGTCGTCTCCATTTTGGCTGGGCCTGACCCTATTTCCATGTATTGATAGGTACAGAGTTGGTTAGGACTTTTCCTTATCCTTCAATTGGCTTTAAGCAATATATATTGGTCTAGTTGAGGTGCTGCTGGTAGTCTTTGAAGATGGCACGCATGTTTCCCTGGTAGCCCACGCCTGTTGCTCATTAATATGAGCCAGGTTGAGACAAGACAAAGAACCAGTGTTCCACACTGTCAGCTGGCATGGAGTCTTGAGATAGAGGCTATGACTTGCTGGAGCTTGAACGGTTACACATCAGAGCTGAACCAGCGACCCCAAAACATTAGATACTATCTCAATAGTGTAATGCAAATTACTTTTTCTGCATATCCTTCTTTCTGCACATGACAGAGGTAAATGCAGGCCTCCTGCCTGGCCCAGCTCACAGTACTTACCTACTTTCTCCAATTCTCTGTCATTCATCCTCAAGCCACTCCTCCTTCATGACTGAATAAAACCCGGTTCAGCCCTGGGTCAAGACCTTTGTTCCGGATAGCCATCACCATGGCTGGACTTATGACCCCTTGGTTCCCCATAACTATAAATATGCCTTAGTATTTTTATTTTCATCGTGGGTTGTGCTGCAAGTGGTAGATTGGAATTAATTTGATGGGATTCCAATAACTTATCCATGGGATTGCAAATATAAACTTCCTGGACCAATATGAGGACCAAAAAGGGCTCCCTATAAACCAGTACAAATTTTTGTAACTTAAAACAATAATTTAAGATGCCAGGTGTAGTTGTGCCTACCTGTAATTGCAGCACTCAGGAGGCTAAGGCAGGAGGATCACCGTGAGTTTGAGGCCAGCCTGGGCTGCAAAGTAAGTTCAAGGCCAGTCTGAACTGGGTAGTGAAACCCTGCTTCAAAAAGACAATGATGATGATGATGATGATAAATAAAATAAATCAGGTAATTTATTATCACCTCTCACAGGTCTGTGGGTTGAAAAGGTTCAGCCCAGTGGTCTTGTACGGGAGCTTGGGACTGGACATTCTACATGGCTTCTTCATACACAGGTGAGGTGGCTTACATTCCATATGAGCTCTTTCCAGTAAAGTGGATTTCTTCTGATTCTTGTAAAGACCAGCATCTAGAAGTGGCATGATGTGATGTCACATGAGCCATAGTTTACTGTTCAGAGCATTCCCAGGCCAGCCTACCTTCAAAGATGAGGAGCAATGCACTCTACCCACCTCCCCATGGAGACGTGGCTTGTGCCTACCGTGAGGGCAGCCGTGGGTGGCAGCTACCACAGATCATTTTTGAAAATGTATTGACTCATAGTTTGGTACATCTTTTCACAAACTTGTGAAGTAGCCTAATGTCACCTACTTCTAGAGAAATTTCTGTCAGAAAGGAATCTTGCATTGAATTCCTGTTGAGACGGAGGAAGGGGCTGGGCCTCCTACCTGGCCTAACATTCTGTGAAAAGGTCATTGATAATGTGTAAGGCTTAAAAGCAAGAGTTACTCACTGCTGAGAGACTTGTCATGTGTCAGGCCACTATTTAACCTTACCACTTCCTGACAGCTCAGGCTGCGCCTGTCCTGTTCAGACCATGAAGGCGGAACCACAGCTAGGGAGGAAGGGCCAGGATGGAGAGTGTGGAGGTTGCTGGGGGGAGAAAAGCTGAGGGAAGCTACTGCTGGGAGTGGCTGATTTGAGATAAGGTTGTGAGAGGACAGAAGATGCAAGGTGCCACAAGGCGAACAACTGGTACAACAGGCATCTAGGACTCCACCTGAAAGAAGGAAGGTGTCTGCGGTGCTTGGCAGTGTTGAGTGTGCGCCATCTGTGACCGTTATTTTTCTTTCTAAAAGGGCATAAAAACCAGAAACAGAGCTCTGCACTCCCAAGAAGCCCTGAGGTATTAACATAGTTCTGGGTTAGTTTAAGAACACTATCGTGGCTGGGGAGGTGGCTTAGTAGAATAAGTGCTTTCCTGGCAAGCACAAGGGCCTGAGTTCAATCCCTGGTTCTGCAAAAAAAAAAAAAAAAAAAAAA
>NW_004524577.1:36879081-36880683 GCF_000260255.1 Octodon degus
CACAGTATTTGTTGTAATACATGGTATTGTCTTACAACCAGCTATTCATATTACCAGATATATACATGTTGAGTTTTAAATAGAATTTGCTTTTAGTGCAGTTTTAGTCCACTGGAAAGGAGCAGAAAATACTGAATTTTACATGCTCCCTGTCCCCTGACCCACACATATGTACGGTGTCCCTCACTATCAGAAGTCTGTGCCTTAGTGACTTTTTTTTTTTTTTTTTTTTTTTTGGTGGAACCGGGGATGGAACTCAGGCCCTTGCGCTTGCCAGAGAAGCGCTTATTCCACTGAGCCACCTCCCCGGCCCTTACTGACTTTGTTGTCGCAGTCTGCAAACCTACATTATCGCGTCGTATCGTCCTAAGTCCATAGCCTATGCTGACATTCCCGTTGGGCGTTCTATTCTGTGGGCTCAGGATGGTGAATCATGATGCATATCTCCTGTTACGGCATCACACGGAATAGTTACACTGCCCTACATATTTTCTATGTTCCACATATATAACTTTTACTCGCAGCCTGCCTCAGGTTTTAGATAACAAGACATTCCATTTCCTCTTCTGAGCTGCAGCTGAGTTTATGAGGCCTGCACGATTGTATTTGCCCCACAGTGCCACGCATAGCACTTGGCAAGCGTATGCTGAGGTTCTGTACAGATGAACGAATGAATGAATGAGACCCCAGGCCAGAGAAGTAAAAGGCTAAAGTGAGATTAAGGCTTAGATGAGATTTTTTATTTTCTTTTTCATACATGTTTACTCTTTCCCACATTTTCTCCAATCAGCATACAGTTCTTTTGTTTTGTTTTGTTTTGTTTTGTTTTGTTTTGTTTTGTTTTGTTTGTTTTTTTTGTGGTACTAGGGATTGAACTCAGACCCTTGTGCTTGCCAGGGAGGCGCTTATTCTGCTGAGCTATCTCCCCGGCCCTTGCTTTTGTTTTGATACACTGTGTTGCTACCCTGACTCATAGTGATCTTCCTGCCTCAGCACCCTGCCAGGGCTGGGATTAGAGGCAAGCATCACCGAGCCTGGGTTTGGGGAAGCGTAGTACGCATTCCTGGGGATTGAACTCAGGACCTTATGCTTGCCAAGCAGGTGCTTAGACCACTGAACTATCACTCCATCCCATCATATAGCTTTTGTAGTTAGAAATTAATAACAATGAAAGAAATTTTGTGTTTTACTTTGAATCCCTTACATTTGCGCTGTCTGTGGCTCCTTTCCCCTCACAGAGTCTTAGTGCTGGTTCCTCCTTTGCAGTGAGTACCGTGGGACCCATGTCAGGCGCAGCAGGCGTTCTAGTTGCCACTTGTATTTGGGTTATAGTTCCGAGCACCGACGTTCTCTATTCCTAGCTTAAACTTGGGCAAGTAAACTTGCCTGGGTCACTGTGAAGTGGAAATAATGGTGGTGATGCATGTCATAGGGATTTGTGAGAATTACTTCAGTTGATACCTATAGAGTAGTTAGACAGGGGCTGGTATATAACACATACTCAGAGGTGTCAGTTTTTGTTTGTTGAAGCCTGGTTAGGACACTCAGAATAAGGACAGTAAGAGGCTGCAGCTTGAGCCTCCCCCCTCCCCTCCCCTCCCC
>NW_004524577.1:36882189-36915181 GCF_000260255.1 Octodon degus
ATAGACACTGGAAAGTGTCAGGACTTGTCCTTAGTCAGCTGGACACTCAAGAAAACTAATGATAACCTTCTAGTTTGGCTTTGATAACCTGAGAATCAGGAGAGCTAATGGTGTATGTTTCAGTTTGAGTTGGAGTGCAGGAGGAGATCGATGCATCGGGGTGAAGTCAGGCACAGAGAAAATTCTTTCCCTTCTTTTCCTTCCATCAGAAACTTGAGAGAACTGGATGAAGCCTTCGCATCAAGGAGGGCAATCTGCTTTAGTCAGTTTACTGACTCAAATGTTTGTCTCATGCAGAAATGCATCCACAGACACACGTATGTGCAGAATAATGTTTAATTAAATGTCTGTGTATTCTGATACACAGTCAAATTGACACATTGTGGGGGGTTAACAACTAAGGGTGGATTTGTGACGCCCAGCTGAACTGAATCAGTGTGGTGCTAGGTGCAGAAGGCCCACCTGAAGAGTGTTGCCAACAGCATAAAAGGAGAACTGGAGGGGAAGTTGGAGTGCTGTTGGTTCTTCTGGAGAAGCCTGTTGAACTGGTCTTCCTGATATGAGCTCGGCTGTTCTCATCATCGGAGGAGCTTGGGATGTCGCTGTTGCTGAGGATGGCTGTGGTTCTTTTAGGGTGAGCTCTGGTCCTTACCTTGCGCGTTGCTTCCTGGCTCCAGTGCAGATCCCCCGACTTGTTGGTGTGGATCCTTCTTCCCAGTGGCACAGACTTTGCTGGACTGATCATTCAGCTTGGTCCTCCCAGTGCAGATCCTTGATATGGACTTGTAGGAGACACTGTCCTGGGCTTCAGGCCTCAGGTTGGACTCATGGGGGGGGGGCATTGTCATGGACTCCAGTTCTTCAGCCGGACTCATATGGGACATTGCCGTGGGACCCAGGCCGTCAGCTGGATTCTTTGGGTCTCTAGGGTGTGGACGGATCTCCCACACTCTTTTTTTTTTTTTTGCGGAACTAGGGATTGAACTCAGGCCCTTGGACTTGCCAGGCAAGTGCTTATTCTACTGAGCCATCTCCCCGGCCCCTCCCACACTGTTTGGCATTTGACTCTTTGGGTGAATATTATAATCTTATAACTTATGTGTCTCATGTTAAATCTTTTCCCTTTTAAACCTCGACTAAAACACATATGCAGTTATCTAATGCAGTAGAAGTTAGGCCAAGTGCCCAAATTCTAGCTTTAAAAGAGGCTGCAAAATGAAGCAGCTAGCTTTTGAGCTTATCCCAGAAGAAATAGATTTTGTGTCTTAAACTGGATTCCTCAAAACAGAAAAAAATAGTAAGACACTGTGTAACCAAAAAGAGTAGCCAGTGTTCCCCATAAATCGGAATCCAGTTTTTCTGATTCCGAGTCTAGTGCCTACTTCACTTCAATGTGGTACCACATTACTGAAAACATTTTTTCAGTTTTCAGAAAACAGGCTGATGGGGTGAGAGAGCACTGAGAATTCTGTTTATTGGTGTGTATTTAATTATTTCTACACTGGAGCAAATGCCATGGACTGATTTTTTTTTTTTTCCATGGGAATTCAAGCTCCATTCTCTTTGGCAGTGAGGCCTAACTATTTTTGGAAGTTGGAAAAAAAATGTAGAGAATCTGGTTCACTTTTGGTCATGTACAGTAATGTTATTTTTGTGTATCGAGGACAGTAACATGGTCAGTGCTTAATTTTAAACTGGCTTTCTGAGAACATAAGGCAGGGGCTGAGAAGTCAGGAACAAGGCAGGAGAATCCTTCGCAGTTGGCTAGCATCTTGTCCTGCTGGTCTGGACTCGCTAGCAGGAGTCCTCCGTTCCCTGAGTGTCTGCAGTGGTCTCCCCGCAGAGCCTACCAGGCCTCTCTCTGGTCTTCTTTCCTTTTGATTACAGCTGGTACATTCTCTAAGGGTTGGTGGTAAATATTTCAGCTCAGAATCAGGCCACCAGCACTTGAGTTGTCATTCTGTCACGTAATCTCTGTGCTTGTTGAAATAGTTCCTTCCTCACTATGATTCTTGATTTCTTTATAGGTGAAACAAAGATGGTGGATGATCCCCAACAAGGGTGCTTTGGGCCGCAAATCAGAATCCTCACGTTAAAAACATATTTGTCATACGTAAGGCAGAAAATCTGAATTCAGGGTTAGTTTAGGGATCAGCTCAACAGTTCAGTGACGTGCTAAGGGACATGAGGTCCGTAGTCATATATGCTGTGAACTTTAGCATACCTGTGATATCTCTTCTTGGGTTTCAGATGGCTGCCATAGCCCTAGGCATCAAGAATAGACGAGATGACATTGCAAAGATCACAAAAGAGAACGAGCGATTACATCTCTGTGAGTCTTTTTATTGGAGAGGAAATCTTTCTGAGAAAGCTGATTTCTTACATCTCATACCACAGTCTGAAAGGAAGGTAGGACAATGGTAATCAGACTTTTGAAGCTGTCATACTATGAATAGTATGAATCAGACTACCAGTGAGAATAAGATCTGCAAAATCCATTCTGGCTTTAATTTCCAGGGATTCTGTGGTTCCTTGAGGGTCTTCATCAGTGAATGTAAGGGTCTGGCTTTGACCCTGGTGCTCGGGAACTGGCTCTTGCATGACTCAGGGAGATGAAAGAACAGTAGTCCTCTCCTGCGGAGGATTGCTCAGGAGTTGACATTGATGATACCTCCAGAGCAATTTTTATACGGGAGATGATGCAGAGCCTGTTTGTGGGGGTAACTGCTTTTCTTAAAATAGAGAAAAGTCATGTAGATAGATCAAATAACGTGCTTCTTAGGAAGTTAATGGTTTTGCCCGATTTCTCTTTTTGATTTCACATCCTTATCACGAGGCAGTATGAGAAGAATCCTGTGCACCCTGTTCAGAGGGTGGTTGTTAGTCTATGTGAATTGTGAATGTTCTAGAATCTGAACATCTCTGAAATGTTAAACATTTCTGGTCTCAAGCATTTTTTGTTTAGTACTAGATTGTTTTTTTGCGGTATCAGGGATCGAATTCGGGACCCTGTGCTTGCAACGCAGGCACTTATGCTGCTGAGCTATCTCCCCAGCCGTAGCACTAGATTCTTAAATGTTTTATTTTTATGTTTGTTGGTACACACTTGCAGTGTGATGGTCACATTCCTCATGGGGACTTGGTGCACATACCTGGCCCATTTTAATTCTTTCTTCATGCCCATCCTTTCCCTTCTGCGACCTCACTCTATTTCTTTTTCTTTGTCTAAGATGGAGTTTTGCTGTGCAGTTCAGGCTGGCCTTGAGTTCACTATGCAGCCCAAGTGGCCTTGAGCTCACTGCAATCCTCATGCCTCTGCCTCCTGAGTACTGGGATTATAGTTGTGCACACCACACCCAGCAGTCTCTTTCCTGTTCGCACAACATCTGTCTCCCTATGTCCAATTATCTATTGTTTTACTTTGCTCTTCATTTTTATTTGGGGTTCCCATGTAAGAGAAACCATGCAATATTTAAGCTAGTGTGTCTGATTTATTTTCCTAAACAGTATGTTCCCAGGGAGATTCCATTTACGTATGGATGATGGGAGTTTATCCTTCTTTATAGCAGGGTCGTTTCCAGGCTTTAGCTGTTATGAGCTGTGCTGCTGAAACACAGATCCACCTGCACCACTGTGATCTGCTGCCTCTATCTCTTTGGGGAAGATGCCTAGAAGGGGAATGTGGTCTCATGCATTTTGGATGAGGGATATTCAATCATATAGCTATGATTCGCTTTTAGACTCCCATAAAGCAAAGATAGGGCCTTATTCACCTTATATCTCCCTCACTGGGCAGTGTAATGTTAAGGACATTGTGGGTATTCAATAAGTGTTGGTTGGGCTGGGGAGATAGCTCAGCAGTCTAAGCACCTGCCTGGCAAGCGCAAGGACCCAAGTTCAATCCCTGGTATTGCATGCCATGCCAGCCCTGGAACTGGACATGGTGATGCACTCCTGTAATCCCAGCACTGGGGAAGCTGAGACAGGAGGATCACTATGAATCTGAATTGCATAGTGAGACCCTGTATTCAATAAATAAGTGTTGGTTAAGATCACTTTGGTAAACTCCTTAGAGGAAATGCCATATATAAATTTAAGATGTAATAAGAATTACATAACTTATAGATCATTTAAAAAAATTTTTTTGGAAAGAATATAAAAACAACAATAGAAAAATAAAAATAAAGCATTAGTAATGATACAGGATTACACGGAACAAAGTAATAGAAATTTATAACCTAGAGATAATTTCAAACAATTTTTTAAAATCAGTGATAGGCATTTTGGAAATGATTTGACAGTGAAGTAGTAGATTCTTAGTTGGTCAGCACTAGTGCTTTCCATGTACCCTTTGATGATCTGCTGAGAGCCTGATGCAAGATGACAGGTAAATGGACTAGACGGTGACATTTCTAGATGCACATCAGAAATTTTGGCCTCATCACTGCAGTGACGTAGGTAAGTGTTAATTAGTTATGAATAATTCAAGTGTACAGAAAGAACTAAAAACTCTGAAAAAGAAACAGAGGGTTCCCAACAAAGAAAGAAAGTGAGAGGAGGGATCAGTTCCAATAAAACACTTTACCCAGTGTAAATGTTCTCTGCACGGCAAAAAGCTTCTTAATTTCATTTCTACCTCCTATTGAATCAAGCCTTTTATTGAATTGGGCTGGACTATGTTTCCATTAGCATATATTTTGTACTGTGCTATAAATCAAAATCCCATGCAAACTCTTTAGGACAAACAAAGAAAAGGAAAACAAGACACCTAGGGTCACAGACTATTCCAGATTAGCAGTTTTAAAATAGAAGTATTAAATTATAGAACAGTTTCTATAAAACAAAGGATAGACCCAACCATCAAATTGGAAGAACTGAAGGGCTCTTCTTCCAAGCATTTGCTAAAGTATTGTCTTAAGCACTGTTTAATACTTAGTAATAAAACAAGGTTCCTATTTAGGTCGTAGTTTTGTAAACAAAAGCCAAAATGGAAACGTTTTCCTGGTAAATTTTTATTTTCTTGCTTTCTCGTTGTCGATGGATACTCTTTAGTATTCACTGTCACTATCACTTTCCTAATTAAAATTTCAGATGTAGTCATAATGTGAATGAAAAATTGGACTGGATTATTTTGAGTGGCCGGGCCGTGGTGGGAGGCAGCGGTCAATAGAAGAGGGAATCTGAGCCATGTCCTGAGATGCCCCAGAGACACAGGCCTAAGAAAACATACATTAGGCTGGGAGTGTTTCAGTGTAATGTGTCATTGTCATTGAGCCAAGTCACCTAATGCTGAGCACTTCAATATCTCCATCTGTAAAGTGGAATTATAGATATTATTACCATTAATAGAATTAATATTTATTATAGATATTACTACCATTAATAGAATTTCTTACGTATGAAATCATATAGGATATAGGAGTTTCTGGTCACAGTGTTATGCCTATATATAATAGGTATATATAATATAATAAGTATATGGAATATACTTATTACATGTTTTATGAATAACTAGAAGACAGGAGCCTGAAGGGTCCCAATGCAAAGTAATGGTAAAGAGATAGAAATGTTATTACTTAATCTGATCAGTCTGCACTGTATACATGGATTAAAATATCATACAGACCTCATAAATAAGTACACTTATGGGTGAGTCAAAAGTGAAAAACTCAAAGGACATGGAACTTCCAACTATTCTCGTGTGCTCATTCCATAAAAGCATATGCATTTGACGTATATAGACATATATTATAACATTGTGCTCCATGAATTGTGTAATCAAAATAATATTTTTAAAAAATGATTTGTTCTAATTCCAGTGAATTAATGCTTTATTCATCTGAGACCTTCTAATAAAGCTTTTCCATGGTATTTTAAAAAACTTTCTCATTTCCAATTACAGTTTATTGTAAGGATGCGTTTCCTTCAATCCTGTAGCAGCAACAGCATGTCAAATGGATTGAATACAAAGGTAAAGGGACTCAGCTGTCTTTTGTTCAGCTGGACATCAAAGGCGTTGATAAAAATGTGAAAGTTGATGCTACTTTTTTCACTGATTTTTTTTTAAAGATATATTTTAAACTAAAATATGTTGTTTTTATTACCATAGAATGGGTTTATTATTTTTAAATTAATAAATGAATATTTTCTCATTTGTTATTTCCAATGCAATATGTATTGGTAGGTATCAATTGCTTCATAAACATAAGGTTTTGGGGGTGCTCAATAAATGCAAAGGTACCAAGAACAACATGATCCTTAGAACAATTGATTATTAGATAAAATAATTTCACAGGGTAATCATAAAATATGAAATGATTTTTGTATCATATTATAACACATGATGTTCTTTGTTTTCTGCATTTTAGGGAAGGGTCTACAGGGTGTTCAGGGTCTCACTACTAGATCAGATTCATAGTGATCTGCCTTTTTACAGTCTCCCAAGAGCTGGGATTAAAGGTGTGCGCCACCACGCCCAGTCTCAATCATCATCTCAGCATGGGGCCAGCACGGCAGGCCCAGGGATTGAACCCCCAGCCCCTGTGCCTGCTTGCAGGCGCTTTAATCCGCTGAGCTATTTGACTGGCCCACACATGATGGTCTTGTATTGTGCCTCAGTAGTGATGCATAGTTCAGTACTCTGTGCAAAAATTCCAGTTAATGGCATTTCCACAAACCTACCTGTACATCATCTGTTATAAGTCGCTTCAGATGATTCCGGCTTTCACTAAATAAATTCATACCTTTAACATAAACCCAAAGAAATGACCAATGTATTTAGTCTGAAAAGAGTTTTATTTCTGTTCTACACTTAATAGCCACCCTCTAGCTCTGACCTTAACAGTGAAGCAAGTTTTAACTTTGCCATTTTCTCCCCGTATTTGTGAAGGTGAAAATATGATTAAGATAAGTTGTACATTCCAGGCTCGCACAGCGTGTGGTACTGGGGATCAAACTCGGGTCCTTGCACTTGCCAGGTGGGTACTTACACCGCTGAGCTATTTCCCTAGCCACATTCTTTATGAGTCTTTGGCAGGTTTTGGTTAGTACTTTTCACTACATGTAAGACAAAAGAGGCTAGTTTCTATTCAGAGTAAATAATTTTGAAAATAATTCAACTGCTTTAGAAGTAAAAATGTGCTGATCTTGCTCATGTCCTTGATTTTTGTGTTTAGGTGTCACTATATCCAACCATTCTTCAGAAGGACCTTAGCACGGACCTAGGTCTTAGTCAGCCTGACACGAACCCTGATAAGGGCTAAAATCAGCTGAACTGTTCATTCAGTGGAGGCGTTAGTGATCCTCAGATCATGTAAATCTTTCATCTTTTTTTTTTTTTTTTTTAATGTATTTGGAACAGGGCCTCACTCCGCAGCTCAGACTCATCGTGATCTTCCTGTTTTCATCCTCCCCAGTGCTGGGATTACAGGCATGTGCCACCACACCCAGTCTCAGTGGCCAGCACAGTGCACCCAGGGGCGGGGCCAGCACTGCATGTGGTGCTAGGGATCAGTCCCTACGTTCAGTCCCTATGCTTGCCTAAGGTGCTTAGTCCACTGAGCTTTCTTGCCAGCCCTAAATCTTCCATTTTTCACTAAACGTTATCAATTCTTTGTGAAATGTAAATACTTTTATCATGGTAGTAACTATTTAGCAGGCTCCTATGATTCTAATGACCATTCCAAATGAGAGTAAATTTTTTTGCGGAACTGGGGATTGAACTGAGGCTCTGTGCTTGCCAGGGAAGCGCTTATTGCACTGAGCCATCTCCCCGGCCCAAGAGTAAATATTATTGAGCGGCATGCCTACCTAGAAAGAGTGATGCTTCTCAATTTGCCATTGTTCTGTGAAGCAGTTTAAATCAGTTCTGTGCGACTCCATTCATGACTAGATTATGGTTAGCAATTATAATTAAAGTTAGCAGTTGAACATCATGCTATAACCTGGGGATGTAGTCCAGTGGCAGAGCGCTTGCCTGGCATGCACAGGGCCTTGGGTTTGACCCCCAGCACTAGTAAACAAAAACAAAAGCATCATAGTGAATAACAGGGTTTGGTGGTTTTGGACATGCTATCTAATGTCTGCGACTTCACAGCTGTGGGTTGGAGAGGATACTAATGCATGGGCTCACAGGGCTTTTGCAAGGACTCAATGCAGTGGTCCAGGCACAGTACGGAAAATGGGCTTGACACCATGGCGTGCAGCTGTATGCTTTGCCACTACTTTAACTGGCATTCTGTTGGCCAAAGCAGAGCAAAGATTCCTGAGAATCTAAAGCATGTGCAAAACTTTTCGGTTTAAATGATAGACAATTGATGTCTCTGAAGTCACAGGCTGATGAAAGATTAATGAAGGCTGCGGATAGCCTTATGTTATTTAAAGCTTTGCTGGATGCAATAAAACTAGTTCAGCAGTGGGATAATTATGGCCCGAATCTGCTTACTCTTAATCAAGTGGAGTCATTTAGAGAACCCAATCATCTGAATCTGCAGAAAGGTCCTGGGCCCGGTTTTTAACTGTGGGATAGAGACCCTTGTCCCTTGTTTAGCAAAGAGGTGGATCACATTTAGGCCAGTTCCGGGCATTAGTCCTCCTCAAAGCTTTAAATCTGAGAACTAGATTGGCACGTTGGGGCCGTCCACACAGAAAAGATTCTACACAATTCTGGCAAGAAATCTGGGGGGCTTTTCAACTCTAGGCAATTAATCAGTCACTTCATAGTAGGTGAAATTATTAGGTCCCAACCTAGGATTATCCCAGAATTAAAACAAAAAGAAAGTGAGAGAGGCTGCTCAAGGACTATATAATTAAGCGGAGGAACTTGTCATTGATAGAAATCTATGCAGTAGTGATTACCATTTTAAAATTCATTTGGGGAAGAGGAATTAATGTACCTCAAATATGCATTTATTGTAGATCTTGATCACTGAATCCAAAGTTTTCTATTAAGATTTTAAAGGAGATACAGTCTTTGTGAAATATTTTCAACGATTACAGTTTAATTTTAATTTTACCTTTCAATAGTCCTTATCAAATAAATTAGAAGGTGATGAAATTTTGCACTGAAGAGAAATTAGGGCTGATTTCTGCCCTCTGTCATGTAGGAGCCTAATTTTAAGAAGTCTTTCCAATGACAGCTTATCTATCTATCTATCTATCTATCTATCTATCTATCTATCTATGTATCTATCTATCATCTATCTATCTGTCATTCTTTAGGCCCTTGCTACTCAAAGTGTATCTTTGACCGGTGAGATCCACATTCCCTGGGTAGATACTGAGCATCTCAGGTCCTTTCCAGACCAACCAAATCAGAATCTGCACACTGAGGAAATATCCAGAAAGCTATGTCTGCTAAATATGAGAAGCACTATCTTAGACTACAGAAAAAGTTAGATAATTACAGACTTCAGCCCATATTCTTTCCATTCTACTTGACAACAGCGTATAGGTCTAAATTTTTCCTTCCTTCCTTCTTTCCTTCCTTCTTCCCTTCCTTTCTTTCTTCCTTCCTTTCCCTTCCTTCTGTCCTCCCTTCCTTCTTTCTGTGGTATTAGGAATTTAATCCAGGGTATTCACATTGAACTACATTTCCCAGCCCTTTAAAACGTTTTTATTTTGAGATTTTTGAATTGACCAGGCTGGACTCAAACTTGTGATCCTATTGTCCCAGCCTCCAACGATGCTAGGATTACAGATACGTGGCTTGTTCCCCTTCACTCTTTGACATAGAGATACACAGTTTTCCTAGCATTTATTTGTTGAAAAAACTGTTGTTTTTCTGATTGAATAGTCTTGGTATTCTTTTTAGAAATCATTTGACTATACATATATATATATATATATATATATATATGTTTCCTTATTTTGTTCTATTAGATTCTATGTCTATCTTTATGCAAATACAATGCTGCTTTAATTATTGTGGAGAATTTTTTAACTATATAAGAATTTTAAATATTATGGATGCAGTAAGGCTATCCTCACCCTCTCTTCTCTTTCTCTTCTCTGCAGAGGTAACTATTTGTGAAGTTGAGGAGCATCATTTTTATGTATGTTTTCATACATTTATCACATACATTTATCACATATGAACCATTATTTTGTATATTTTTAGTTTTTAATTAAATAATAACATACTAACAAGAGTCTTTTTTTTCCAGTTTTTTTGGTGACGTATTTTGAGATTTATCCATTCTGAAATGTGTGCATCTAATTCGTTAATTTCATTTTTTATATAATATTTTTCTATATTCATATTAATTTACATTCCTCAAATCCATTTCCCCAACAAAGAATGATTGAATTCTTTCTAACTTCTTAAAAACAAAAACAAAGGGCCAGCCCAGTAGCTCAGTGAATTAAAGCACCTGCCAGCAGGTGCAGGGGCCAGGGGTTCGATCCCTGGGCCTGTCATGCTGGCCCTGCCCCCGGGGCATGCTGAGATGGTCCTTCTTAATGGATCCTTAAGATCACTAGGTGTCTGATCTAGTAGTGAGACCCTGAACACCCTGTAGACCCTTCCCTAAGATGCAAACAAACAAGAACAAATATCATGGCCACAGGCATTTCTATACATGTCTCATGTGCAAGAATTCATCCAGAGTAGATAACTGGAAATGGCATTAGCGATGTCATAGAGTGGGTTGGGAGACAATAGCAATCCATTAAGATCCTTCTTAGTGGATCGTTTTCAGCCTTAGCCTTAAAATCTTTCCAAATTATTTTGTCCATTAGACTATAATATTCTGGATCCAATCAAATTAGCTCTATAATCAGAATAGTATTATTTATAAATACAAAGATATTATTATTATTATTGTTATTATTATTTGGAATGCTAGGGGTCTTACACATACCAGGCAAGTATTCTACTTCTAAGCTACACCTCCCAGCCCTGGTAATTTTCATTTTTTCAGGAATTTGACTTGAGACACACACACACACACACACACACAGAAAGAGAGAAAGAGAGAGAGAAACACACACATATACACACACAGAGAAAGAGAGAAAGAGGGAATCAGAGAGAGAGATTACAGAAGCACATTACTCAGAAGCTGTTATTAGATGAATCAGTTAAATCTTCCCCCAAAATGTCTTTGTCAGAGTATTGGATGAAGAAGGAACTTAGTTTTAACTTCTAACATGCAAAGGATTAATCTGGAAAAGAAGCCAGCACACAAGACTGTCTTTTTACTCGGAAGGTTGGTGCTCAAACAGTGAGAAGTAATCAGACACAGATTCACAATTGGCTTTAGAATGTGTGTGCTTCACAAAACCTACCTTAAACTTCATAGTGTCTGTCAGCTTTTCAGTACTATAACAAGATACCAGAGATAATCAACTTATAAGTAAGAAAGGTTTGTTTTGTGTTCACAGATTTTGAGGGTTCAGTGCTTAGTCATGTGATGCTATTGCTTTGGGATAAATGATGAGGTGGCATGTCACCTGCCAGGATGCTTTTGGAGGAGCAGGGCTCCTCATGCCATAGCCAGGACTCAAGTGAGAGAGCTAAAAGTGGCTGGATTCCTACTACACTCTTTGAGAGCAGGCTCCTGATGATCTAATACTTCCCAATAGTCCATCTCTTCATAGTTCGGCCACTTCCTAGTGACACCAAGCCTGGTACCAAGTGTTTAACACATGAGTCCTTGGGGGTGCATTCTAGACTTGAACTATAGCATTAAATATTTTCATGTTAAATAAATAGGACACCACCATAAGCAAACTAGCCAAAGAAAGCCTGAATAAAACCATATGAAACCTTCTGGAAGCTTGATTTTAGGTAATATGGCTATTGGCTGTTATAATTCCATGAATTTGACCAAACCTTTGATTGTTATGGCCTGGATCTATTGCATTAGAATATAGTATTACAGACCACAGTGTTCTAGCATGTCAGAGTAAGTCATTGCTCATCACTTCACCAGCTAAACTGAGAAGTGGTGTCCAGGAAGAGACCCGTTCTGTCAGCAGACATCTCACTTCGAGCTAGATTTGTATGAGTGGGCTCACTGGCTTGGGATGAAAGGCCTGGAGCTAAGTCTTAGTGTGTCACTTGCTGTCTTAGGTGAGTCTGAGCTTTTCAAAGTGTTCAGTTTCTTCATCTATTAAAAGGCAATGACAGGGCTGTAGGGCTGGTGAGATAGCTCAGCGGTCTAAAGCGCCTGCTTCACCAAGCTTAGGCAAGTGTGCAGGGATGGTGGTTCAATCCCTGGCACCACATGCCGCACCAGCCCCAACCCCCAGGGTATGCTGAGCCAGCCCCCCCCCAAAAAAAAAAAAAAAAGGACAATGACAAAACCATACTTCCTGTTCTAAGAGGTCAGTATGATGGTACCTGTAGCAGCTGTTAAGGAACTGTCACATCTGTAAACTGTCATATAAACATCGATGACTTTTACATAGCGATGGAGGGAAGGCCCAGATCCTCAGGAAGAGCTTGGTTAGGCCGAGTGGGGTGGAGCTGCGGGCTCTGGCAGAACCGGTGAAGTGAGATTCATAAAATGCAACAAAACCACCCAAAGTGTTCCCTGCAAAGTAAACTTTAATTATGGCATTTAGCAATGTTTTTTTTAAATTCAGCTTCTATCAAAAATTTTGCAATTTAAAGTACAACAAGGGGGCTGGGGAGATGGCTCAGTAGAATAAGCGCTTGCCTGGTAAGTGCAAGGGCCTGAGTTCAATCCTGGGTTCCACCAAACAAACAAACAAACAAAAAAAGTACAACAAAAAAAGTGCTTCCATGTAAATAATACTTCATCTTTAGTTTTGCCAAAAGAAGGTTTTGGCTTCAAGTAATTTTAATATTTACAAGCCAAAATTTTATTTATCAAGCTGGGCAGATAGCTTGGTGGTCTAAGCGCCTGACTGGCAAGTGTAAGGATCTGGGTTCAATCCCTGGTACTGCATACCATGCCCTGCTGGCCCTGAAACTGGGTGTGGTGACACATGCCTGTAATCCTTGTGCTGGGAGGAGGGGAGCTGAGGCAGGCGGATCACTATTAGTCTGAACTGCATAGCAAGACCATGCATCAAACAAATTTTTTAAAAATGAGAATTTTATTTATCATATATCAAGTAATTTCCATTAGCAGAAATCTAGAAAAGGCCATAATTATTGACCGTTGTTCCCCAGACGCCAGCAGACGGACACTGGAAACACGTGGAGGGCGGTTGGCTGTTTCTATGACCTGACACATGTAAGAACAAAGACGTGCAAGCCTTCCTGAGCTCCGCACCACCGTGCCCAGTGAGAAGTCCACGTGATTATTCAAGTATTCTGTTGAAAATTGGAAAGGTTGGGGGCTGGCCAAATAGCTCAGCGGATTAAAGCATCTGCAAGCAGGTGCAGGGGCCAGGGGTTCGATTCCTGGGCCTGCCATGCCGGTCCCACCCCCAGGGCACACTGAGACAGCAATTGAGACTGGGCGTGGTGGCACATGCCTATAATCCCAGCTCTTGGGAGGCTGTAAACAAGCGGATCACTAGGAGTCTGATCTAGTAGTGAGACCCTGAACACCCTCTAGACCCTTCTCTAAAATACAGAAAAATAAAAAAGAAAAAGAGAATTGCAAAAGGCAATGCAAGAGTGAACATCAAAGGAAAAAGACAGCGTTAGCAACTGAGGAGAATGTTAACACCTTAAAAATCGATACAGACGGCAGCGCATGAACACATGGGACCGCTGGCCTCAGCAGGAGACATGGCAGCACCTTTTCTGAAAGGCTTCCTGCTTGCCAGACCTGGAGTCACGTCCATGAATCTGATTTGGGCTGGAAGACAAGCCATCCATAAGTACGTGTGTGTGTGTGTGTGTGTGTGTGTGTGTGTGTGCATGTGCATGTGTGGTGTGGTGTAGTGTATGTGTGTGTGCCCGTTACCTTTCTAAGACCAGTTTTAGGTTCATAGCAAAACGGAGCATAAGTTGTAGCCCTTCTGGATGCCTTCTGCCTCTCTCCTCCCACATTTGCCACTCTCAACACCCTGTACCAGGATGATGTATTAGGTACATAATAATTGTGTTTTAATGATAGAGACGTAATGCCTTGTTTTACTGTCTTCTCTCATTGTCTATTTTCTGTGAAACTTTGGATTTGCCCGTTTCAAGATTGCTAGCCATGATGAGACTCGAAGACCTAAACTGAGCAGCTCAGAGTGGGTTTAGGGGACAAGGTGAGGGCATGACCTTGCCTAAACAATCTGCCTGAGAGGGGGGACTTATATATTTTTCTTCCGTGGGTTGAAGTTTAATTAGTCATTTTGGTCAAACACTCAAGAACTTCGAGATAAAGGAAGTTTAAGAATCCTGACTTTGATCACATGAAGTACAGGTACTGTTGTGTTTTGGTTGAGGGCTGAACTTGAATTATAATTATGGCAACTTATGTCTAGGCAGGGATTTTGATCCTGACAAATCGATATAAATTGTAGTTTTCATTCCAGAAGTGATTTGTGAGGTATGATAAAGATGAAGCGCCCTCAAAAATCACAAGAAACCCAAGGAAAGGAGCCTCCTCTGGAATGTGTGGCTGTTGCTGATTTGGAGAAATCAGTTTTGGCAGCAGTCCCCCTTCAACTCCAACCATCAGCAATATCTATGATTCTCACAGGATTTCCTGGATGCTACCCAAAGCATCCGTATCTTGTTTTTTAAACCAGTGTTTCTGAAGTTCCCCATTTGGGCCTCTCAATCTCGTGTACACGTTTTTCCAGGGGTGCTTCGGTGCAGGCAGTGCTGTACCGGGAGACACGAGCAAAGGGAGCAACGGGGGCTGAGATCCACTCTGCGTGGGTTTGGATCTGCCTGTGCGTGCTCAGAGGAAAGAGCACAGGAATTTTTGCTTTGTGTACAAGTGTGGCGAAGGCATGTGGGGGCTGAGGGCGGCCTTTTCTGGGGCTCCCTTATCGCTTTTATCTTCCATGCACTATTTTCTATGCTTTGGACACCATGCTGTCCCATTCCACCCATCAACCTGGCCACCTTCCGGTACCCCCAGCTGTTCGATAGATCATTGCAGAGCCCTGCCACCCTTTCTGTTTCCAAAGAACCTCTTCTAACTCGCCTCCCTTTTACAGGATCTGTTCAAGCCTACATTAGTGCATGTTATTTGTAGCCAATGAGACACACGAGCTTTACTGAGTTTCATGAGTATTAAAAAGATAGAAGAGATAACAATTCAGTCGCAATGTAAAATTTTTAAAAAGCCAAATAGGCACTGAATGTTCCTTCCCACAACCACTTTCTACTAAGGGCTCTCTGTGCAGTGAGATCTATGAAGAGTTCACTGTTCAGCTTTAAGCAGGTTGAAATGATCCCGGGGGGGAAAGAAGGCTGCAGCCGCGTGCGGTGTGGATGCGAGGCTCAGGGAGCACTTGAGCTGCCGCAGCAGCCGGCTGCGCAGGCCTACATGTCTGTGCTGAAGGGAGGCCTTTAAAAGCTATCTTTTTAAACAGGATGAATGTGCAAAGCTAGTGGGGAGGGAGGAAAGGCAGCACAAAAGTGCCACTTGAGCGTCGCTTCCTGTCCGTGTGGCTCTGGCTCTTTGCTGACAGTTATTCTTAGGTCTTCTTTGACTTTAAAGATTTCCTCTTTTCTATTTTTGGTAGCAGAATATGGATTTGGGTCTGCATAACCTCTCTTGACTGCTAATTGGTGCCTCAAGGAGAACAGGGCTGCTGTTTTCTATATCTATGAGTTCGCTTTCTTTTCAGCACCTCTGAATGACTTTTAATATTAAGGACATAGATTTATGGGAAGGGATCGTTGAGTTTTCAGACTGATTTGTAGGCTCTTAATTTGCACATTCCTTTCTCCAGCAGGGGCAGCTCAGAGATCAACTCGGGTAATGGGGTCTGACTTCTGTGATGAGTGAAGGAAGCCAGGTTGGTAACACAGATAGATGGTCATCTGACGACTAAGAAGAAGGCAAGGGCGATTTGCACTGGAGTACTGTGTCACTGATTAAGCCCGATTCCATTTGGGAAAGAAATAATCAATACCAGTGTAATCTAAAGTTAGTTCTATAATCAGACAAAATGCAGCAAAAGGCTACAGAGCATCCCAGACTGGAATGCAGAGGACCTTGGCCCCAGCAAAGAAAAACAAGCTGCTCGACGGGTTTGTAAAGCTTTCAGGAAGCATTTGTGGTTTGTGTTTCATTTTATGCCCTCTGATGCTGATGCCTCAATCATTTCTGTTCTTCCCGGTCTCAGAACCATTTGACTTTCCTGTCTGCGAGAAATAATAATCTTGCATACTGTTTTGTTCTATCCAAGTATCTTAAACAATCAGACAAAAAGGACTATGAAGCCCTCAAGTCCTCCTATGAAAACACAGGGCCATCTGCTTGGTTGAGCACGGATTTGGAGATCCGGAATGGTCCCTGCCGGGCCCAGCTCCCTCTGCCACATGATCTTATTCAGGGTCCCCCTGTCTGCCTTTAAAAAAGGGATGAACTTGTTCTTGAGAAAGATGACTGCAGAAATCTATAAGTGAAATATCCAGGGGTCACCTCTTCTTCCCAGGTTTATTCAGCAAGTTGTTGCTAAGTCCTCTGGTTTGGTCTGCACGACACCCCTCCCAGAAGCCATGAGCCCATACCCCATGAGTAACTTAGGGGTGCTGTGGATTTAATTTTATTTTACAACAAACAAACTGAACAGAGCACAATAGGAATGGAGCTTTGAGAATTAATTCTAGAAGCTGTGCAAATAGATAACTGGCAAAACCTCAACAACAATAATAAAATCCAACTTAAACTAAATCACATGTTGGGTTTCAACCCTAGAGAAACAGCTTTATATATATTTTACATAACACTTTGAAATAGTAGGCAGAACAATCTGCTCAGCTTAACAAAGAGCTAAAAAGCTACATGGCAGTTAAAAGAAAGCTTTTCTTAAGTTTCCCCAAAGCAGTTTGACCCTGCTGAATTTTTCAGAACTTGTTTTAAATGTCCCCCAATCAGACTTGTCCAGAAAGGCAGCATTGTATCTCTCAAGAGAAGGATAATTTGTTCTTTTTCTTTTTTAAAAAGTAGAGCAAAATACTAACTTTTAATAAACTATCTGGCGTTTTCTGTGCAGAGAAACATACTCCCTCAGAATTCCTATGCCAATATTTGAACTCCAGGGTTGGGAAAAGGTTAAAAGGAGCTGAAAACACCCATAGTGGCTCTTTCTGAGATGCGCTGCAGCACTTGGCAGGATGAGGTGTTCCTAGCAGGTGCTAGATTTGCTATAAATGGACAATTTATAAACAGAGCGGACAACTGGGAAAACAGAGCAGCGGGGAGTGCGGGCATTCCAGGGGCCAGTGGTTGATTTCCTATCAGATGGTCCTCAGCATGGAATTATTGATAGCTACTGCTCTGAAAGAAAGCCAGTTGGCTGACGCCTGAAAGGGCTGTACCCCAGTTCATGCATGATCTGCTGCTAGATATTTTAAATAGGTCGGTGCAAATTAGCTTCTTCAGGTTGGTGCTCCCTTAATTAGCAATTTAATTGCAAAGTCTTCCTCCCTCCCCAATCTGGACTGAACTTAAGTCTTTTTCCTATATATAATGCCAGGGGAATGGGCCCCGGAAGGAGTCTGACTTCACAGACAGAAGAGAGACTGACGTGGGGGGAGAGGAATCGCAGCAGCCTTTAGTGCCCCAAGCCAACACAGGGCCTGGCTAAGGCAAGTCATGTGTGCCTGCCGCAGCAGCTTTTGGCCCAGTGTAATGGGGAAAAAGAGGAGGGGCTTTGTGCACAGAGCCCTGGGGCAGAGACAGAAATGTTCACAGCTATCTCCTTTCTCCCTGCCACCGTTAAGGCATTTCCAAGCCCCCTAGCAAAGTCCTGACTATTCCGCAGGTACACTCTGTTGACCAGATCCATCCTTTCCGTTGTTCTGGGTTTTATTTTGAGCCAATCCTTTCCCAGTAGTGTTGTTTGATGAGGGCCTTTAGGTCCAACTTTGTGAACGGCCATTTGCTCTGAACGTACCTATTTGCAGCCTGGTGTAGAAGCAGAGCTGTACCTTCAGAGAGCAGAGTGGCCATACCTGTTTGTTCTGCCCAGGTGGTTTTTCCAGGAGACATTTATTTGGCTGGGCTCTACTTTTCTGCCAACCACACCCTATTGTTTTTCTCTTCAGAGCAACAGACTGATTCTGCAAGGACCTTGGGCTTCCTTACAAGGAGTGAAGATTAGATGCATCTTCCAGCACGAGGGCTGGCCTAGACGTGAGGGCTGTTGCAGTTTAGGGCTCCTGGGGAATCCAGAGCAGTGACTGTTTGGGGCCACAGAATGGTGACACACACTGGGTTAGAGAGCAACCTGAGTCACTGAGGGAGGACAAATCTGCGTGCAAACTCCCAAGAATAGTTCTTGACTCTGGGAATCTCAGTTTGCCAACTGGGGAAGATTCTCTAGTAACCCTGTGAGAAATCTTACGGAGCATCTGTTAGTTTCGAAGAACAGACCAGGTGTAGAAGACAGAAGAACGATAAGGCACAGGGATTGCCACCCAAATGTTTGGGAAATGATTGGGAAATCCAGGAAATTCTTACGAAAAGAGGATTAAATTGTAGCAACAGGGCATGCGAAAGCTGTGGACAGCAAGAGGCCACTCAGGAAGTGCTTGGGTTGGCCAAGGAGGGCTGGAAGGGAAACAAGCCAGCCGGGCCTCAGGAGGTGGGAGATCTTCAGTACAGGGATTGGAAATGTAAAAAAGACATCACACAGTCCTACAAGTCAAATAAAGTGTGGAGTTCTTCATGCTGGGGATTTCTGACCAGGGAAGGGAGATGAAGAAGTTGATATGTCAAGACCATGAAGACATGTGACAACAGGGGACCTCGGGAATCCCTGGTAGGGCCCCGTCTCAAAGTGACTAAGGCTGAGATGTTTTGACTAGGGCATGTTTTGCAGCACTCTCTGGCTGGAGCCTTTTTTCCTCAGTATCCCTCTCCCTACTCACGCCCCATTTGCCATCTGACTAAGCCAGGGCCATGTGAGCTTCTGCTTATGGAGTTTCCCCACAGACAGAGCCAAAGTGAAACAAAGGCAGATTCACTTTTTTAAAGTTCACCACTTGACTAATTCGCTCACTTGAATTCCCAGTCATGTTGCCCTGGTTTATTTGAGAACTTACTGGACACTTGGATGATTGCTTATTTTCATAGCTAACTCTGAAGGTCATCTCTGAGCTCTGGGAGCATCTGCTCAGCTCGACAGATGGCTGAGGAAGAGCTGAGGAGCTGGGCTGGCTCCAGGGTACCTTTGTAAGGGGAGGCTCATGTTCTAAGAGCTCTGGATGAAACCCTCTTTCCTGACACGTTTTTCTGTTCTGTCATAACTTAGTACGTGACCTGCAGATAGACCGCTTTGGCACCATGTAGGAATGATCAGAGACCTATTAGATCAGGGTCTGTGTTCTGTAAGTTCCTGAGGAAGCTATATACATCTTGGAATTTTGAGAAGGAAGAGGAAGGTTCACCTGTAACGCTTCAGAAACATCCCTTCATGCTTTGTCTACCTCAGATGAATTAAATCAGAACCTCTTTCAAGGTGGAGCCCTGACACTGGTGTTTTAAGAAAAAGTTTGCAGGTGATTCACTATGCAACCTGAGTTGAAAACCATAGACCTATGCTCTGGGATAACTACTTTGTAAAGCGCTGAATCCCCTTCATGTTGCGGGACAAAACACAGACGAATGGAATGAAAGTAATGCTAGCGGCGCACTTACCCAGAGGCTGGTGAGGAAGCTCCTGGAAAATGGCAGACACTAGCTTTGGCTCCACCACAAGTGTCAAGATGGCAGCTTGCTAAAAATTCCTGGTGATGAGTGTTGTCCTTTTGGCATCAGAGGGACCTGTACAAGAACATCGCTTCCCTGGCCCCTCGACTTTATATCCCGGGAGGCTGTATCAGCCCAGCTCAGAGAAGGCATTTGTAGCAGAGACCTATTGAGGAAAATTGTAAGTATTGATTTTCATGTAATGGCTCCCTTTGAGTGTGTGTGTGTGTGTGTGTGTGTGTGTGTGTGTTTGTGTGTGTTGTACCTACATATAAAGTGTGTATATGTATGTTTGTTGTGTGGAGGCATTGTGCACATAAACACACAAACATACTAAAGAGTAGAAGAGAGGCATTGTGAAGTCAGTTCAAAATCTAGAAATAAGCAGAGTGAGGGGCTGACTACTGGCTACTCCATGTGGCTTTGGGCTGCCAGTCACGGTGGCTCCCTTAGGGATAACAGAACTTATTGGGAGAAGATTCACGAGGAAGATCAGAGGGTTTTAGATGTCGGTGCTGCCTGTAAAAGAATTTATAATTTGCACCTTGCTTCGCCTAGTCTGCTTTTAGGCACCTTCTCTCTGGGGCTTGAAGTTGGTATGCCCTCTGTCCAGACAAGTAGCTTCTTGGGCTATTAATTATGGAATTAAAGGTCTGAACCTTCTTATTATAAATGATAATAAAATATTTAAAGGTCTCTTGCATATAAACTTATTTTTTTTTTCTCTTTCCATTCATTGCCATTCATTGCCTTTTATTGTGGGATGGCCAGCTGGGCAAGCCAAGCTAATTACTGGCCTGTTGTTTTTGGAAGACAAGGTGACAAAAGACCATTAACGAGTCTATAAATTAGAGCTGTGTTCCTCTTGCGCCTATCTTATTAGGCTCATTGTTCTGCTTACGCCAGATCTGAGGGGATGGAGGAGTGTACTGCAGATGTGGCCGAGAGCATGGATTGTTAAAGAAAGTGGCAAAGACTCTACAGATTATTAAAGAAAGCAGCAGAGACTCCAGGCCCAGGAGGACGAGGAGGCCACCACAACAGGGAGAAGGCCCACAGCTCCATGCTGAGCATTCGCATCCTGTTTTGGTTAGACAAGTGTCTGCAGTCAGCTCAGGGGCCCTAGACCGACCTAGCACGGAGTAAATGCACACAAGCCCTGTCTCCCGAGTTACAAGGAAACCCCGTCGTTGCATGATGTTTGCAGAAAAGATAAACACTAAAGGATCAGAGTAGATGACTGTGTACGTCTTTTTAAAAAAATATTTACTTATTTATTTATTTACTTGGTACAGGGTCTAGCTTTGCAGCTCAGACTCTTAGCGATCCTCCTGTCCCCACCTCCCTGGTGCTAGGATTACAGGCATTTGCCACCACACCTGGTTTCTGTGGCTGGCAAGGTGTGCCTGAGCTGCTGGGGCTGGCTCAGCATGTGGTACTGAGGATCAAACCTGCGTCCTTGGGCTTGCCAGGCAGGCGCTTAGACTGCTGAGCTATCTCCCCAGCCCTATGTACATCTTTTTAAAAAATCTTATGAGTAAATATAATCCAGTCCTAAGAGTGAAATAACACCAAACAATTTCTTTTTTTCCATGGACTCTTTCTGTTTTCAACTTCAAGAAATGAAATCTTACAATCTTTTGTGGAGGAATTATACGACGACTATCATACAATGCCATTTAATAAACTATAGTACAAATAATTATTGCTTCTTAATAAAATTCCATTTATTCTAAAAGTTACATAAAGTTTACTTACCTGTTTTAAGACTTACTTTAAAAATGTATTACTTTATCAGACCCAGATGTGTAAACATAGTATTGTCTCCCTAGTGTAAGAAACTGAAAGAATAAACAAAATCTGAAAAGTACAATAGATACTGTGAAAAAGAAACTGCTCGAAAAGAAAGACTGGGATGAGCGAAAGGAGAAAACAAAGAAGGGAAAATTATATGCGTACACAAAATAGCTATACTAATTGTACCACTCATTTTTGTTGGTTTATTGAAAGGAACAGATAATGCTTAATTTTTAATAACTTTTTGACCAATTTTGCATGCTTATGTCTGGTAATCTGACCAACTCGTTTGAAGATAACCATATTCAACAGAACAACCATTGTTGATTTCCTATCATCTTGCTTTGAAATTCTGTATCATTTTTAATGTTTTTAAAAGTTTTATTCTCTTTCAAATAAAAATATATTATCCTATTATGAGCGTAATATAGTAAATAAAACAAGTAAAAAAAAAAATCATTCTTGTTTCCACAAATCACCTCTGTTTTATATATCTTCTTGTGGGCTTCTTATCAGGAAGGTTTCTTTTTTTAACTGGGGCATGAAGTGGATGGGATTTGAGATATAGAATCTATACAGTGATTTTCGGTTTTTAATTTGCTCAAAGTTATTTTGGCATGGAGACTTCTGCCATGCTTTGAAAGCACTGGGGATTCTTTGATACATTGTAAATATCTACTTTAAGAATTTAGACCAACAGAGTTAGAGTTCAAATGGAATCCTCATGCTGGTGGGCAACCGAGAGTTAAAATGATATAATTACTCAGCTAGAATCACTCAGTTCATTGAATTTAGAACCTTGTCTAGGGCACCCAGCCTAGGTGTCTTTCAAGTAAATACCCTTATAGTAAGTCACCACAGATAAAGTAAGCCGAAAATTAAGGATGGTCTGAATTTTCTGCAAAATTAAGCACAGTGGTCTAAAGGTTTGTGTGCCTCCCTCCCCCCAAAAAATTTACATCATAAAATTCTAACCACCAAAGTGACTACAGGGGATGATGATGTTCTGAAAGTGAAGGCCTCAGGAGTGGGATAAATGCCTCATTGATGCTTGGTACAGATTGCTTGTTGCTTTCCTTTTTTGTCAAATTAAAAAATTAGATTTGTAAGGGCCATGGGAGCAGTGACACTCCTGTGATTTTTATCCTTTGATTTGTATGCTGACACACACTTTTAGTAAAACCTTGGACCTGATTCTCCTTCTTCGCATACACTTAGCCATACCTTCCCAAACTGCCTAACCATTTGACATTAGGGAGAGATCTTAATGCATTTAAGAACATCTAAGCCACGTTGAAAGGACACAACCTCAAGGTTTAATTCCCTATGCAATGCAATTTTTCATTGTAGCCTTTAAACCAAGATTCTATCTAGTAGGGGAAAGTAAATAAGACACTTCTGTTCAGATTCATAGGGATGTTTCTGTGGATACAAGACACTCCCTTGCTTGAAGGGATAATATTAAAACTCATTAAACTTTGAGTAGACAAAATGTACAATGGTGCTATTATGAAGCAACCCAAAAACAGCTAAGGGCTCCACCCAGTTGACATTTCTAAAGTTAATGCCTCTTTAAAAACAGAGCTTTCATATTTCCCTGATCCTACAAGGCCCTAGAGTCTTTGTAGTTTTCTTCCAATGTCTCATAAATGGTTTTCTGTGTTTGAAAGTTGACTAAAGTGTTTAAATTTTTATGCAAATGTTCATGTACCAGGGGAAAATGTGTTTTGAAAAAAGTGATGGGAAATTAGTTTCTAGTACTAGCTTTTGGATAACTCCTTTTGCAACTTCTGAACATGCCTCTTCTTTACTTTGAATAAAAACTGCCTAATCTGTACCCTGTGTGTTGGCATTCCATCTACAACTTAAAGGCTCAGCCTTACTGACCAGGCACTGATATCCACAAGTGTTTTGACTTCCCTGTTGACACCGCAATAGATATGCATTATTTCATTGTTTAGATGGATTAACTCAAAATGAGAAGTGGTTCTCCATGAGGTCTTACCAGGTGAGTGAGACTTCTTGAGTTGACTGGGGTCTCTTGATGTACTTCAAGAGGATGACAGCTTTTCAGGGATGTTCTGAAGAGCCTAGGTTTTGCCTATTTGAGCTGGGCACTGTAGAACTTCTTTCTGGCTAGTTCTGGATCTGTGGGTAGATTTGTGTTGACAGAAGAGCATGATCTCCCCATTTTAAAGACATTGTATATTTTATTTTATTATTACTTTTTTTCTGTATTTAGGGCAGGGTCTGCGGGGTCTCACTATGTAGATTGGACTCATAATGATTTCCCTGTTTTCAGCCTCCCAAGCACTGGGATTACAGGTGCCACCTTGCCTAGTCTCAATTGCTGCCTCAGTGCACCCCAGGGGGGCGGGCAGCACGTCAAACAGGTAATCAAACCCGGCCACTGTGCTCTGCCTAAGCAGGCGCTTTAGTCCGCTGAGCTATCAGGCTGGCCCTGACGTTATATATTTTAAGTGTACATGTTGTTTAGTATTGCTTGTTCCTCATGGCCAAGGCACATCAAGGATTAATTAGATTGAAAAGGGCCAAACGCAATGGTCAGCAGGGTGCACAGGGTCTTCCAAGACATCTTTGCAGTTGATGCTTGATTTTTTTAGGCTACTCCTTTTTCTTAACATCTTTTACTAGGCTTCTTTACCATGAACTTTCCTACAACCCCATAGGGTTAGAGGCTAAAAATAATTTGAATCTAAAAGTTCTCCAATCTATATTTATAGAAATATCTAATAAAAGGAGTACTTATACTACTTTTTTGTGCATGTACAATGAAACCCCAGAGAATCTAAAAGAAAAGGAGGGTCAATGTATTTCACTGGCAATAGAAATAAATACCCAGCATGCTTCTCTGCAAGTGTGTTCCATACCAAGTAACAAGAATCTCCAAAGGCCAGAAATAATATGTGACAAAGACAAGAAAAGGCATACGGGCTTTTTATGAAGAGTTCTTTGATCTTCCCTTTGGTCTCCTCGATGCTTCCATGGGCAGGGAAAGCAGCTTTCATAGCGACGGGCTCTGACATCTTCTCTTTCTTCCATTAATTTTTACGGTGAGAGAAGCCCGTATATCGCTTCTCTTCCTGGTATGATGCTCTAGCCTTACTCAGGGACTTTGTGTGCTCTGGATTTGCACACTCACAATAATGCCAGGTTGTAGTTCCCACTTCCACAACTTGGATATTACTGATATAAAGAGGAATGTGGCTAAGGACGGAGGTCACCAGTAATGTGATTGTACATGCTGTACTTTAGACTTCTCGTAGATTAACGTCTTTACTACTTGCTGATTGAGAAGTTATGTAATGCAAAAAAAGTTATCGTGAATTCAGTTGCATGGTCCATATGTACGTGTACTTATATATAACTATATGTTAATTTTAGTTGTAAATCGATATATGTTTACTTTTTCATTGACTAAACTAATACAATCTAAAGCACTGCAGTCACCAGATCATCCTCTGGTTGACTGTTCCACACCCTTTCTTGCTGGGAACCACCATTAGTACAATAATGTGGATCCATTCATAACTTTTCTTCATTTTTTTAATAGATATTTTAAACCTAAGCTTTATTTTAAACTTAAAGAAATGTTAAAAGTAAACATTTTGCTTTACAAATTTCAAGCTACTTAAAACAATTTAGGAACACATTTTAAATTCAAAATAATAACATCTGTAAAATACATTTTGGTGTTGACCAGTATAATGTTTACTTAACACTACTATTTTTACTATTTTACATATGCTTAACCATTAATGATGCCTCAATGATTTGATCTATTAGGTTAAGCAAGTCTTTAACATAATACCCCAGATAACTTTTTCAGATACAAAACATTTATACCAGCAAAGAAATTTTATAAAAAGTATGTCAGTTATACTGAAGGACTTGAAGACCATTTAGATAGACAGAAGCATTTCACTTTAGAAAACATACATATGGGCTGACCAAATAGCGCAGTGGATTAAAGCACCCGCAAGCAGGCTCAGGGGCTGGGGGTTCGATCTCCAGGCTGTGCCGGTCCCACCTCTGGGGCGCTCTGAGACGGCGATTGAGACTGGGTGTGGTGGCACATGCCTGTAATCCCAGCTCTTGGGAGGCTGTAAACAGGCAGATCACTATGAGTCTGATCTAGTAGTGAGACCCTGAACACCCTGTAGACACTTCCCTAAAATACAGGAAAAAAAGAAAAGAAAAGAAAAGATACATAGTCACATATAGAATGTATCCATTCTTTATTTTATTTAACTTTTTAACTTTGCTACCATTTGTGCATGTCTTTTTGGCCCCTCCACTTATAACTTTTCTTTGCTCTCATATACATGTATATGCACCGATAAAAATATTTTGCACTTTTTATGTGCGATACTTATACTTTTGATACCAACTACATTGTGCTGCAACTCAATGTCATGTCTTGGAAAATATTTTATATCAGTTCATACGGAGCCCAATTTAATGTTGCTAATCACTGTGTACTTTTCACATTTTAAAAATTATTGTTTTTTCTAGTGTATTTGGTTGTTCCAGGGTCTCACCACATAGCTTGTACTCATAGTGATCCTCTTGTTTTCAGCCTCCCCATTGCTGGGATTACAGGAAGAGGCCACTACACCTGGACTCTGTGGCTGGCTTAGCCTGCCCTGGACGCAGGACTGGCATGCATGTGGTACTGGGGATCGAACTGCAGACCTTGCACTTGCCTATGCAGGCACTTTAGTCTGCTGAGCCATCTTGCTGGCCCCATTCTTTTAACATTTATTTGATCATTGTCCTCCTATGTGTACTTCCATGAATATAAAATAAAGGGAATTTCTTTTCCAGTAAAAGAAGAAATTTTAAAACTGCCCACAGATCTAGAGCAGTCTAAGGGGGCTCAGGGTGCCCTGGTTCTGGTGGTAGAGCACTACTATGATAATCTGAAACACTACAAGCAAGCTCTGCATGAGGATAGAATTTGTAATGACCCTGTCTTCATGTCGGGTGAATCCCAAGCTGAGAAATTAATGTTGAAAATCACTCCTAATTGAATTCTATAATTCGCAACATGCAATACATGTGCACATAAACATACAACATATACCTCAAATGACATAGGGTGAAATAATTGGAGAGAAATATCTAGAAGAATTTTCACAACAGGAACTTGATAAGGCATTGTGCTACAAAACAAGTATGTTTACACAAGTAAAATATGAGAAAATCCATGGGACCAAACACTAAGATCAAATGAAAAAAACCAGTGAAGCCAAATACTAAAAAAAGAACAAGGTCATTTAAGAACCTAGCACACAACATTTTAGGAAGGAAAACTATAGCTGCTGAGAATAATTGTGCTTTGTAATAAAACATACACAAAGAAAAGTAAAGGAAGTTCTTGCCTGGCAAGCATAGGTTCCTGAGTTCAATCCCCAGTACCATACACACACACACACACACACACACACACACACACACACACAGACAAAGGAAAGTATTGTCATTTTATGATGTAACTATTAGTGGTTAATTACAGTAAATTCATGATACATATTAGATCATACCAATATTCTACAAATACATTGATTTGTCATGATTTTCCATTTTCATAGTATTAAGAACAAGGCCTTGTTATCTAATAGTTTAAGCTACATAAATAATAGTAAGTCTAAGATGTAGAAAACAAGAAATGAAATTCAAAGTCTACAAAAGTCTATGGACCAAGTTTGCACCCCTTTTAGTCTACAACTTTTTGAGTCTTGTTTTAGGAAACAAATTTGCCTATGGGAGTTAAAAAACATCCCAGGTAAATTTAAAATAACAGGAAAGCACAAGGGAAGTGTCTGTGAAGTTTGAACTCTCAACCTCAGAAACATCTTGTATCCCCCAAGACCATGGGGGACATCTTTTCTTGCTCCTAGGATTTGGTATCACTATTTATCCAACATGTTTCGAGGGTAAAATAGTACCAGTTGCTTGTATTCCATGTGGAGGAGTCAGTGAGCATCACAAAGAAACCCCAATATTTTTGCTTTGTAACTGGACCAAAGTTCGAGGGGACTCTTCTCGGGTGTCTCTTGGTGTTAGAAGCAGCACTCTCTCCCCAATTCACTGCTCTCAGTCTGGGTCATTTCATAAGATTGTCAAGTATTTATTGCTCTTTTAAGATGAGATTATCTCAGGAATACTCTTCTTTCTGTTTCTTATCATGTTTATAATGGTGGCAAGGTCTAAACTAATCAATAGAAGTGTGATTTGTTTAGTGTGAGAGAACATTTAAGAAGCCAGTTGTTGCCTGAAATTCTTAATCCAACTCCTTGACTAGGAATATTTTTGTTTACTCATGAGAATAGCAATAAATACTAAGTGATTTATTAAAGTAAGACAAGGAAGCTCTAAATTAATTGCCACAGGAAAGATAACTATTTTAGGGATCATAGGGAAAGAGCTCACAATTTAGATTTATTGGAAAGCTTTAGAATGAATAAACTTAAACCATTTACAAAACTGGGGTAACTAGTTAAAGAGAAAAGAGGGAGCTCATGCAACTTAAAATTGAACAAACTTGAAAAAAAGCAAGTAATCTAAATTCATACATTCACAACAGAAAGTGAGACACGATACCGTCCATTTAGACTCCAAGTTCAAATCATGACTTGTTTCTGGACTCCAGGCTTGCGTGGGATCTGGAAACTAAATCGGGGGCCTCTCAGTGCAGGCTGCAGAGGGAGAAGGGGCTGCCTGGCTGCAAACAATTAATTATAAATCATTTCTTCTGAGCCTTTTTTTGTTTGGGCAGAAACTGAAGTGTGCTTGATACCGAAACATCTGAACAGAGATCGGAAGGCAGCCCCTGAGCACAGAGGCCTGCCCATGTCCCATCCTGTGGAAGAAGCCTTTTGAAAGGTGGCCCCATCTTCCTCAGGGAGCAGAGGCCCAGCCTCCCTTCCAGCTGACATTCTTTGGGGTGCCTTTCTGTTCCCCATCTCGCTTTGGTTGCCTTTATTCTTGCTACAAACAGCACCCAAGGTAGCTAAGATAATTGTACTACTAATTTCTATTGGCTTATTGTAAGGAATGGTTAATATTTATTTATTTATTTATTTGTTGGTGGCACCAGGGATTGAACTCAGGACCTTCCTCTTGCCAGGCAAGCACTTCTTTCACTGAGCTATCTCCCTGACCCCTAACGCTTAATTTTGGGGAGACCGGAATTACTTTGAAGATAACAATATGTAATATAACAACCATTGTTGATTTCCTCTCATCTTCTTTTGAAATTCTGTAACCTTTTAAATATCTTTTTAATTTTGTAATCTCTTTAAAATAAAAAGGAATCCTTTCTACAAAACAAAAGTAGAAGCAAAAACTGCACCCTTTGGTTGATTCTCTTTTTTTTGTCCCCGTTTCTTAATGAACGCCTTTGAGTCTCACTTCCTCATTTGTAAGGCCCAGTGGTAAGACTTAAGAAATATTTGTGCAACTCCTTAATGTGCCTTAGTTTCTATCCAGAGAACAGTGGAAATGATCCTAGCAAAACGGAAGGAGAGAGGGCAGAAGTGGATTCTCTTGCTGGTTTGCTCCCTCTGCCCCGTAAGGCTCTCTCCTGGCAGAATCCCCAGTGTCTCCCCAGGCCTTCTTGCTCTTCCTTCTTCCTCTCTGGGGCCCCCAACATTCATGAGAATGCATTCCATGGCTAGACTTGCACCCACACTAAGGAGGCCCTGGCAGGAGGCCGGCAGCCCTGCAACTTCTTCGCCTTTCTTCTGCTGGGGAATCCTTCCTCCCCACACAGCACAGCTAGGGTGAAAGGTGACAGAGTGCCTCACATCCCACCAAAATCTTCAGAATGGGGCTGGGGAGGTGGCTCAGTAGAATAAGCGCTTCCTTGGCAAGTGCAAGGGCCTGAGTTCAATCCCCCGTTCAAAAAAAAAAAAAAAAAAGAAAGAAAGAAAAAGAAAAAATAAACAACAAAAACCAAAATCTACAGAATCCCTTTTCTACCAGCACCATCATTAAGCTGTGGTGTGGTTCTCCTAGCCTGGCCTGGGATGGCTCAGACTCCTCCTCAATGGCCTCCACCACCTAAAACTCACTCTTTGGAAGAGAATTTTCTGAGCTCGCTAAACAACCAGCCTGAAGCAGACACTGGGAATAAGACCTGCCCCAAAGTGAAATCTGACTGATAATTCAGCCAATTATCCAGATTATTCTAAGTGACCAGATGGTCTGCTATTAACATCTTTTGGGATAAAAGATTTCTGGTGTTTTTAAAGTCATGGAGCCACTATAAGTCTTTTTGTTTTTTTTGTTTTTTTTTCATAGTTTTATCGAAAAACAAATAGCAATGAGACAGGTTCAAATCAAATTGGTAGGACAGTTTCAATAATTAACACATTGCATACATTTTTCCTAGTGGTTAATTGCTGTACAAGATGCGGACATGATATCCTATTTACAAACACCATTAGAACAAATCCCTCTATTCATTAAGAGAATGTAACTATATATCTATCCTAACCACTTTAAACATACAAGTACAAAATGGACATTCATCTGTATCTCTTTTTTTGTTAAGTTCCGTTATTTGAATATTATAGGTGTGTAAACTCAGCAAAATATTCTAAAAGAGTCCGGTAGCCCATAATAGTATTGGGTCTTCCGCTTGACTGGCAATGTCAGAAATTGTTGACCTGAGTCCCCTACAGCTCAACATAACAGCATGGCTTTTCTTTTTATATTTCGTTTTTATACTTTTCTGCTGGATGGCTAAGACCAAGGTAAAGCACGACCTATGCAACAAGAGCTGTAGCTTTTGGGTCTGATAAGGTCAGTGAAATTCCCTCAGGATTTATCCTGAGATCCTGTACCTCGGATAGTAGAACCTTTGTCAGTGTCAGCCATGAGGATGAGTCATGGCCATTGCTTGGCCAATGTGCTCCCTGTGAAAGCCTGAGAGAATGTTTTCTCTCCATGTGACTCTCCTTAGGCACACTCTACATCATCGATCACTTTCCTTTTTGGCCCCATAATCTCCTTGATCAGAAAATTTGGGACACTACTGAGTTACATGATGTACAGTACAAGTTCTCATATGTCCTGAGTCTTAATTGACCTTGGAAGGTGAGGGCCAAAAAGTTGGCTTTCCTTGCAGCCCTCCGTTTTCTCTAATTTTGTCTGCAAACTTAGGTTATTAACCATCCAGAAGACAAGCTTATTGTTGTTACCATACAACTTAGGCTGTTAAGCTTAACCTCACTATCTGTCTGAATATCAAACATCTTAGGCATAACATGGAACAGGTATTTTTCATCAAGTATTGATATGTTGAACTTTAAGTCCCTACAGAATATGATAAAAAACATTTAAAAATTAGAATATATTTTAAAAATAGGCATAAAGAATTATATACTTCTTATGTTTACACATAAGTCTAAAAAACTAACCATATACAACCTTGAAGCAGGACAGTCCCATAATACTCCTTTTCCTGTCTCTTGCTTTCATTAGCCACCCCCTTCTTTTTGACCACTGTAAGTCTTGACATAACTAAGCCAGCCTACAGTAGCACCTAAAATCTGCTAGGCACATAAGGTAGCATTTATCCAATTGTATATATTCATGGCTATTCTGAAAAATGCAGCTGACTTAAGTTTCTTTATTAGTTTAGATATTGATGTCTTTCCTGATGTTACTAGTCTTAGAGTTTTATTTAATTGGCTGCACTGGAGGGTCTCAGAGAGAAAAATGCATTAAAGATTGCAAATGCAAATGGTTAAAAGTCTCATTTTAAATATCCATATGTTACTCTTTTTAATGCCCTACACTCAGACTGTCAAGGCCTGAAAAAGAATAGTAATGATGTAATCATTTTTAAAAATATGTTTCAAAAAAAATGTTTCCAAAGAATCTTTAATGCTTCCATTATGAGTGAGGAGAAAAAAAAGCGGATCATGAAATCATGTTTGGGAATGATCTCAATTTTGCAAAGTATATATATATGTGTGTGTGTGTGTGTGTGTGTGTATGTATACACATATATGGACACACACAAGCATAAAAACAAAAAGCTTGAAATTAACAAGGAAACACAAAACACAAATGCCAATATTAACTATGATTTTAGTTTCTTCCTGTATAGCTTTCTGTATTTTCTGTTACAGGCAACTGTTAGTACAACTGGTTTTGAAAGCAAAAGCATCACAGAAGAAAAGCAAGTTAAAATGAACATAATCTATCTTTAGGATCAAAATCGCATGGCAAAACAAAAAATTCTTTCCAGCAAAGAAAGAGGTCAGCTGCTGAAGAGGCAGGACACCAGCGAGGAAGACCGAAACTGGGTCAAGTGCGTGTTCAGCTTTTGCTCTAAAGCTTATGTATTTGTCTTTCTTCAGCTGCGTTAACCTCTCCAGAGCTGATTTCTTGTAATCTCTGAAAGGCAAGTTTCTGGACTAACGGCAAGAAGGATCAAGCCTGCGCCTGGTGAAGCGGCCCAGTTGGCACCGTGTGTGTGAGGAGTTTTTGTTTCAGAATTGCTGACTGCGCAAACTGCTTTCTGGGCCACGTCTCGGGCAGCCGTCCTGGTCTGGTTTTGTGCAGGCTGCCACAGGCTTTCCCAGTTTCCCTTGGTACACCAAAGGGGATACTGGAAAACCCACTGGCTGTCCTGACCCACAGCTGTCACACAACGAGGCTCCCGCCTCCTTCCGGCCTGAAGTGGCTTTCGGAGTTGACAATTGTTCTCCACTATCTCCTGATCAGATTACTCCATTTTTGTTCTCAGATATTCTCTTATTCCACTTATTCAGAATCTCGGTTTTCACCATGACACCAAAGACTCTGGCCACAGGATGACACTGACCAAGCTTGCCCCAAGGACTGATCTCCAGAAAGAAATGCATGCCACACCCAGACAGGTCAGCCTCTTATGTAAAGGAGTCTGGGTTTGCAAAGAAGAATAGGAGATTTAGACAAGGACGACTTCAAGGTTGAGCTTAGAGGACTGTGTTGTGCTCTTTTGGTTCATTTGTGAGCCAGGATTAAAACAACAACAACAAATAGCAGGGTTTACAAAACAGCTGGTAATGTGCTTAGAATTATTGTGGTGGAATGATTTCTCTAAAAATAATCATCTCTAGCATAGCTTCTGTGCTCCCAGCACGAAAGCCACAAGTCTTGGTCACATGAGCTTCAAAAGAGATAACACATGTGAGTCCTTCGCCTGCGTAGTAAGCATTCAGCCAATGCGAACTCTGTATGGTTATCTAAAGTATGAGGGCTGGGAGCTGATACTGTGGGGTCACGTTTCCTGTGCTGGAGAATAATTTTCTTTATAGCATAGGGCCTTGACTCTAGTTTTTCTTTCATTCATATTTTAAGCTTCTTACAAAGAACATTTTCTC